>NC_056406.1:3154166-3468333 GCF_905147365.1 Aricia agestis | reverse complement strand
TCGTTGCATAAGCACCAATGGAATAATTTGCTTGAGCATTCTTATTGAACATATTTATCATCTCAGTAGTTATACAACCAGGGTCAATTTTTTTACGCTCTTCTCTGTCATCCGGATTATCGAAGCGGAGACACACCAAAAGAATATAAAATCGCAAAGAAGACATACATAATCTAAAAATCTCTCGTCCCGTTCCATCAGTTGCAAACAAGGATATCACAGCTTCATGGTTCGACTTGAAAACAGCAGAATAGAGCAATAAACCGATAAAACAGTTTAACTCCTGGTAAGTGCATTCTCTTAGTTCAGTGCGATCTGGAGATTTATATTTCAGTCTAAATACTGCCAGTTTCTTGTTTGTCCAAAATAGTATTTTGTTTTTCATATCCTCGTCGAACAGTATATTGAATGCCTCATTTGGAATAAATGGGTCTGCAGGCCTTGCTCTTGATGTAGTAGATGGCAATCTTAGGATGTTATGGTTTCGAACACGAGAATTTCTCGATGGCGGCGTTTTAGCCCATTTGAACCTATTTTTTCCGTAATAGTAATCAGACGAATTATTTGTTTCATTCTCTTCACTTTCATCTTCACTTTCAGATATTTCAGAGTTCGAGTCATGATCACTTTCCAATACAAAATCTTCGTCATTATCAGAAAACTCATTATCAGAGTGAGTATTTAGAGCATCTCTCACAGAAACCGAATTTTCATCTTCATCACTGCTTAAATCAGCATTCAGCCATTGCTCTATTATGTCTTCGCGATTGGTTGACATATTTTTATTATTTTCCATGATGAAAACTGAAATTTAACATAAAAACAACTACAAAACAAGAATTATAAAAAATACGTATCTATAGTCGTGGGTCCAATGGACCCATGCATAATCATTTACTTACCCTTGGAGTAGCGCGCGAAATACGTCCGTCTCGCTGCGTATGCTCGCTCTTACTGTCGAAAGGTACTGAGGTGCGCGGGGAGCTCCACCACCCACAGCCCTACTAGTGCTTGTTTAAAGAATCACCATGGGTCCAGTGGACCCACGACTACAGTTAAGGGTTAAGGAAATATAATATATTAAATTATAGCAAAATTAAGTGCACAACCAGTAGTATTGACCCAGGTTCATCGGACTTAAGTTGGTTAGAAATAAAAGCCCCAGCGATGATATAGCTGCTGCTATTTCAATTTGCCTAAGGGTCAATTGAAGGGATTTTTACAAAAATTACATAACTTTTACTTTCATTATTTTTCAGGAAATATAAAAAACTTATGCTGATGCAAAATAATGTTTTTTGAAATACCATATTCTGATATATTGCCACCACAGAGATATTTAAACATATGTTATAATAATTGTACATATAACTTTAGCCAGTTTAAAAAAAAATGAAAATTTATGGGTTGTACATATGTTGTTTTTGTAAAAAATGAACAGTTTAGTTGTTTTTGTAACAAAACAAAATAGTTAACCTGTTTTTGCTAAAAGTTCTACATACATAATATTATTATATAATATTCTTTCAACACTAATATTATAAAGGGGAAAGTTTTGTATTTTCACATGTGTGTATGTTTATAACCGCTCGCTTCACCTTGGATACTGTAGTATCCAAGATCATTTTTAAGTCGCTACACCGGGCGCGAGGCGCAGCTGTGGCCCGTTAATGCACCGCGTCTACGGGCAGTCGCCGTGCCCGCGTTGCGAATGCAACGAAATCAACAAATTTTGACCTAAATCTTGAGCAGACACGATTGATCTTATATTTATTTTGCTCACAATTTATAAGGCTACATATGAATTAACTTTTTCAGCCTTAATTATTGCCGATATAATTTTTATTAGGGTACAAAGTTAACAATTCATAGAAATTTCCACCATTCTTGATTTAAATTGATTTAATACGAATGTGGTAGCATTGAACTACACGTTTTTAGTCTTTTATATATCTCATGTGTATATTTATAAATAATGTATTATTATAAATAATGTAAAAAAACAAGTCGTATTTTATATATTTATTAAATTATGGAGTTTTGATTTCGACCTATGTTTCGCTCACCCGCAGTAGCAGACCAAATTTGAAAGTAACGTTTTGATCGCTTCTTGAATTATTGGTACTGTTTATAGATAAAAAATATAGGAAATCTCTGAAACTTGATACATTTCTTGATATTTCTGTGTAAAAATATCGTTGATAGAATAATATAATAACAGAAAAAAGACATCTGAAAGTAACAGTGCTTGCTCGAAAGAATGCTTCCGCCATTGCTCTTCTTTACGACATCTGTACGGTTGACTTTTATATGATGGCAACTTTAGTAAGTAAGTTATTGGAAACTAAAGTATATCTTCTAGCCAAAGAAATGCTAAAATATACCCTACGAACATTATAAAAAGGAGTAAAATCATTAAAATGTGTCCTCTCGTAACTGGGTACTGTAGTGTCCATAGATAATTTGGTGCATGAAAACATAAAGCCAAGGGCACACCTAGTCCCCACGAGCGGCATATTATATCGTATGATTATATTTAACAGTATTATGTCTACTTAATATATTTTAATATAGTTTATTCATGTTCTTTGTAATCTTTTAAACGTTTTTTTAAATAATTTCCAAATAAGAGGTAAAGTAAAAAAATATTATTTGTTAAGAATCACTTTTATTTAGAAATACTTATTATTACTTAAACTAGATATTAGTATTACCACACACAGGCGCATATATTATTTATACATTCTCATATACATAGATTCTACTGACTGACTGACTGACTTTGATAATAATAAAAAGTAACAAATACAACGCAACTTAAGTGTGATATTGTTTGAAGCAAAACTCAATACAGAGAGCCACTTTGCAGACATCGCAGCGCCATGTAGTCCTTGATACAATTTTTTTTTCAGCGCACCACTTGCATCGAGCTCTAGAAGAAGCACCTCGCTCAGGATAATGACCACCAGTTAATTGTGGCCGGCAGGCGCTAAGATTATTTTCGTTACTTGGTACCACCTCAATCCGTTGTGCTATTTGGTGGGGCATCGGTCCTCTGTATTGGGATAAAATAGCTATAACAAGCTCTTCGCGGAATTGGCGTGGTTTAAGGGGAGAAGGTCCGTAATTGAAAATTATATTGGCATTCATGATTGAAACGTTGAACAGCCTCCGGAATAGCTTTTTATACCAAACTGAATTTCTGGTTCTTTCCATGGGAAAAGCAGACAAAAGCTGGTCTTTTTTATCTACTCCTCCCATGGCATTGTTATAATCCAAGATTACTTTAGGACGATATTTATACTGGCCATGTTTTTCTTTGCCCCCTACTTCGACATTGTGATATGTTGATATCATAGAAACAAGGTTAGAGTCTCGCCAGACAAGAACGGTTAAGTCATGAGTTTGACTGAAAGCAATTTCTCCGACACGCATTTCAGTTTTAGTGATTTTTTTAAGAGAGTCTGGTACAAATTCGCGGTTAAGACGTAATGTGCCCATTGTGTCTGTTTTATGTAGCACTTTGAGAGACCGGGATAATAGCGGCGAATTGTAGAAATTATCCATGATCAAAGTGTAACCTTTATTAAAAAGGGGTCGCGTTAGATCATAAACTATACCCGCAGTCGCCCCATCAGGAAAGTTTTCATCAGTTCCGTACGTATGGTCCGTGGCGCTACTGTTACTTGTGGATTTGCCAGTATAAATTATAAAATTCCACAAATATCCGCTTTTGGATTCGCATATTTCATACGATTTAATGCCCACTTGAGCGGCTTTATTTGCAATTTTTTGCGAAAAGTTTAAACGACCTTTCCACAATAGTAAAGACTCGTCTACAGAAATTAGTTGATCGGGGCAATACAAACTGCGGAACTTGTCACTTAGATGGTCTATGACGGGCTGAATTTTTTGCAGCTTTATTTTATGTGTTGAAGCTCTTGGGTCCATATTACGATTGTCAGAAAAGTGTAAAAACCGCTTTAACATGATAAACCGCTTGTACGGCATTATTTTTCGAAAAAGCGGCATGTTGGTGTAAGGTAAATTAGAGTACCAATATTCCCTTTCCACTGGCTTGGGATTAAGTCCTTGAATTATTAAAATTGACAAGAAAGTCCACATTTCTGGAAGTGTTACATCTTTCCAGAATTTGTCGCTATTTGGAAAATTACGTGCATATTTGTTGGTTTCTTCTACTATTTGAGCGATTATTGTCTCGTCCCAAATTTTTTGTAAAGCCTGTAACGGGGTTTCTAGTTCGGAGACTGGAAATGTTGGACCCGATACCGCTGTGAATTGTTCCCGAACCCCATTAAAAACAGAACTTTCTTTTTTCCAGTCAAACACTAAAGCATCCGGTGGTAGTAATTGTTGAATTAATGCGTCATTCTGTGCATCAATCCTCATCAGCTGATTGACATGAGTTGGATCAGCATCTTCAGGGAATTCAGCTGGGAAGACATTATGTCGGGAGTTAACCGCAAAAAAATCACCTGAATCTTCAGTGTCCAGCTCAATGTCACTACCGGGGTTTTCAATCGAAACTTCTCCAAATAAATTAGCTAAGACGTCGTTTTCTGTTGCGTAATCTGAAAATAAGTTACACTTAGTTGTAATAATTGACGAAAAGAGGAATGAACATACTGTACCTTAATAAAAATATACAAATGAAATACCTGTACGTGGAAGGGTAACCTCTTCCATGTCTTGTGATAGATACACGTATTCCACATTCATCACTTGCATATTTTCGTCAACCACTTCTTCGCAATTTAAGACACTTTCACTTGGTATTGCAGGTACAATAGAGGTGTTTTGTATTCTATAAAAAAATATATTATGAAAATGGCGGTTTACTAAATATTAAAGTAATATTACATAAAAAATACACGCTGGCACGCTTACGTTGACAAAGGCTCCCTGAGTGAGACAGGTGGAGTGACGTGCATTCTGTAAAGAAAAAAACAGGAAGATCAATGAATGCCCAACTGTAAATATATATAACCAAAGCCACAATAAGAAAAATACACACTGCTGTTGAGTATTAAGCGCAGAAACCCTGGTCCACGGCAGCGATACTCTCTCAGGGGGTACAGTTGGAGTACCAGGCACCAAAGCACACGGCACTCTATCAGGTGATAAACGTCTTTTATTTTTTTTAGGCACTGGAGCATCTGGCATTATCATAAAATTCACCTCTTTACGGCGTTTCATTTCAAATAGTCGTTTTTTATCCTCAGGCTTAAGAGCTGTAGTCCGCTTTTTGTATAGAGCTCGGTTTTTTCGAACAATTGTCAGTTGGGAAGACAAGGTTGTATTCTCTATTGAGCTAGTAGATGGTTGAGGTTCTGTTAAGCTAGTCGATGGTTTCGGCTCTGTTGAACTTGTCATTAATTGAGGTTCGGTTGAGCTACTCAATGGTTCCGGGTCCGTCGAGTTAATCAATAGATCTGTTGAGTTACTTAATGATTGAGGCTGTGTTGTCGGCAAGAGTTCATTTGTGATTTGGTTGATTGTTCTTCTAAAATGAAAAACCTTGTTTGAAAAATGAAAGTTTGATAAACCTTGATTATAAAATAGAATCAGGAAAAAAAAACAAACACCTATCACATCCACGGCCGCCTCTTGTACGACAGCCTCTTCTACCACCACCCCGAATATATGGACCACCTTGCCCACCGCGACACCGAGGCATGATGAGTAATAAGCAAGCAACTGTTTGGAAGATAAACATGCGATGGAGTAAAAGCAGTAATTGTATATTATTTTTATGTTAGTAAACGTTCACCATTTTGAGGATTATAATTTAAATAAAACGAACCTTTTCTGAACCGTTTTTCAGGTTTTGTGCTTTTTCAGTTACACAGTGTATAAAAAAGTAATTGAATGAGAGGCTATGATAAAAATTAGAATAGGCTGATCATTTATTTGAGTACCTCGGTATCATGTTTCAATCAGTTACAAAAAGAACATTCGTCAGCAAGATAATGTTCATAAATAGAAAAATTACATATTTGACACCAAAAAAAGTTGCTGTAGAATAATTGTTTTATCATTCGGTCATGATAAGTAAGAATGAAATGTGGTGTTGAATGTAAGTTTGTGCTGTGACCACAACCAAAACATGAATCACGTTTAATAAAATGTGTCAACAGCCATGGCCATTTTAGATTTTGTTGCCAAAATATATAGAAATCTGTTCGATTGAAATAATTATCCACGTCCAACAGAACTACCATTGTTATAGTTGATGATAGAACGGTAAGTGTAGGTAGCTTTTCAAAATGTTTACCTACAACAAACAGAAAAAAACACGGGAATATATTCATAAATAATCGGCCAAGTGCGAGTCAGACTCGCGCACGAAGGGTTCCGTACCGTTATTACGCCAAAGCAAAATTAGGCCAAAAATTGTGTTTTTGTATGGGAGCCCCCCCTTAAATTTTTATTTTATTTTAATATTATTACTAATTATTAAAAGTTAATTAAGGATTTTGTGAAAATTTCATGTCCCTACCAGTTGTCATAATTGATATCGAGCAAAAAATTCAGTTTGTTGTATGGGAGCTCCCCTTAAATATTTATTTTATTTTATTTTTAGTATTTGTTGTTGTAGCGGCAACAGAAATACGCAATCTGTGAAAATTTCAGAAGTCTAGCTATAGCGGTTCTTGAGTTACAGCCTGGAGACAGACTGACAGACAGACGGACAGGACAGACATCGATGTCTCAGTAATAGGGTCCCGTTTTTTCCCTTTGGGTACGGAACCCTAAAAATAACTCTAATAATCTAAATAGACACAAACTACGTACCTACAAATTATTCTGAACTCAGTGCGTACTGGCTTTAGCTAAATACTTTACATTCATCGTGGGTACTGGGGTGTCCAAACTAGTAAGGTTTTGAACAGTTGGATTTAAAAAGTGTAATCCTACATTATAATGTGAGTTTTAAGGACAAAAAGCATGTATAGCGTCTCCATGCTTCTTACAGTATCCAATTCATGCTGTACTTTAATCAAAATGATAATAAATAGCTAAGCAAAAACAAAAAAATGTTCACCCATCTGCCTGAGGCGGAAGGCAGTACAGTTTTATTTCAAAAAACTTGGGTGATTTTTCAGGTATTAATGGAATTTTGTTCACAAATTTATCAGCGAACATGTAGGCACTATCAGGTATAATTCGACTTACCAATTACTTGGATATTTCACAACTTCTTTTACAAAAACAATTGCACATAGGTGGACAAATTGCCTCGTGGCGAACGCCCGACTTTGAAATGAAATAAGTCATTCACATTTGTATGAATCGTAGCGACATCTAGGTGAAAAGTATGATAAAATTTAGCGAGAAAAGGATGGATGTTTGTACTAGACGTATTTTTTACGTGTTTAAGCAGGAGAGATATATTTTTCGGCGTTCTACTTCTTGGTCACTCTAGTGTCCAAGGTGAAGCGACGGACAAATGATCTTGGGTACTACAGTATCCAAAGTGAAGCCACTGGTCCAATGCGCCTCACGTCCGGTGAAGCGAGCGGATAATGAATAAACTAAATTTGATGCTATATGCTAGGCACAGATACTAGCTAACACTTGAAATAAAACAAATTAGGGAAAGAAGCAATACTTTTATTTCTTTAATGCAAACAACATTACAAAGACTTTATTCTTCTCCACTACTATTGTCTTCATTTTCAATTTCAACATAACTGGAGCTTGGAGTTTCTTCAGCTTCACTTCCTGCTAAAATTTGATTATAGAAATCCAATGGGCATTGTCCAAAAAAAATCACATGTACTTTTTATTTTTTTTTTCGTTAAAATAGGGTATTTTAAGAATATAAATTAAATAATTTTGAAATTCATTGGCTAGTTTTTTCTCAATAAATTTTTAAATTTCGCTCTGACGTCATCATCTGCCGCCAATTGACCTCTGTATATGTTTTAAATTTCCTTTCAATCTTATTTATAATGGCTGGTTCGTCAAATGCAAGTTCTCATTATGTGAAAGCTGATACGAGAAGCTTAAAAAATGTTCGAAACGTATGTTGGTCGAATTTATTGCTAATTTAACGCCATTGAAGGTCAAACAAAGGTTAAACGTATTTGTTCAAAAATATAAGTAACTAATGGGTATTTTTTTCGTTTATATACAGAAAAACATTCACTGACCTTATTCCTCGAAATGTTTTTGTAATGAGCAAAATTAAAAAAAAATGGACAATCCCCATTTCGAAGAATCACTAAGAAATGTTTTTAAATTTTTTAAATCAGCAGCCTTGTTTGGGTTGAGTGGTATTTTATTTTTGTATAATGGTTCAAGGATAGCATCATTAGGAAGCGCACGTTTTGTACGGATATGGATTTTTGTCCATTCACCAGTAAAGTTTTTATTTAACAAATACAAAAGGACTTTCTTTTTTAATTTTTAACATTCGTACTTCTTTTATTCTCATGGCAGGTTTACTTTGCTTCAGGAAAAATGGCTCTAAAAATTTTTTCATATCATAGAACACATCATGTGTTATTCTTTTAACTTCAAATGCAGAGGGGTGTTTGCGTGCAGAACCTATTATAACATCCCATTCATCATCAGTCTCTACAGTGCATGTTTTCTTTAATTTTCCAATCAAGGAAAAATCTTGATCATTAGGAAGATATGAGTGGCCACGGATAGGAAAAATATATTCTATGGACTGAACATTCCTAGTATATGAACTAAGGCATACAAAAAATAAACCATGACATACTTTTTATTTTGCCCGGGGCATCCATCGCTAAGTAATACTAAATGCTCACTATCAAAATCATGCTCATTAAAATACTTTAACAGTAATGAAGTCACATCATTTTGCCCTTTTTTGCCTTCAGTCTCCAGAAGAATTCATACGTACTTTATTTCTAGCTAGGTCATGTATGCCAAATACATAGTACCAAAGCTGTCTTGCATAAAAGACATCTCCTGTTCTTATATGTGGTAATGATAAGTTTTGCATGTAGTCGAAACTCAAGCATACACATTTTCCTTGCTGTGCTCTTTCTTTTTGTTGTCTCTTTATCTCATGAAATTTTTCAGCCTTACATAAATGTAATTTATGTTCCGTTTGCAAAATTCGAACAGTTTCAGGTAAAGCAGCACATTTTATTTTTAAGTTAGATGAATCACAAACAGCACAGGTATCTGTTCTAGGCAGACCAAATTTGAGTTTGTATTCCTTCTTGAAAATAGACCAGTACACCATGAAACTGACATTTATGTGGTACATGGACAGGAACAGCTTATGCATTTCTGTGACTGATAATTCCTCATCCAAATAATAACAGTTAGGATTATCACGGAGTGAATAACGAGATTGTCGAGCAGGGAATGAAGAAATATGATAGGGTATCAGATTTAAAATACATTCTGGAGTCTTTTTTGCTCGATTTTCTGTGTGCTTACCTCGCTGATCTCTTGGAGATGGGATGTTTGTTGCCATAAGATCTTGCAATCGTCGTATACGCCCAATTGTTACACCATGTATATTACAGAATGCTGTCAGGCACACTACAGTCTCATCAAGTCCTATGCGGATTTTGTAACTAAAAGAAGACAATCTAAACCGTTGTGGATTGTTCACTGTGTGTCTTGCTGTCGGAGAGGCTGACATCAATCCCATTAAATATGCATCCTGTACATTTTTATTGCCAATATCATTAGGCTCAACTCACACTGGCACAGAGTCGAAGCGAAGCGACGCGTCATGTTTTGCACGGCGACGCGCGTGTCCGCGCGGCGACGTGCGTCTGCGCGCGACGATGCTCGTATTAGCGCGTTCGGATCACAGTGCTGGACTAGTGACTTTCGAACATTCGTGAATGGTGCTCGCTCGGCAGTATACGATGGTTGATATCGATCTTATCATGATTGCGCTAATATCAGAAGTTGAAGAGGAAGAAAGTAAAATTATATCAGAAGCTGAGAATAGGAAAATAAAACGAAAATTTTGGGTTCACGAGTTATGGAAGAAAAGACATATTCTTGGCGAATTCAAAACACTTTGTAGTAACGATTTAAGCCAGGACCCAAGATATTTTTATGATTATTATAAAATGGGCTTAGATAAATTTGAAAATTTGGTAAATATTTTGAGGCCTCACATCCAAAAGCAAGAAACAAATTTAAGAATACCTATTTCCGTTGAAGAGCGGATATCAATATGCTTGAGGTATGTACGTAAATTTTTAAGAGCTATTATTGTTATTTTTGATCGACTATGACTCGGAAAACTGTGTTCGAATTCAGCGCAAGCATAGTAATACTGGACTTGATGAACGAGCGGTACCCCTTGTGTGAGTTTGATCGAGTACGAAACGTTACTATCGCGTCTGCGTCACAGCCGAATTAGTATGGGAAATCGAACAGCGCCCCTAGCGGACGTATGGGGAAGTTTTGATTCCGACAGACGCGATAGTAACGTTTCGTACTCGATCAAACTCACACTAGCCCCTCGGATGTGTGTGCATTTGTTATTTCAATTTGCTTTTAAATGATAGGCGGTGGTAGTACCGTAACGTACCTAGTAGTTCTGTAATTTTGCGTGAGAAGACCTTTATAACATCAGTGGATTTTTCTCGAGCGTCGTCAGAACACCCTGCCTTAGTTTCGTTACAATATGATCGACAGTTTGAGAACACAAATAGGACAAAAATAAAAGCATTTGTTTTTATTTATATAGATTTATTTATCTTGAATCATAATTTTTACGCATTATTATACAAGGTGTAAGGAACAGTTCTCCAGAAACTGATAGCATGCATATATCACATCATTTTAAGCTAAAAACTACATGACATTATTTCCGGAAAGTATAGGTAGGTATGACAAAAAATAAGTATTTATAATTTTTTGGAGAACCGTCCCACCCTGTTTACTTAGTTTAATAATTAATAAATCAGGGCATTCATCAGCCATACATAACGTCATTCACTGTCGTCATTATCGCCTTCCCTCCGTTGCCGCGTCGTCATCCCAATCGGCAATGGTATGTACGGTGAAGGTGGCAGCTCGAGATTTTCTATACGATAGCTCGAAGAAGTGCTATTTCCGAACTGATTAATGGTTGTGCAGTTGGTACTGGTTGACGTATTTGTAGAAGGAGTATAAGTGGTTGGTAGCTGTATTGTATAATAGCCGGTATTTGGCTGCATTGTATATGTGTTAACATTATAGTTAGTGGAATTAGATTGCAGCTGAAGACTTTCTGATTCGGTTCGTAGTTCTGTTGTATAGCCACTGGATGAAGAAGTATTTGCTTGCCTTGGGTTGATATTAGTTGTTTCAGGTTGAAAGGAAGCATTGGAAGCAACTTTTATTTCCGCGTCAGTTACTAAAAGTAATATCTGTCGTTTCAGTTGCGCTTGCATTTGTATTGGCATCTGTTTAACGGTTTTAGACATAGAGAGAAAAAATGTGTCTGTTGGATCTTCTTCTTTTTTCTTATTTTCCAGATATTGCGCGAATAACATTTGTGATAGTGGTTGGGACTTCTTTCGTGTAGTATCGGAATGGTTGGATAATTGTGATTCGGGTCGAGATGGCAACGCAGCGGACAAGTTGGTGTCGGTATCAGTGTTTAGGTCAGTTTCTTCGGAGCTATCTAAGTTACACGTCTGTGGTTTGTTCTGCAAGTATGGTTTTAAAAACTCCAATTCTTTTTCAAATCTTATTGGCTTATCATTTGATCTAGCAGAACCACTCTTAAATTGCCTTAATCTAATGGCCTTTTTGTAGCAATCTCGAATTCTTTTCCACCGCTTTTGACACTCCGCCTCTGAAAAAGGAACACAAAATTGTAACTTTTATTTTAATCTAATAAAATGTATTATTTACGTGTATTTTTTAAATTGTTACAGATTTCTGACTACGGCGATAAGCTTTCAAGCCTTAGGTCAAAGTTATCGAGTAGGATACAGCACTGTTTTAACAATTGTACATGAAGTTTCCGCAGCAATATGGAAATATTTACAGCCACTTGTTATGCCGAAGCCTACACAAGAATTATGGACTAAAATAGAGGAGGAATTCAGAACCATATGGAATTTCCCTAATTGTATAGGGGCAATTGACGGTAAACACGTCAATATAAGGGCTCCCTGGAATAGTGGCAGTCTCTACTTTAATTACAAAAAATATTTCAGTACTGTCTTGTTAGCCGTTGTTGACGCAAAGTACAAATTCATTATTGTTGACATTGGAGCATATGGACGTAACAGTGATAGCGGCATATTAAACAGCTCTAAATTTGGACAAAGATTACAAAATAATACGATTGCTATACCGCCTAATAAAAGGTTGCCAGGTATGATAGAAGAAATGCCACATGTTTTTGTAGGAGACGAAGCATTTCCCTTGTCCGAACACATTATGAGACCATATCCTGGAAATCAGGTGTCTGACAATCATGAAAAGAAAATTTTTAATTATCGCTTAAGTCGAGCAAGGCGCCTAGTAGAAATTGCTTTCGGAATCCTGTCACAAAAATTTGAGGTTTTTCAAAAAAAAATAAAAATGCAACCGATGCATCTTGATTCTATGGTTCTTGCATGCACATGTTTGCATAATTACATAAGAGAAAATGACGAACTCGAAAACTTGCAATTGCCAAGTAATAGTATATTACAAAATATGCGGTCAGTCGATAACCAAACTACGTCAAATGCCATGGTGATCAGAGATAAATTCAAATCTTATTTTATATCCGAGCATGGGGCAGTACCATGGCAAAACGAAATGATCACACGATGTTAAAAAAGTGGTCATAATGTTACATTATTAAACACAACTGAATACTTCATTGGATTTACATCGCGTGTACATAAAATAAAGGGTGTAAAAAAATTACCCCCAGAACCGAAAGTGGGGAAAACTACTCGTCAATACAAACATTTTTTCCCAAGAAACCATACCTGGGAAATCAAGGGTTTCCAGGATAATCGGTTTCAAAGTATATACTTGAATTGATGATATTTCATACAATTCGTGTTATTTACCCTGTTACCGATTTCGTTAGCGATTTTAAATGCTGGTAGCATGATACAAAACACGAATATGTTAATATAACAACCAAATGAGTACAAACTACGCACCTAATTATCCCTGAAAAACTTGATTTCCCAGGTATAGTTTCTTGAGGGAAAATGTTCGCATTGATAAGTAGTGTTCCCCACTTTCGGTTCTGGGTTTAATTTTTTTACACCCTTTATAACTATTGTGTATGTTATGTAAATGTAATAATAAACAGTTAGAACTTACCAGAAATTTGCATTTCACCGCTTACTTTTTGCCAGGCATTTTTCCTACAATTTTTATCACTGTAGGTTTTCGCCTTGACGTTAAACAGACATTCATATTTCTGTACTAAAAAAATTAATTTTTCATCTTCGTCCATTGTCGTATAGTTCAGCACTGTCGTCCGTCCGTAGTGGTCGGCGTCTGACGCGTCACTGCGGCCGAGTAACGCGCGGCGACTCGCGAATCCGCTCGACTCCAGCCGAGCGTCGAAGCGCGAATGCGCGCGTCAACGCGCGTCGACGTGCGCTTCCATATTTACATAGCACAAATTTGTACTTAAATAATGGAACAATAGAGATGAATATGCTATAGGCTGAAAAATATAACGCGTCGCGTCGCTTCGACTCTGTGCCAGTGTGAGTTGAGCCTTAAAGTTCATCAATATCATTTCTCTTTGTCTAGTGTCAATTTTCGTATAACACTTAAATCTTTTGCAACTGTAAAGAAGAAAAAACGATTTTTTAGGGTTTTATGAACTAAAACTAAAGAATAATAATAAAATTTCTCCAAAACAAAAACAAAAATACTAAATAAACATACCGGCAATCAGGACCACTTTTTCGTGCTGGAACAAGTTTGTTCATTTGATTTATATGCTCCAGACCTCTAGCCTTCTTATTTTTAATAATATCTTCTTTCTTTTCCTTCCGTTTTCGCTTTTTATTCCCATTATTAATATCACAATCATTTCGCGTGGTATTCGACATCTTCTTCTTCTTTTAAAAATGGCCGCCTCGGTGAGTTGCCAATGTCAGAGTGGCTTAAAGGACTTCTTCACGCAATGTCAAAGGTGAAAGGACGACGTTCGTTTGACAGCTATCAGTGACGTTCTTTTTTTTTACAAAAACTGCTAAAATGCGTTCACATAAATTGTTTTTGTGAAAATCTAAAAAAGATTTGTAGTTCTTGCAAAAGTAGTCGTTTTTTAAAAGGCTATGACTTGTAAGATTGGTTGTTTTTTTAAAAACGACATACACTGACTTTAAGGAATCCAGTGTTGTCAAAATCTCGAAATCACAAAAAATGCTAGTTATGTAGTTTTTGTAAAAAAACCCTTCAATTTATATTACTGCAGTATCAAAGCGCATGGAAGCGTCACATTATTCACAACTAAAGCGAAGCCGCACGAATGCGAAAGCGAAACGTTTACTCTTTTACTTGTAGTAATGGGCATCAACAGCAGTGGTATTGAATCACTTGCCAGTTGAAGTAGCTGAAACGTGTGTAAAATTGTTGTCATTCCTCAACTTCCTATATTATACATAGGAAGTTAAGGAAGAAGAAAATTAAGAAATAAAAAAATAAAGCTTAAATAATATCTAAGTTTTTACAACTTGTGGATGAATAGACGTATTTTGGTTAATTTACTACTTTTTGCGTTTATTTATATAGATACCCGATTTTTTTACGACTTTTATAAAATAAATTACGATCAATTTTCAAACTAAGTCAATATTTTGAGACTACACATTGAAAACAAGAAACAAAAAGGATACCCATTTACGTTGAAGAGAATCAGTCTGCTTAAGGTGGGTTTTACGCTTTCTTACGATTGTAGCACATTGGTTGACTTATACAGCAATTATGTTGCCACCTCTTTTTCCATCACTTTCTCCCCATATATAATAGCGTCCAATTTTAGTTTTTTCATAAAATGTTCAGCTATAAACGGCGTATTTTCTAGAGAAATGTATCAGTTGAAACCAGATTTTGATGGATTTTAAAGCTTTGGTAGCCCACTGCATACTTTTTGAATTCAAGTGCACCAGACGTTGATGCCACAGCTCCTGTGTATTTTTTTTTTTTCACCCGATTTGGATGTCTTACATCTAATAAGTTATAGAAAATTAGAAAAAGAAGGTCATCACAGTAGAAGTCAGACTAATTATGTACTTGATAGCGTCAGCAGCAGTACATTGACCCTGGGAGCCATGACCCGCGGAGGGATCATTTAGGATGTGTGATGTATGAGGTGTTTGTGGCAGTTAGGTGATTCCTATCTAGCTAGCAGCAAGAAAACTGGCGCTCGCAAATCCAATACGTCACTATGTAGTTGAAAAGACCTGAGAGGAAGACTTTCACTCTCACGCCATTAGATGAACTGAAGGTCACGATCCGATTCGGCTAAGGAGATTTGTTTATTCTGTTTCTCGATATCATTTGGCAGTACATATTTGTAATGACGAAATTGTACATATTTGTAACTATTACACATCTAGGCTGAATATTTTTTTATTTTTCATAGATGCAAATATCTCTCCTTTCAAAATCCTTATGGAACCATCATATAAAACTGACGAAACATGACCGCTATCGTAACTCTTTTCACATTTCCTAAATACAAAAAATCTTGTTTGATCTACCGGGTAAATTAAGGGTTAAATTGAGTGTATGCGCAAAACAACCAAAATGTTTTATTTTAAGGGTGGTCCCTTATTTTATACATATTGGCGGCATTGTCGGTAATAGCGAAATTCACCTTTTCTTTTAAATTCCATCTCGAGAGAATATTTTCTAACTCGGTTGCAATGTTGAATACCGTACTGTGTGGATTCCATAAAAATGGCAGCAACCTGATAAAACAGTTTTAAATTCCAATTCTTGTGTCAGGTAATGACCCGTGACAGCAATGTAACTCTCCGTCACTCTTGTCGTCCATCGGTCGGTACTCGGTAGTAATACTAATGGTTTGCACTTCTTCAGCTACGAGACTCCTCATATTTGTTTCCACTTTATTATAACATTAGACGTTCCGCGTGGCTTCACCCGCGTAAATTAGGAATTACGTGGAAACCGTACATATCCCGCACAGTGGCGGATCTACTATATGGCTTTTTGGGCTGCAGCCCAGGGCCCCGCGAATACAGAGGGCCCCCAACCGAACTGAAATCAATAGACGATATTATCAATAATAAAATTTATATAGAGTTTTAAAAAATCCGATTATAAAGTTTAAAGCGCATTATCCAAATGCCGTAGACGAACATTTAGTGCAAATGAGTGCATTCAGTTAAAATTTTACTTACTGCAGTCTAAGACAGAGTCTTACACCTCTTGCTGTGAAATATTTGGCTAATTTATGAAAAGAAACTTATTGGTGTTTCCCCAAACTGCTATACCATCTTAAAGATTTTTAACGATGCCGATCACTAGCTGTGAAGCAGAGATATGGAGAAATATTTAATACACGGGGAAATATTTCTCCATATCTCTGGACAAATATTTAATATACAAATACAGGACAACAATGTCATCATTAATTATCAGTTCTTACGATAAATTTCGATTTAACAAAGGACCTACAGTGCGATGACCAAATAAAAGAATTTGCAGTTTGTTAGTTTGAACGTGCTAATCTTAGGAACTACTGGTCCGATTTGAAAAATTATTTCATTGTTAGATAGCCAATTTATTGAGGAAGGCTATAGGCTATATTTTATCACGCTAAGACTAATAGGAGCGAAGAAATAAGGGAAAATGTGGAAAAAAACGGGAAAAAATTATTTGACAGGGCTTATTTGAACGCGCTAATCTCAGGAACTACGCGGAACGTCTAGTATAATATAACCAGTACCTGGATGACCGAGCTTTGCTCGGTATAGCAAGCACTCATTGACTTCGTGTTACTTAACAACGCCATCTGCTGGAATAGCTTTAGCTATTGTTGTGTCGTTAAAGCAGTTAGTTGCTCACGAAATAGTTTTATTATTCGTCAATTGATGTCAGGAAGAGTCATATTTTCAGTTTATCGATTATCGATAAAACACGAATAAAAAGACATTTTCTAAAAATGATTCCTAGCTAGATCAATTTATCGCCCCCGAAACCCCCTATATACTAAATTTCATGAAAATCGTTAGAGCCGATTCTGAGATTCCAATATAAGATTTATAACCCATATAATTTTTTTTTTCTTTCCTATTTTCTTCCTGTACTTAACATAATATATTACACTAGACGTTTTCCGCGGCTTCGCCCGCGTAAATTAGATATTTCACAGACAAATTAGTCCAAAACAAAAAGCCTATAATCCTTTACGTGGTCTACTTCTTACCTGTGCCAAATAACAGAAAAATTCCTCCAGTAGTTCGTGAGATAAGCCCTTTCAAATAATTTCCCCCGTTTTTTTCCACATTTCCCTCTATTTCTTCGCTCCTATTAGTCGTAGCGTGATAAAATATAGCCTGTAGCCCTTTTCAATAGATGGGCTATCTAACACTGAAATAATTTTTCAAATCGGATCATGAGTTCCTGAGATTAACGGGTTCAAACAAACCCTTTCAAATATATTGCCTCCCGTTTTTTTGCACATTTTCCTCTATATTTTCTTCGCTCCTATTAGTCTTAGCGTGATAAAATATAGCCTATAGCCTTCCTCGATAAATGGGCTATCTAACACTGCAAGAATTTTTTAAATCGGACCAGTAGTCCCTGAGATTAGCGCGTTCAAACAAACAAACTAACAAACTCTTCCGCTTTATAATACTAATAGATGTTCCGCGCGGATTCGCCCGCGTAATTTAGGAATATCACGGAAACTGTTGGCGACACGACAAACTCGGCGGGGCCGTGGTCGCCGGGTGGTAGAGCAGTGGACTGTATCTTGAAAGTGAAGGATGCCGGATGGAAGATTCCTGGAGAAGGAGGTGCAGGAGACGAGAAGGAAACACAGGAGTAAAACTTGGTACTGCTTGGAGCGGAGTGTGGTGGAGCAGGGCTTACGCATGCATCTGCTTGGCTTGTCGGAAGTGAATGTGTATGCACCGAGAAAGTGCGTGTTTATATAGGAAATTTGTACCGTTAGAGCCCCGATAGACCATCGGTTGTTGTCGAACGAATGCAGTCCGTTTATTGAAATATAACATTTTACACATAATATGACATCAAATGGGATTCTTATAAGCTAATACAATGGTAAACAAACATTCTTATAAGATAAATAAACAATAAAATGTGTAAAATAAAGCCATGTAAAAAAGAGACAACAATAGTTCGAGTGCAACTATGCAAGAAAGATACAGCAATAACAATTGTTTGAAACACACTACATTCCCGTGCGAAAGGGACAGCAATATTATAAAAATGAGACACAAGATAAACATTTTCCAATAGGAATTACTAATATGAAATCTTAAATCTAAGTGTAAACAAAAAGAGGGAATAAAACTAAGCTATTATTTACAGAAACCGTACATTTTTCCGCAAAAAAGAAACCGCAAAAAATTTGATTTGCAAATGAAAGTATTTAATGACAAAATCACACAAATTATTAATCAAAGTGTCATGGAGGCCGTCACTACAACTACATGGCAAGTCGCAACAATTATCCATTCTAACATGTTCCCTAAATGCAAATATGCAAAAAATCACAGCTGATAACTTATCAATACGTAAGACATTATCTGAACTAAATCAGCGTATTTTGGACATGGAAAAATCACTGCAGTTCTTTTTGGATACCGAGCATGAATTCGATCAACGCCTTATAACAGTTGAAACTTAAGTTTCCCTGGTTTCCTCCACCCAAGATCGTGTAGTGGATATGGAGAATAAAATTCTGTAAACGGAACAGCAAGCTAGAATATGTAATGTAGAAGTCTGCAACCTCCAGGAAAGGTGGAGTGAAAATCTGCTACAAATAATTGAGAAAATAGCCAAAGAAATAAAGTTGCCGATACAAGACTTGGATGTTGTGTGTATTCATCGTGTGCCTCAAGCAGATAACAAGAATTCTAAACCCAAAAACCATTTATCATATCACAGTTCATCAGCCACAGCGGTGTCGAAGCAAAAACATGTAAATAAACAACTGAAGCTCTCGCCTCCCAAGTTCCATGACTGAGTTTTGGAACAGCCAAAAGTTGATCTACACCTTGTCCTGACACTATAATAGGAAGGCGATCCACTGTTTTGTGTCCTGTTATGTCTTCCATCAGTTTGCTGTCCCAATAAACAGTAAGAGGCGTATTTGGCTGAAATTATTTCTGTAAGGATTCCGCTACCTTTTTAATTTACTTCATACGCTGGCGACGAACTGAAGAAGAATTTATATTGTACTCTGATGGATCAGTACCTGCACGTTTGAGCGTAGATGTCAAAACAACAGTTGCTTTTTTGTCACTAAGCTTAGCAAAGTCGAGACTTGCAGAAAAGCATTCATCAAAGATGCTCTTTCTGCCTCGTTTTATTTTAGATGGGACTTCTAAATTTGCCGTTGAAGGTCCCGCCTTTACTGAATTTTCTGAGGTTGAACTTTTACATTCATAATCACTAGTGCTGGTCGAAGAAGACAGTATGGATTTTTCTCGCAGGGATTCAGTGTAACTTTTTTCTCGATGTAAACTACGTTGAAAGCGAGCGTTTTTCTCCTCTTTTCTCGCAAATTTTTCGAATATACTTGGTCCACTCCACAGGCTAGCTGCACAGTTCACAGAATACTGGGACTGGGTTCGTTATTTTCTTGAAAAAAAAAAAAGCCACAGGTTGGCGCCAGTGTAATACAGTACAATATTGAGCCAGAAATAAGTAAGAAAACATACAATAATCGCAAAGATCCGAGTCCCGATTCCTAACAGCCAGTTGCCTAGCAACTGTCATCCGACTGTGTTGCCTACATTTATATAATATTTACCTAGTTTTTTATTTTGTAATACTCTAGCTGAGCTTTGAGTACTTCATATTCAAAATTTAAATTTCTTTTCTTTCTTTCTTTATTTTCTATTTTTATGCAATTTCTGTCTCTGCTATTTCCTCAATTTTTGCTTTCGCAAACTCATGTCCAGATTGTTGTATTGTGCAGGATGGGTGAGCTTGGAGATTAGTTAAATAAGACAGGCTTCGACTCGACTTCTTGTATTGTGATCTTGACTTAAAGTAATGGACAAAGAACACGTACAGACTACAGACTAAAGAGCAGTCTTGTCAGCAAATTATTACCTATATGTAACATCTCCCCTATTAATTAAGATATTTATTTATTGACAATAAGGTAAGTACATTTTGTTAATATTTTACAATATGTGACACAAGTATCCATAACCTATAGACAATTTAAAAAAAACAAATCTGACTTTGACAATTCCAATGACAATGAACTAATACAATAAAACTAAATTACAATAAAAAGTAGCGTAATAAGTAAAAAAAAAAACAGTTTAAATATAAAAAATGTGGTCATCCAGACTACTGCCTTTAAGGAGAGTGCCCAGAATGCTAGCTACATTGCCCCGCTGTAAGGCCAGGCTTGATCGCTGGCCAAAATACGTTCCAGCCCTCTGGTCACCTGTGCGATCTACGAGGCGGAATGATATAACATTGAAAAACTTTTTCATATCATCCCCCCATGGTCCTAACGCTTCAAACGCAAGCGACAAAAATATGTAGTCACGGCTTAAAGATACATATTTTCGCCGCTTACGCGTTTGTGCTTCGCACGCCGCCGCACCAGCCGTCACCTAAGTTCCATGTAAATAGGAGGCCGCCAGTGTGTCGACACATGTTGCGTCCCACACAAAGCACCTCCCACTTTTCCATGGAACTAATGTTAAGCCGTCGGGTCTCTTGCCATCATCACGGGCAATACCATTCGGCTCTAAAATAGCCGGAACGTTGATGGAGACAAGAGCCCGACGAACAACATCATTCAACGCTGCGTGGCGCGACAGACGACCAGCGCTCCGCTGGCAAGAAAGCCCATGGTGACCCAGACGATCTACCATTGATCCACAAGGGCAGCAGTGGATGGTTTGTTGACAAACCTAATCGCAGACTGATGGCAAGGGAGAAGGTGGTATTATCCAGTAACGTGCCAAAATTTGGTGATGGAAGTGCTTGGAGCCAGAGTCCGGAGTCCCAAGTTGCAGCAGCCAGAAGACGGGTCCGCTCAACCGCGTCGGAACTAGAGTTAACTAGCTTATCAAATACAACACGTCAAAGCGGCTCATCCCAAAGACGCTGCAAACATATGTTGGCTGGAACGGCCCCATTGGCACTAGCTTCTCTCCAGGCCTCTAAGGCTTCATTATAAAACGGAAAATCAAAGTTGCCAAGAGAAGGGGAGAGGATTTGGCGAATCAATGGACTGGAAGAAAAAATTTGAGGGCCAACTTGTCAATAAAATATGCCATAGATCATGACATTAAAGGATCGGACACCGGTGTCGGGACACATTGTATAATGACGGATCTCGTAAACCTAATGCTTTCAGGGCAAGTGAACTCGGAAGTTTTAAATGTACTTTACGGCGCTAATCTCTGTGCTCCAAAGAAAAAAGATGGGGGAATTCGTCTAATTGCTTTGGGTAGCACTTTTCGTAGAATAGTTGCCAAAATCTGCTGTAAAATTATGTATCCCAAATTGATTACAGAATTCAAATCTATTCAATTAGGTTTCAGTTGCAAAGGCGGTTGTGAAGCTGCTGTCCACAGCCTCAGGGAGTGCATACATAACTGTGAGGATGCTGTAGTTCTCAAAGTTGATATCAAGAATGCATTTAATTCGGTCGACCGCCGTGCCCTGCTTAATCAGTGCTTAGACAAGGTACCCGACATTTATCCCTTTATATGGCAGTGTTACAATGCACCTACTCAACTTGTTTATATGGGCCATTTGATCGACTCTTCGGTTGGCTGTCAGCAGGGAGATCCCCTTGGGCCGGCTATTTTTAGTTTAGCCATTCATCCAATAATTTCGACCCTTACTTCTAAATTAAATATTTGGTACCTTGACGATGGGCTCATTGCAGGCCCTCCTTCCACTGTTTGGAATGACCTAAAGTGTCTAATAAGCGAATTGGAAAAAATTGGATTAAATATTAATTTTTCCAAATGCGAGCTTTTGAAGCGAAAATTTACGACTCAGTCTAAAGCTGCTGTGGTTAATAATTTTAATAGTTTGGCCCCTTGTATTAAAGTTATTTACTTTTAGGAGCTCCTATTTTGGAGGAGTCAATTTTACCATTCCTAGAGGAACAAATGTTGAAATTTCAAAATTCTTGTGATCATTTGAAAATATTAATATTCATATGGCCTTTCAAATTATCAAATTTTGCTTGTTTATACCAAAATTTACCTACTTTTTAAGGTGTTCTCCAGTTTGGAAATTTACCACTAGTTTGGCCTCTTTTGACACAGCCATCCTTAAAATTTTAACCCATATTTTTAATTGTTCACTTACAGATAGGGCGTGGTACCAAGCATCACTCCCTATTCGCTTCGGGAGCATCGGCATCAGGAAAGTGTCAGATGTTGCTCTTCTAGCCTTTCTATCTTCAGTAAATAGCACCAGTCCATACTAGCGGCCTACTGATGCCGTTCTTGTTTTTTATTATTTTTTATATCCGTGGTTTTATTGTGTAATTGTTAGGTAGTCATTGTAGAAATGTAAATGTTATTTATTAGTTATTACATTATCTTTATATATACTTATATTATATTTTTTATATGTAATGGTGTCAAAATTTTGTAAAATTGTCTAATAAATCTTTAATGTGTATTGTCTTAACGCATGAATAAACTATTATTATTATTATTATGTTTGGGTTAAGCACTCCTTGCTCACGGGCAATTAAATCCCGGACCTTTGGAAGGCATGCGTGGGGCCGAAGCCAACACGTAGAGGCCCCATAACACAGTTTTAATCTAAATGTAATGTGACACTAGCCGGCGACTCTCCCTGTCCGCACTATGACAGTACGCCCAAGGAGAGCCAGCGGCCAGTGTAGGACTATTGCAGGGAATGGAAAATTAAAATGAGACCGGGCTATGGGGGTGAGGTGCTAGTGGACTGGGTAACCGGGAGGTATGGAAGGACTATGGCGTCTGCCGATACAACGTGGAAATATGTATCATAAAGTTTATGTTTATTAAAGAAATATGTATTATTATTATTATTAAGTTACCGGTTTTATAATGTGTTCACGATTTCTACGGAATGTTCCTTCTGGGGACTGAATAGTATAGCTACGAGGTTCGCTGTCTACCTGTTTTATTCTACCAGGAACCCAAGAACACAAAAGAAGAGGAAGGCAAAAATTTTTTCATCTGATGTTTGCCTTCTGTTTAATAATTTATGACGTTCCATTGTAATGTTTATTTGAGGAATAAAGTGTTTGTTAAACTTTTCTGCCAAGTTCTCGAACGATATAATATTATCGATATTAACACTGAATATGAATAAAATATGACTAGTGCGTCTTGACCAATATGATGCAACAAAATGGCGATTTTGCGGTGATCATTTTCATGATTATTAGCTCTCATGTATATTTTTAATTGTGTATACCAATTTTTCCATGCTAATGGCATATTTGAACTTTTTAGATCCAATGGTTGGAGCCCATATGTAATTGAAGAATTAGTTGTAGTGTGAGTTCTAGACTTACTCACGTGCCCGCCATGTTGTACATGTGCCTGACCCTGTGTTTTTTTTTTTGCATTTTCTTGCAAGTGAATTGGTATTTTTATTTCTTTCTTCAGACTTCTACTTCTGACACCATGTCGTATTGTGCAGGATGGGTAAGCTTGGTGATTAGTTAAATAAAAGACACTTGTATTGTCCGTTCGGTGCATTTTGTGAAATTGCCCGGCGGGGCGACGGCAGCCACAGGGGCAAACGAGCTTCTCTGCATCGAGGTCGCCGTAGTAGAGGTTCTGTAATCGCCGGATGGATCATGCCGTAGGAGGGCTCTGTTGATCTCCTGTTGTGTACGTTGCGATTGTAGTATCATTTCCAATACTGCAGTCATCACTCGTTCTGTCGAGGTGCTCCAGCAGCCGCGGTGGGTGTAGGCGGGGTGAGCCGCGGGTCGGCAAAAACTATCGTCTCGTTCCGTCCGTCTCGGCATTTTCCTTTTTATAACAGTTCGGCTTGCACACTTCACAGAATACTGGGACTAGGTTCGTTATTTCTTGAAAAAAAAAAATAGCCACAGGTTGGCGCCAGTGTAATACAGTACAATCTTTATTGAGCCACAAATCAAATAAGTTAGAAAACATACAAAAATCTTAGCTATTCCAAAAACACCGTCCCGTATATCCACCCATTATCAGAACAGGTGCCTTGGGTACCGGGTGGAGCTCCATCAAGGAGGCGCTTAATTATTTTTTTCCTTGCGAATATCATGAATGGTGGAATAAATGATCCAGCTGCATTACAGCAGCAAATTACTGTGGTGGTTTTTCCTCCTTCAGTGCTAGCTATGAGACCCACTTGTCGCTTTCCGGATTTTGTTAAGACCCTCCGCGGTTTAGTTGAAGAAGTTTGGACGCCCGTCTCATCCATATTATATAAACGAGTAGCATCAATTTTGTGCTTTTCAATTTGCTCCTCAAGTAGATCTAAAAATCAATAGACTTGGGGCTTGTTAAACCCTCGAGCAATGGATGTTAGCTCCGGTTTACGTAAAGTTAGGTCTGGATGACGTTATACCTTTGTATCAGTCTACACCAGCTGCTCCATTTTTAAAAGGGTGCGAAATTTTATTCATTTCAGCAAAACTGTAAACAAGTTTTAAGAATTCTTATTTTGACTGCCCGTAAAACAAAGCATCAATGTGGAAGACGTATTCCAAAAGCTCAGTTTCTTGATCCGAGGAAAAGACAGTAGTAAATCTCCCAAGCTTTATTTCACTCGAACCCGTTTTAAGATGACGTTGCAGTGTCGTTCTTGGGATCCCATATTTAGTTGTTATGCTTTTTACAAATTTCCCTAATTCTTGCACTTCCCGTATAGCCGGTTGCATATTTGAGACTCGCCATGATGCCTGCGACGTTTTTCGTTTATATTTGTTAACCATCTGAAAAGAAAAAATATAAACTAAACGGGTTAAAGCGAGCACGTGCCCGCTTTGCCCTTTTCGAGATTTCAACAATCCGAAAGAATTCTAACCTCAAAATTTTGAGACATAAGGGTTTTAATGCAACCAAAATACGGCCAGATAAATACTTAAAGGGACTAGGCTGTTATCAGGATAGGTCTTCATCGTAAAGTTCTGCTTCAAGACAGTGGCGTAGGAAAACGGGCGAGGAGAATTCAGTACGAAAAGATACCACCTTATAATCTTTCTACTATAATTGTTATTCAGTTTCTACTTATAGAGATTATGAAACAACGACAATTAGTCGTAATAATTTACAATTGAAACTATGGCGTCCGCTAAACACTTGCGAGCGCGTTCAACACCGGTCTCCGGAATTTGCTGTGCCCGCTTTGAGCACTATGCCATCTTTGGGCCGCGTTCCATTTATTACCTTGTACAGCTACGATCGTCTTGGTGCACGATTTTGTATTTTTCAGCAAAGTCTATCTGTATCACAGCTTCATTTCCTTGGAGTTTACTTTTTCTTTCCTCAAAATAATCAGTTTGATTTTTTTTAATGTAACGGTGAAGTCTGAATTTCTCGTTGTATCTTTAAGTTCCTTATAAGCTTCCCTGCATTTAGCATTTACAGTCTTAATTTCGGGTGTATTATTTTGAGTTATCCATATTTTGTTCCATGTTATGACATTAATTTTACTGTCTATCTCAGAATCGTTAATATCCCAAAACTCATTGCATGCGGACATGTGATGTGTCGAATGAAAAGTGCATACCGGGTATATTATACCCGGTATGCACTTTTCATTCGACACATCACATGAAATATTTTTAAATATCTCATGATGGTTTTGAGGCAAAGATTATCTGTTTTAATAGCGTTAAACAAATTCAGATAATTTGTATGTTGAATGCAAACACATACATTGTGAGGTGTTTCAGAATCTGATATACTGTATGTATCATGATCTGTCTACCTGCTACTTCCTGCTTCTATCTTCGCATTTTATATAAAAATTCAAAAGGTTTTACAAATTACAATTGACTAAAGTATATAAGTGCCATTTTGTTCGATAACTTTTTGCCATCTTGTTGGACATGATCCCTTTGCTATAAAAAATTTGGGGCTTCTGATGAAAAAACTGCGACAAGTGGTTTTGGCAGTCCTCTTGTGATGTCAACCTGACTCTGTAGCGACGGCAAGAGGTGGAAATCACACATACAGCAACACCTTGTTGTGAGTTAACCCGGGTTTCGCCTCAGTCTGTGAAGCCTGACCGGCCTTTGAACACGATCTTTTCGCACGTTCTTGTCGTACGTGATCCACTTTTCATCACCAGTTAATAAGCTTCTTCAAAAAGGTTCGGTTTCATTACGTCGTAATAAGGAATAACAAATGAGTACACGGTTCATTAGGTTTCTTTCAGTGAGCTCATGAGGCATCCGAATATTGAGCTTTTTTAGTGTACCCAGCTTTTTTCAAATGCGCCAAAACCGTTTTGTGATCAATTCCCAGTTCTTCAGCTACATCGTAACTACTAATATGCCGATCTTGCTCCCCTTTTTCAAAAATAGCATCAGTTTTTCACTGTAATAGGGCGACCAAAGCGACGTGCATCTTTTTGATATACATCTTTCTTTGATATCAAAATTTCCGGATTGAAAACGCTTAAACCAAATTTGCGTTACTCTCACAGATACTGCAGTAGGTCCATAAACATCACAAATTTCCTTCGCGGCCTGTGTTGCATTTTCCTTTTTAGTAATAAAATTTTAAAATGTATCGGATTTCTTCATTAGAATCACTCATTTTAACAATAAGAATAACAAATGAAAATCTCACATTTACGTAATTTGAATTTGGAATTGTCTTCTGTAAAATTAAAACTTTTTAATGGTACCAAAATCAGCCAGATACAATTGGTATAGCCCAAGAGATTTTATGACAAGTTTATTTTATTTTATTTTATTTTATCATGTTTGGGGGGCTTACAGCTAACTATATTAAATTTACTCTAAATTATAGAAAACAAAAAGCCAATTACAAGCCTCCACAGGTAGCTTGTTAATGTAAATTAAGTAACAGAAAATCAATGTTATTAAGTACTTAAATTCTAATATGTGGTATTAATTATGGTTGAGTTTAGTAATAATATTATGTTAAATAATTTATAGTAGGCGCTAACTGACGCTATATCTCCAAATCAATACAATATTAATAGGATACAAAGATAACTGCAGCAAGTACTGAATAGCGAGTTATAACTAATAGTAATAATAGTAATAATATCTAATATAATAAAAGAAATTGCAAAGTTAAGACTTACGACAACATACATCCGCAATAAATGTCACTGAATATGTTTTTTCAGGAAGGCGGTATTAATGGATGCTAGGCTGCTAGTAAAGAGATCAATGCTCGGGTCAGATTTAGTGAGCTGATTAAACATCTTAGATGATCGGAGTAGAAATGAATTTTGTCGATATCTGGTGTGGGCATGTGAAACGTGTAAAATATTTCTCATACGTGAGTGACGAGGTGGAACATTTAATTTAAACTTACATAAAGTACAGGTGTAGTGTAGTGATACCTATGTAGTATCTTGATATATCTTAACCGTATATAAGCTGTAACCACTTGATTATTATGTCATAATAAAGCCAACTATTTAACCAGGCACATCTTTCATTTCTCGCTAACACCCATCCTTACACAGGACAGTTTATTTTATTTTGCGCTAATTTCATCAGAAAGCGAATATCGGCTATATTACGTCTGGTTGAGAGTGGTAAGAGGTGCAACCGACTGCATCGTTCGTCATAGCTGGTATAAGGAATCTTGAATTTATAATTGAGGTACCTCGTGAACTTTTTTTGGATATTCTCAATTCTTTTTGAGTAGACATCAAAAAAAGGATTATAAACTTGGCTGCAATACTCCAGGTGACTTCAGACATAGGCACAGTATAGAATTTTGATGCTTTTCATGCTATTAAAGTGACTGGTGTTACGGATGATAAATCCCAAGGCTTTGGCCGACTTGTTAACAATATAGTCAATATGTGATTCGAAAGTAAGCTTACTATCAATCTGGATCCCAAGGTCGTTAATAGTGGTTGTACGTGATAAAAGTTGATTGTTAATGAAGTAATGATAGATGAGAGACTCATTTTTGCGACTGAAGGAGATAATGTTACACTTAGCTATATTGAGATCTAGCTTGTTGTACAGGCAATAGTCAGCCAAGCGAATAAGATCATCCTGCAATAGTAAAGCATCAGAAAGGTTCTTAATAAGTCGGAAGATTTCATATCATTAGTAAACATCAAAAATTTAGAGAATTTAAAACAATTACCAATGTCGTAAATAAATAAAATAAAGAGAAGTGGCCCCAAAAGAGAGCCTTGTGGGACCCCAGAGGGGATAGGTATCCACGTAGACATGTAGCCGTCCAGTACAACAGCTTGCGTTCTGTTATGCACATACGACGAAAACCACCTTAAGAGGTCACCCCTAATACCCAGCTCATAAAGCTTGTAGAGAAGTATGCAATGATCGATCCGGTCAAACGCTTTACTATAATTGGTATATACCACGTCGACCTGGAACCCATTATCCATACTCTCAGAGAGGAAGTCGGTAAATGTTAGAAGATTGGAAGCAGTTGATCTACATTTTAGGAAACAATGTTGTTGAGGGGCAAAGGTAGACTGTAGACAACTGTACATCTGATCGTAGACCAACCTCTCCAAGCCTTTAGCTAGGCAAAAGGCAAAGCTTGGAGATTGGCTGGTAGTTTTCGACTTTTTCTTTTGGACCTTTCTTGTGTATGGGAGAAATAAAAGCAGTCTTCCACAGAGATGGCATTGTACCCTCGGACAAAGATCTTCTAAAGAGCAAAGAGACTGGTATAGCAAGTTCATATGCACACTCGACAATGAATATCGCAGGAAAAACATCGGGGCCCGCAGATTTGTTGAGATCAAGAGATTTAAGAAGTTTTCGCACAGTTGGTGTATCGACCTCTATATCGCTAATTTGAGAATTTGTGGTGTCAGTCACTACACTATCATCAACAGTTGCAATTGATGACGAGGCACTTTGAAACGTAGTGCTAAAAAAGGTACTAAAAAGTTCGCATATCTCTTGTCCCCCCTCGCAACTGCGGCCACCATATGACATACTTGATGGAAAATTATGATTGCCGCGTTTGCTTTTTACGTAAGACCAAAACATTTTGGGATTACTAGATAATGATGACTCAATCTTTGTTAAGTAAGCCTCATAACAAGAACATTTAACATCCTTGGCTCTGTCTCGTAGTAATTGGTAAGTAGATAGGTCAGAAACGTTATTATAAATTTTGAACTTTGAAAAGTATTTAGCCTTTTCTTTAATAATTTTGATGAGTGCAGAGTTGTACCATACTAGATTTGACCCTACGTTTTGGGATGTATGAGTCTATAAGTTCAAATATTTTATTATTAAAGTTACGTAGCGCGTCATCCAACGTGCCTACTTGAATTAAGCCGGTCCAGTCTGTTTTATGAAGTTCACTACGAATGGTCTCAAACTTGCCCTTATTAAAATGGTAAACGGTGCGTGTATTTAACTTTAGCGATTGGGGTTGAATCGTTTTTAATGTGATCGATAAAGCCGGATGATATGCATCCTCACTGACTAACGGATCAAGACTAGCCGAGACCGACACTGAGGCATTGGATAGAACCAAGTCCAAGATCTTACCAAATTTATTATTTGTAAGATTATATTGTTGTAGCCCACATAAGTTGATAGTATCGATAAAGTTACTAACTAGGCTATTTTGTACCGGGTTAGGAATATTCCAAGAGGCGTGCAGGTCCATGCAATGTGGCTCATATTGAAGTCACCTAAAACCAAAAAATTGTCGTCAGGTCGGCTACTCGTTATTTCAATTAATTTGTTACAGTATAAGTTCAATTGAGAGGAAAAACTATTTCCTGTGTTGTGCTCACAGAGATAGAGAGTGCATAAATTAAGAAAGGAAGGGCTTTTGTTGGAATTATCGCAAAGTTTGGTAGTAATCCAAATGTCTTCGGCGCTAGATTGCCAGTTGGTATTTTCGACTGCAGCAAGCTCGCGACGAACTGCGACAAGCACACCCCCGCCTCGCGTCTGTCCCGTGGCCGAGTAGTTGCGATCGCGCCTCCATACGAGGTACCTATCATCGAAGAGTTCACTATTCGATATTCCATCCATGAGCCATGTCTCGGTTAGGGACATTATGTCATAATTGTTGATAGCTAAGTTTCTAAAAAAAGTAGTTGACTTAGTCCGCAATCCCCTTACATTTTGGTAGTAAATGTGTAAATCATACATTATATTTTGCAGGTACAGCTACAAATAAATGTGTCCTTGAAACTATGGTAGTACTTGGCCAGTTATGATTGATAATAACAGCGATCGGTATGTAAGGCTTAGAAAGATTAAAGTATTGCCCCCAGCGTAACATAGGCCAGTTTGGACCATTATCTAAGATTAGGATAAAAGCAATTTCCATACTATGAGTGGAAATACGGAGAAGTAATGAATAAGCAACTTTATATATTTTATTTCTCCAAATACATTTCATGCGAGTAATAATATTGTAAGATATGTAAAAAAGTACTGTAAATAGAATACAAATGAGTAAATCCCATGCAACACTAATAGTTATATAAAATAAAGTGTATAATAATAGTCTATTAAGAACCATAATAAAATAGTGATCTATATTATATAGTAATATATGATACATTTAGAAATAACAACTGGTTTTGTAATGCAATATTTGGTAAAAAGAATATTATTGTTCACACCAAACAGTTTATAGTACAGATGCGCCACAAGTGAAAGAAATTGTAAGGTTAACAATCCAAAGATGTGAATTATGCAACTATCTTTAGTAAAAACAATATTCAGGGACTCATTTGAATCACTAAACAGATATTCCTTTGTATGTATTGCATTACAAAGCATTTCAAGCAGTAGGACTAGTGCAAAGTATGTATTTACCTCTCGTATGTAGTCATTAAGCTTTGTATTAAGAAAGTATTTCAAAAACAAAGTATTCTGTAGTAATGCGTTATTTGATGCAGGAAAGCATTTACTAGACACAAGCACAATGTTGTGCATGAAGTAAGATAAGCAATCAGCAATAATATAATATAATAAAAACATAAAGTAAACATTATGTAAGAGCAGCCAGCATGTATTAAACCGCCTAGCAAGTCTATATTAATGACAACAGAATGAAAGTTTAATAATAAAGGATATTTATACAATATGATAAAAGTGCATGTAGGTAAATGAGGGATGAGCAAGTTTAGACAAAAACTTAGAAATAATATTAAAGTAATATAGCTTAGATACATTTTGAGACATTTACACGACAAGTATGAATTCATCAATAGTTTATGTGACTTTCTACGGTTTGGAAACATAATATTATATAAAACCAATAGGCATAAGTAATAGAAGCAGTGTAGACGGATGTTATGAAATAATAATATAGTGTAGGTGCTTAACAAAAGGACAAGCAATTCAAGCAGCACATTAGGATTATTGGAGACAATAAACAATAGGTTAAGCAGGTAGCACTTAAAAAGTCATTGAATTTTCTGTAAGTCACGTTCAGAGGTAATAACGAATGACTTCGACGTCTGGTCGCGTCGCACGAAGATCTTCATATGCTTCACCCAGACATATTGATAATTATGTTTCTTAGCTAACGTTTTTGTTTGGTTAAGTAACATTTTGTTTTTGACGGTAAGGTGGTCGTTGACGAACGACGACGATACGACGATATTCTTGTTAGCAGTCACATTTGATAAAACACGGTGAATGAAATTTATTTGTGTTTTGGAGATTGGATCGGAAATAGCTAATCAAATTTTGCTAAGTACTTCAAACAGGTTTTCCTTGTCTTTTAAAGGAACTCCTTTAATTTCGAGTTATTACGAACCCGTTGGTCCATATCACGTTGGCAATTGTTTAAATCTGAGATAGATGACTGCGCGCGCGAGACGTCATCGTGAAGAGACTCAACTGCTGTCAAACGTTGATCAATCTTTATTACTTTGCCAGGCAAATCCTTTAATTCGGTCAGTTCATTGCGGATAAGTTTAATCTCGTCCATCAAGCTGGTAAGGGGGGCAAGTTCATGACGAATGTTGATAAGCACACGCATGACCGAGTCCAGGGTAATAGGCGACGGAGAGGTTGGTGAGGTTATGATGGGTTGAACTTGGCTGGTGCTGACGAGGCCTATATTCTTACAGGTGGCACATCTCCACGTGGCTTGACGTTCACCTAATTTACGGTATCCCTTTTCCGTAATCCCGGAACAACTGCCATATGGAAGTGCTTTCCCTTCTTCTTCTTTTACAAATTCTTTGTATTCTGTCTTTAGATATTCCTAAAAGTGTGGTCATTGCTTTTTGGCACACTTTCTCCAATTTGATCGAGCGTTTACCCCCAATAGTTGCTTCATACTTGGGAATTAAATAACGTTTTGTTTGAGTTTTTTTCTTACCTTCTTTTTTTGGAGTTTGAGCTGTGCAATACTTTAATAAAAATGTATCTTGAGCAATTTTTTTGAAGATGTATAAAAATGTCTGTAAAACTTACTATAGTCTTGATTCGACAACTCGTTACACTTATAACCCTGTTTTGAATTTCCTTGGACGCTTATAACCGTGATGAGGTTAAATATAAAAACAGTGGACTTTATGAATTAGTATATTCGTAATTTACAATAAGTACAAAAGAATGCCCGTGTGCGACGCGTACAAGCTCAGAAGGTGAAGTGGCGAGTGGAAGGGGCGCGCGGTGGCGGGCGGCGGCGTCCGCGATACGCACACGCAGCCGACGAGGCCCGAGGCGGTCCGCTCGGGTACATTCGGCCGATGTAGATGCGCCGACATCCTCCCCGGGTTGAAGCGTCCAAGTCTTCAATCTATTGAGCGGACAGATAGAGTTAAAGGCGCGACGGATGGTGCCCTTCCTGGTCTTCAACTCTGCGACCCTCGTGACACCATCAACGCCGATGAGGATGCTTGATAAGGACCAAGGACCCTGGTTTCAGTTCGCCTCTGGAAGCAAACCATTTTGTTTTTACCTGCAGCAGAAAAGTATAGTCGTTGTGAAATCGACCCTAGAAATGTGTTCTAATTTGCTGGACCCTCTTCCAGCGGTCCAATCGTGAGATGTTGGCGTTAGTCACCTGGGAGCAAGGCATACATAAGAATGGTCTACCAATTAGGAAGTATGCAGGTGTTAATACAGAAAAATCGTTAGGGTCTGAGGAAAGAGGTGTAAGAGGGCGAGAGTTTAATACTGCCTTAATATACGTGAGACACGTAGCCATCTCCTCAAAGGTAAAGTGAGTTTGGTTAAGAAGTCTTATTAACTGATGTTTTGTAGAGTTCACAGCAGCCTCAGCAAGCAAATTATGTGGGCTGTATGCAGGTGTGTAAACTCTATGCCCTCCTGCGCTACTTCAGGAATTAATTTGAGGAATTTATAAATCTCGTTACACGCGCCTACGAAATTAGTCCCGTTATCGGACGTGATGCGTCGGGTCTTGCCTCGACGCGCCACGAACCGATTTAAGGCTGCCAATTATACGCCTCAGTTGTAAGGTCGGAATCGAGCTCCAGATAAACCGCCTTTACAGCTGCACAGACAAAGATGCACATGTAAGTTGTTGTAAGTTTGCAGCTACGACCTTTTCGATCGGCAACCAATACTGGACCGGCATAGTCGACGTAACTATTTAAAAAGGGAAATTTTAAGTTAGTTCTCGATGATGGCAACTGGCCTATAACGGGCTGCACATTTTCAGCCTTATGCCTATAGCATTTAAGACATTAATTGACTACCGGTCGAGAGATAAGTTTCTACCACCTAGCTACCAGTATGTCTGTCGAATGTGTGTCAGTAGTAGTTGTGGACCAGCATGTGCAAGCTTTAAATTTGAAATCCATTTGTCATAAGTACTATTTTATAATCAATAAAGCACTTTAAGAAAACTCAATCGGAAAAAATATCAACACAGTGTTCTTTGCGCAAGTTGTTTGAGGCCATATTGGTACTTATTGGCGACTACTAGCACCGCAGAGGAAAATAATGAACTAAATTATTTAATACCCTGACTGATTTTATACTCTATAATCCGCGAACTAGTTGGACGTTGGATGACGATTGTTCAATCGACGTTCGGCCGAGTCATTCAATTGAATGGAGTCATTCAATGAACACGCTAGTCATTCAATCGAATCGCAGATTAAACCAGATGACTGCGACATATACACTACGCGAAAAGAAGCGACACTTAAGCATGTGTGCTCGTAAAATCGCTCACGGCTAATAGTGTTTTGAACAATCCTACCAATATTCAGCCTAATCGGAATTATTGTAACCTCACCCATGGGCATAGCCAGGATTCTATATAAGGATTAAGGGGGGCCATAGGTCTTTGGGGGGTTCTAAAAAAACTTCGAATTCGTGATTTTTAACATAATATGAGTATCTCACAATAGTATTGAAGGTGAGGTAAAAATTAAAAAGAAAATATGAGCCTACTGATAAAGTGCGTTTCATCAAATAGTTCCTTTGCCGTCATGTTGGCACTTATGCAAATTAATGTTGCCACATTACCCTTACTGTGCTACCTTAAATTAGGGGAGATAATATGTTATCACAAAATGCACTTAAAGAAAATTGTACATAATTCTAACAGATTTCGCCCGCGACTGCCTACGTTAACGCCTATCCCTCGGGGACCGTTCTTTTTCCCGGGATAAAAGGTACCCTATGTCCTTCTTCATACTCCAGAGTTCCAGACAACGTGTACCTATGAAAGTTTTATGATGATCCGCTTAGTACTTTATGTGTGAAGGCGTAACCAGAAAAGTCACTTTCGCATTTACTAGCTAAAAGCCGAGCTTTGTGAGGGCTCGCGTCATCACACCGTCACTGACTGATGATAACACATTTACATGTAAATACTATGTTAAAGCACAAATCAATAGGCGTGACAGTTTGTCCGTAAAGTGTACCACAAAATGTACAGGTTGTGAGAAGTACTAGGGCTCGCTTCGCTCGCCCTGATAATATTATTGTACTAGCTTTTACCCGCGCCTTCGTTCGCGTGTATGTAGTTTTCGTTACTAGAAGTGCGTTTCATCAAATAGTTCCTTTGCCATCATGTTGGCATTCTCTGTTAATAACTTAAACACGGTAGACACGCTCTGCATGTATTCATAAGTTTTACTGTGTTTAAGGGTGATTAAACTGACGCTGGTAACCCTATTTCACTAAGCCGTAATGGCGGCAACTCGAGTTTAATGGAATTGTTGGGGCCTAGTTACGTTTTTCACGTTCACAAAACTGTTTCACTCTTAGCACCATCATTCTTTCACCACTCTTTAATGTTTTCGGCATGATTTTCTCACGAAATCACAGTAAAATTATGAAAACTCGCAGAGCATGTCAACCTTGTTCACATTATTGACAGACAGAAATGCCAACATGATGGCATAGGAACTATTCGATGAAACGCACTATACACGGCCAGTCTGAGATCAGCTGAGTCCCAGAGACAAGACTAGAAAGAAAAAGAGAAAAGTCAATTTTTTTTAAATATAGGTAGTAGTCCTAATGTCGTTGAAACTAAGGTCGAATTTCGACCACTGGGCGATCTCCAGTTTACATTTAATATGCCTTATTCAACATTATGTAAATAAATTATTTATACGAAACTTACAAATAAACACTTATACTTTATTTTCAGGAGTACGATGAGAATCAATATCATAGAAATAAAAAGTCATTCGGAACAAATACGAATCCTGTCTGCGAGACTGCAAATGATTTGGATGTAACAACTATTGCAAATTGTTACCTTTTGGGTCACATGATTGGGAGATTATTGACTACGATGCCGAAAGAAAGGCGTGAAGAGAGCTATCAACAACTTTATGATTTCTTTCTGAGGAGTAAAAATATAGTGTAATTGAAATTATTATTTTTAATCAGGAACATACATAAAAACCTGGTCCTAGTAAGTTAAGAAATATAGTGATTGTTCCGGTATAAGGTTCTGTAATCAACAAACTTGGTTGACTACTGAACCCTAACACGGAACCCTAACAAGCAGATTTTTTGTATATTGATAGATTATTGGTCATATAATTTAAGAGTAACATTGTCCTACAAATAGAACAAACCATATTTTAGGACTATCAAATGTTCACTTTGTTTTTTTTTTAATAGTCTAACATTTGCTTATTTCCTCTTATTAACATTACATCACGTAGAAAATAGGCATTTAAGTTGCTCCGTAGAGGGTTCAAAATAAATTTTAAAGAAGAAAATAACCTTTCTACGGACACTTGGGTAGCTGGTGCTGCTAAAACAGTATTGGCCACCATAGCTAGATCGCTAGAACTAACAGCAGCATTACTCCATGATTTAAGTATGTTTTCGGTTAACGGTAGCCTAGGACTACCGATTAATTCATTTAGGCAGCCATCAAAAGAGCTTATTTCTTTGAATATTCCCTTTTCCCTCTCGGCTGTTGCCAACATGACTTCTAAAGTAGCCAAGCCAGTGCTTGTGCTTGGCCTTGGTTCGTCATGTTGCACAATAACCTCATTATTTTCATTGTTGTTATTGATTTTTTTAATTTTTTCGTATGTCTCCTTTAAAAGATTTTTAGCTTTCTCAATTTGCTGCTCATTTAAAATTACATTTAAGCGTCTATCCATATAAAGGCATTCTAAAACTACATCATTATTGAGTAATTTTGTTTCTCTCGTTTCCATTGCTTGAAAAAGACTTCTGGTCAGATTATGATCTATTAATTGGATTTGGTTCTTGCAATTCAGCCAAGTGATGTAAAAATCCCCAATAGTCAAATTATGTTGCTGTAGTTGAAGAGTTGCTAGGTTTACTGGCTCTAAACATTCCAGTATTCTAGATAATAGGGATGATGACAAGGTCAAAGATTAGCGAATTTTGTTAAAAAAATAAAGAAATCATGGTGAAAAATATGTTCCCAAAATTACAGCTCGATAGCATTTTTTTTTTTTGTTATGCGCCTTCAAAGTTAGATAGGTAATCAAGTCGATTTTTTTTTCAATTAAATTTCTTAATATTTGTATACCAATCGATAACTTATGCAATTAAAAGCAACTTTTGTTATGAAACCACTTTCATAAACGCAATATTTGATATACCTATCGAACAAAGTTGTCACCCGATGCGTACAAACTACGAAAGTTTGACGTCAGTCTTTCGTAGCACTTTGTATGAGATGTTTGAATTGTCATATCTTGGTGAATTTTAAAGCTATCAGAGTCATTCTTTCAGCGATGTTTCTATTTTTTAAGGGTCTTTCAATTACCAATAAGAAAAAAAAATAGTCATCTAGCCTATTCTTCCCAGAATTCTCTTATTATAAAATGGATACATCGGGTAATGTATCACAAATCTCTTCGAATGGCTTTGACCTATAAAAATAAATTAATTAAATTAGTAATAAATAAATAAAAAAGGATAAAATTTTAATTTTTACTTGTCGACAACTCGCACAACCATAAACATAAAAACTTTGAAAAAAAAAAAAAAAAAAAAATATAAGGTGCATTGGGGCAATCTCGTAAAGTTTTTGGAAGAGTGAGTATATTGTGTCATTGTTTCAAGTTTAGAAGACGAATTTGTATACAGGGCGACTGGAAATTAGTGGCGGAGCCGTTAAGGGGAGGTAGTCTAGGGTTATTCTGACAGATATCACTATGAGACCTACTGTGCTTACTTAACCCTTTCCAAAATATTCCTACTTAAGGAGTGTAACCAAAAAATCGTACTAAAAATTTTCAAATAGTAATAAATCCTAAAAAAAATGATTTTTGCCTACTTTTTTTTTTGTTTTGCAACAAAGATATTCCAAATAAGTAATTTTAATTGTTAGAACTTCGTAATTTTCATTATTTTTTGCAAAAATTGCTAAACAAAAACGGAAAATGTAAAAAACAAATCTTTGATGGCTGAAAAAACATCAATTTACTTAAAAAAGTCACCCATTATTATTACGTACAAAATAATTAAAAAACTTCTACGTTTCGTTTCCTTTCAAATGAGATATTAAAATCCAAAATCGGTTGAGAAACCATCAAGATAAGACTGTTGTAACGCTTCAACTCCCAAGCGGCCACATGTGGCCCCGAGAACAATACATTTCCAAGAACCCACGAAACCCTAAAAAATTTGATTTTGGTCTACTTTTTTTTTTTGTTTTGCAACAAAGATATTCTAAATAAGTAATATTAATTGTTAAAACTTCGTAACTTTCATTATTTTATGCAAAAACTGCTAAATAAAAACGGAAAATGTAAAAAACAAATCTTTGATGGCTGAATAAACATCAATTTACTTTAAAATGTCACCCATTATTATTACGTATAAAATAATTAAGAAACTTCTATGTTTCGTTCCCATTCAAATGAGATATTAAAATCCAAAATCGGCTAAGAAACCATCAAGATGAGACTGTTTAAACCCTTCGACGCCCTCGCGGAAGCCGGCTGCCGCGTAACAATTGAATATCTAATATTGTGTCTGGGATTCCTGCGATCGAAGTATTATAAAAAATAAAAATTAAATAAAAAAACCAAACTACTAAAGAATAAGTTTATTGAAAAAAAACTGTTTATAATTCATTTTCAAAGTGCCCACCATTATTCCTATTACAAGCTCGTGCTCTTCTTACGACACCCGTTTTCACAACCCTTGAGTCTGTAAGTTCACTTTGAATTTCCTGCGCTGCGTTTATAATTCGGTTGCGCAAGTCTTCAATGTTTGGTACAGGGACGTCTGTGGCATAAACTAAAGATTTCATTCGACCCCAAACGAAGAAGTCCATGGGTGTGATGTCGGGGCTACGTGCCGGCCATGGTATTGGACCACCTCTACCTATCCATCGGTCGGGGAAATGTTGGTCTAGCCAACTTCTCACAGCTAGCCTGAAATGCGCAGGACAGCCATCATGCATGAATATCATGTTTTGCCTCGTTTCTAACGGCATGTCTTCCATTAATTCATGAAAAACATTCCTCAGAAAACTTTCATATTCAACCCCATTGAGGTTTTGCGGTAGGAAATGTGGTCCAATCAAGCGGTTATGAATTATTCCCATCCACACATTCAGATTAAACCTTCTCTGTGAACCTTTTTGCCTTTTTAGGTGTGGATTACCCATGACACGTACGCTCCAATAATGAGCGTTGTGATAATTTGTAATACCGTCCTTATCAAACTTGGACTCGTCAGTCCATAAAATTCTTTTAAGATAATTTCTATCTTCAACGTCCGCATTTAGTAAGAATCTGCAAAACTGCATCCTTCTGAAAGGATCTCCTTCTTCTATGGCCTGAACAGGTGTGTAATGGTAAGGATGGAGGTCATTTTCGTGTAGAGTGTACCACACCTTCCATTGAGAGCGTCCCATACGACGAGCTATCATTCTTGTAGACAGCGTAGGGTCTATTTGGAAGTGATTTAAAATTTCCTCTTCGTCGTCCCCGACTTCCAGTCGAGGTCTACCTGCGTCACCTGAAAACGTAAAGGTTCTTTAATTAAGTGCAACTTGTGACAGCTTGTGACATCAGTCGTCACCCTTTAAAGTAAGTGCGAGAGAGGAAGTGATATCCGTTATCTTACTTGTATGATTTATGGCACCCATTTCTGTGTCTTTGCACTGACTAATTGTATGTACAGTAACATTAATTATTGTTTTGCAATCTCACAATTTAAAGGGCGACTTAATAAGAGTGATAGAGAAGGTTTATTTTTTATAGCTGGACAGATTATCGAAAGCACTAGAACAAAAAAATTCTACATTTTGTACGGAGAAATCTCTGGTTTGAACATGCTTTAATAATAATTTTCTCTTACCTTGGTATCTTACGACGGTTCCGCGCTCTCGCATTCGTCGGAATGTTCGGGAGAATACGCGGGCATCAGGCAGTCGACGATTAGGGAATATTTCGCCATATTCACGACGAGCTTGTTCAGCGTTTCCTCTAGCAGCTCCGTAATAAAATAGAATATCTGCGTATTCTTCGTTACTAAACGATGTTCTTTCTGCCATTATTGGTCCGATAAACAACAAAGTCAAATCCTAAGGAGTCACAGAAACCAGGGCGCAGTCCAAGTGGTCGGGAAGAAAATCAATTAATACAAAAGTCCAGGAAATCTGAGAGAAAGTAAGCACATCCGAACACAGTTAACTGTTAGAGCGGACTGAGACAGAGGGAGGCCGGAGGGGCATGCTCGACTCCTGACCGTCGACCGAGTCCTTTGTTCTCGGAACACTTCGGGCGGGTTCTACGGTTTTTTTTTTATTGACCATATCTTCATTGTTCTTTAACCGATTTTGGAATTTAATATCTCCTTTGAAAGGGAACAAAACGTAGAAGTTTTTTTAATAATTTTGTACTTTGTACACAATAATAAAGAGTGACTGATGTTTTTTAGGCCATCAAAGATTTGTTTTTTACATTTTCCGTTTTTGTTTAGCATTTTTTGCATAAAATAATGAAAGTTACGAAGTTTTAATAATTAATATTACTTATTTAGAATATCTTTGTTGCAAAACAAAAAAAAAGTAAGCAAAAATCTCATTTTTTAGGATTTCGTGGGTTCTTGGAAATGTATTGTTCTCGGGGCCACATGTGGCCGCTTGGGAGTTGAAGCGTTACAACAGTCTTATCTTGATGGTTTCTCAACCGATTTTGGATTTTAATATCTCATTTGAAAGGAAACGAAACGTAGAAGTTTTTTAATTATTTTGTACGTAATAATAATGGGTGACTTTTTTAAGTAAATTGATGTTTTTTCAGCCATCAAAGATTTGTTTTTTACATTTTCCGTTTTTGTTTAGCAATTTTTGCAAAAAATAATGAAAATTACGAAGTTCTAACAATTAAAATTACTTATTTGGAATATCTTTGTTGCAAAACAAAAAAAAAAGTAGGCAAAAATCATTTTTTTTAGGATTTATTACTATTTGAAAATTTTTAGTACGATTTTTTGGTTACACTCCTTAAGTAGGAATATTTTGGAAAGGGTTAAGTAAGCACAGTAGGTCTCATAGTGATATCTGTCAGAATAACCCTAGACTACCTCCCCTTAACGGCTCCGCCACTAATTTCCAGTCGCCCTGTATATTGTTACCTATAACTGTAACATTTTAGTTATAATAAACATATTTCCATGTGAATCGTATATTTTTTAGTTCAAAAGTATTTACGGATTTTGATATAACTACCCCTTTAAAATATAATCCTATTTCTACTTTTCATGGGTAATTTCGAATACTCAAGGGGTAATTTCGAATAGCAGCCGAAACACGAATAAATATAAATATGTGCCTTAAATGTAATAATACATTTAAGGCACATATTTATTTTTATTCTATTTTACCCCATACAAAAACATTGTGCATACAAGCCATAGAAGACACCAAACTAAGTTTTGCACCGAAAAATTTTCGAAATTACCCCATCCGGGATGCAGATGTCCTCAACATCTGGAGCAAAGAAATAAATAGAATAAGAACAATAAAAAAGCCAACGAAAGTGGTAGCTAACAGAGATAGAACTATTAACCTATCAATATACAGAAAATCAGCTGGTTAGGGGTGCGTTTTAGGGTTCCGTAGTCAACTAAGTTTTGTTAATTAGTGAACTAAAACGACTAAAACGGTACCCTAATAAGCTGTTTTTTTGTATAATGATAGGTTATTATAGTTATATAATTCAAGAGTAACCTTGTCCTACAAATAGAACAATCCATATTTTAGGACCATCAAATCGGAATATTATATTATGTTGCGCACCCCTGCAAAAGACTATGAAAAAATTTTTGGGGAAATTTCGTTAACAAATTTACCCCACTGGGGTTATTTCGAATGTTTATTAAAAATCATAGCTAGAGCAACATAACCTATTCTTAGGAAAGCAAAAAACGTTAAAGCTTCTTTAAAACAAACAAAATATTACGTAACTTACCTAATTTCTGTGTAAAACAATACGGGGTAATTTCGATAATTTCGATAATCCCAAAAAAATCATAAAATTGCACTTGGCGCGAAAAAATGAACTTAGCGCACATACACTGCCGGCTGACGGCTCGAGGGAAAGGAAGTGGGGGAGGTGATTAAATTGGCGTCTCGGTTAATGTAGCCAGAGCTCAAAATTACTTTCTGTTTGGTAATTATTTGCCATTTTCGGAATATCCCCATTTTTTTTTTCTTCCGAAGTTACCCCAATGCACCTTATATATATATATATATATATATATATATATATATATATATATATATATATATATATATATATATATATATATATATATATATATATAAGTATATAACTAGCTGTCCCAGCAAACGTTGCTTTGCCATAATATAAAGTATTTCGCCCATATTATTTTATTGAAGTGACTAAATAAGTATGTCGCCATGGCAACGTCGATCGCTATCCCGTCGCACAAACAATGGTCGCCGTCAGTCTCAGGTTGTAATAATTTACTATTATTTATTCAACAAATGCACTTATCAATATATTAAGTACCGAGTAGCCGATTCTCAGACCTAGTGAATATGCATATAAAATTTGGTAAAAATCAGTAAAGCCGTTTCGGAGGAGTTCGTGGACTAACATTGTGACACAAGAATTTTATATATAAGATATCTAGATCAAAATCGAATTTGCCCTGTGAAAAGTATAACATAAGTATGACAGCTTAGCTGTCAAGTGTAACATTTCCGAGATAAACAATTGCCATACCAATAAGAAGTTGATGTTAAAGTATTTAATTTGGAATACATAAAATAATGTAAGTATTTAAAATAGTAATAATAAAATAATATATTTAATTTATTTAACAGTTACAATAATTAATATTTCTCATATCAACTTAAAAATTAAAATGCCTCTTACCTATATATCTCGGAAATCTTACACTTTACAGCTAAGTTGTCATACTGACTTTTTTCATAATTGGGTCCTCTATACAAGTTTCTTTTGTTAGCAGCTAATTAGGAAACAACGCCAGCCGCCTAGGCTATTAGCCCATTGTTCCATAATCCATACCAACCTTTTAAGCATATTGAAGGTGGACGTCCACCTTGTTAAACAATCATTAATTGGCTTGTTGAGCCCGGCTGCTTTTAGTTTATCCAAATTTCTTGGTTTTCGTAGTATATTTACTATTTTTCTGGCTAAATTGACTGTTGTTAGTGATTCCACGTCATTATTAAAGGCATCTTTAATTGCCAATTGTAATGTGTGGGCAGCACACAACATGCCTCGAATTTGTGGGTCGCTGTATAATAAATCTTCTTCCACACCACTAACCCCAGTCTCGATAACTTCCTCAATTTCGGTTATTTCCTCATCAAATACCTCGTCGTCCATGTTTTCTCTTTCCTCTTCCATAATTATATGCTCATATTCTCCACCAATTAATTTTACCAATTTTATCATGTTTGCCCCGTTGTCGGTGCATGTGCAGTATATATTATGAAATGTAATTCTGAAATCCATTAAGATTTCTTCCAATGTTTCTTTCAGGAATGTTGCTGTTTGAGGTTGATGTACTTCCACTACTGCTAAGTTTCTGAAATAAATTAGTGTAAATAAGAAATCCACACGTGACATCACGCAGGCACGCCTACGCATACACACACACACACACACACACAAAGACCAACATACCAACACAAAATACAGGTTTAAAGCACGTTTAAAGTACCATACCTTACAACGATTTCAGCATTTTTTATATATTGTATGTTGATTCCAATGAAACTTCTTTCTTTCTTTCGTTGCATGTTGCTCCATCAAGTTTTAAACAAACTAATTTATTTTTTATATCTTTCCAAATTTTTTCTCTTATTATGTTCGCTTGCTGTACGATCATGGACTTTATATTTTTTATGTTTAATTGTGACATAATTCCGCCATCTCCCGATGCAGCTATATTTAATAATTCCTGAAAGGCATCGTCCTCGATCAGAGCAAGGGGTCGTCCATGTACTGTAATTAGTTTTGTACATATATGTTTTAATATTTCTGCATTTCTAGTAGTAGCTTCCTTTATCTTATTATCTTTGTTTTTCTCTTTTTTATGCTCTTGATTTATTTCATTAACTAAATTATATTCAGAAACATGTTTCACTGATAAATGACTTTTCAAATTACTTGTATGCTTTCCCTGCGGATCAGTAGTTTTCGTGTTAAAGCAAAAGTCTTATACAAAATCTGACCCCCTCTTTTGTCCCCTTAGAGGGGTGGGGGGAAAAAATTTATACACATATTAAGTTGGAAGAAGACAAATATATCTGCGAAAACCGCATTCAAATCGGATCAGTAGTTTTCGTGTGATAGTGGAACAAACATACAGACAGACAGACAGACAGACAAAAAACTAACTACATTTTTGGCTTCTATAGCGATGCAGTGACACCCCGCTTATTATTTTTTGAATATCTTTAATGTACCTACAGAATTTTCATTTCTACAGTTTTATTATATGTGGGTAAAGACCAATATTGACGCAAATGACACAATAGTAACACAAAATGTTGTGCTATAGTGACACAAAAGTAGCACAACAATTTGGACTACTGTGGCACAATAGTGTCACAAAATGGTAGCATACATCTATAAAGCTGAGGTTATATTTATAAAATAAAAGACAATTAAATATAAAAAAATGACATGGTTATATTAAACATAAAAAAATGACATAGTTATCGTATTCGTAGATACATACTTAATTTCTAATAGGGAATATGCATGAATATTTGAATTAAGAAATGCGATTAAAAAATTCATGCTTATGCACCTTATTAATCCACTTTGTATTTCAAGTTCAACATTGAAATATCAAATGTTTTAATGCCGCGTCGATCTAAAATTGGATCTGGAAAAAGTTGGACAATATCTGTAACGTTTACAATTGACACGTCCTCAGATATGGGCCAAGCAAATTTCCCATTACCTTTATGTCTTAAAAATTTGACCTCACAAGAGAATTTCCCGTACAGTTCCATGACTTGTCCGAGGAAATATTTACTCCTCTTTTCTAATTCAAACCTTACTAGTACGTATGAATCTTTGATGATTTTCATTTCAGCATTGTTATTTTTCTCAGAAGAAAGGGGTTTGGGTAAATTTGTTTGAAGGTTGGCTTGATTTTTTTTTTGCGCGGCCACCGAAATAATTTCATTTGTTTAATAGTACTGTATGTGTGATAAATTCCTGACAAAAAAATTTGGGCGTAAGTAGTATCGAAGCCGAGATATTTGGGGTCAAAGGTTTCCATTGTGTGTAAGAGCTAAACGTTGTTCGCCTTTGTATCAAATGCGGATTTTCTATTTTATTATGGATTGCGACATAAGATCAAGTTCAGGATAAAATTAAAATGCAAGTAAGCACTGTTTAATGTATTTATTTATAAAAATATGGTAATTACAGCTAAACAAGGTATCGGTAAACGTTCTTATAGACCTAGTTTTCATGATCATTATCTTCGTCAGCTTCATTTTCTACATCTTGCCTAATTATAAGGTCTAAAAACTGAGCCGGTGGAGACAGATTTTCTTGGTGTCTCCCCCAGCCCATATACCACACTATCGACATTATATGTGAACAGCAGCCTAATGTTCGTTTTCCCACTATACACGAGCAGTAATGCCCTAATAGGGCGTCCCGGCCTTGAAGCCCCCTTTCCAATAAAATATAAACATAATATGTCCGACTTGATACATGTCTTGACTGTATTCTTCCTCTTAATAGCCAAGGATCAATGAGGTCCAGATTTTCGTTTGATAAATCTTCTATGTTTGGTTCCTTAAATATTTCTATTAAATAGGAACCATTTTTAATGTGCTCGCCGTAATAGCTCCGAGCTTGTTGTATTTGGTATGTACCCATGGCATATATAATTAAATCGTCAGGACTTAAGGCTGGAAATTCATCACCATCAAGAACTGCGGCATCTATAACCTGAAAGTTAGCCCGTCTCCGATTCATATTATTCGCAATAACATATTCGCTCAAACGATTATGCTCACCTTCCCTCAGCCTGATCTCTCTTATTATTTCATTAACTAAGTAATGGTCAGTCAACGGTTTTCCAAATGCATTTAAAAGCGCTCCTGAAATCTTTACTTCGTCGAATAAGTGTGATGCAGCCACATTAAAATATTGAGACCGTAATTGTCGAAATTGATTTTTTAATCTTCCGTTTATTGTCTCTACAACCCAACGGCACATCGACACTTTTCTTGACTCATTTGCCTGTAGTGTGGTTAGTTGATATTGTGCTTCATCCTTTGTGGCAGGCATATATGCACGGTACCCACGGGATTCTATTTCAGCGACACTATCTCGAAATCCTCTGTCCAATATCAGGACATCATCTTCACGAAATGTTTGATGGAACGGATCACTCTCTCTGCGCATCATTTCTGACATAATCTTTGCATCAGATTTAGTAGCTTCATACAAGCCATATATATCAATTATGTGACCGTCTGGGCAAACTATTAAAAAAGGTTTTACCAATTGTCTATACTTATGAAGGCTATAAGATTTTCTCTGAAAAAAATAATTGCTGCTTTTTTGCAAATAAATATACGTGCCGTCTAATATAATTATGGCTTTTCGGTCGAATAAAGGGGATTCGGGGCTCCCGTATAAAGCATTGGGAATGGATAGGCACCGAGATATTACTTCTTCTCGCGTTATATGGCCAAAACCCATATGTAAGGGAACGAACTCTGCCATTAAGTCTTGTCTTACTAGACGCATAGTCTTTTCCAATGTTTTTCTTGATATTTTGAAAACTGTAGATAGTCTTTCATTCGATTCACCTGTGTGAAGTTTCGTAAGGACTGTAGCAAGAGCCATTCCGGCCTTTTTTTTATGTCGCCGTGCAATGCTTGGTGTACTTTGGAGAATTTCGTTGAAACATTGCTTAGAAAAGCCAATGTAATAATGAAATACACTGTCATTGATTGAAGATAGCCGTTCAAAGTCTAGAAAAGGCTTGCGGTTTTTTAAAATGTCCATCATATCTTTAATCATTGTTGGTGAGAACGAGCTTAATACATGGCGTGTATTCGTTTCAATATCTTGCCATACTGAGTTGGAGTGCTCTTCGCATACACGTGATCCTCGAGGAATATAAAATGATTTTTCCTGGAGAATCGTGGTTCTAAGAGCAATATTAATTCTCTGAAGGTTATTATTGTTGCAATGAGCATAAATGCACAATTGAGAATTAAATGGTGCTCGTAAATATCCAGGTAAATCGACTGCCTGCATTCTGTTCACTTGAACCGCTTGATCTCGAACGTTTTGATTTATTATTCTGGGTTCTGCTAATGCTGAATTGTTACCTTCTTGCACTGGTTCATCGTGTCTCTCTTCTATTATTTGCGGTTGCTGGTTATTACCGTCCATAGTATGCGCACGTTGTTGTTGAGGAACATAGCGCTGAGCACGTTGAAAACATGGTCGGCATATTCGTTCGCCTCCATTAAACTGAAAATAAAGAAAATATATTTTATAACATCAGTGAAATCGGATACCTAGACTTATTCGAGACCGAGCAAAACTACCAGTCCTTCCGACTACCATGGCAGCTGCGAAGTGGAAAGTAGCCGAAACATCGGAATAAACTACTTAAAATATAACAAACCGCTATAAAATCCATAAAAGTAGTTTCATTTTCAATGAGTAATATAAAACATAAAAAAAAACTTAAGAGGTGTCAAGGGACACCCTAATGGAACGAAGTTATTTCTTATGTTCAAAAAACCTGTATACATAAATACTAAAAAAAATATTTAAAAAAACGCCAACAATTGACGCCCAGGAATATATAATAAAAAAGTGTCGTTACAACTTTTTCAGTCTAGCCCCCGCAACGCGCGAAAAGGAACTACGTTCCAAAAAAAAAAACAAAACGTGTGTTATTGCACATATTGAATTGAAAGTATGATTGCAATTATGTACTTTCTAAAATGGAATACTAATACTAAACTGACGAGTTACAATTATTTGTAACTCGCCAAAGAAGTTGTAAGTTACAAAGAGGCATAAAATACTTCTTTGGGGTACATAAGTATGAAATAGTTATGAACATTTATATAATAAAACAATTGCAAAATACGTACCTGATTTATATTAATAACTTCCACGCAATATGCTATCAAATACTGGTGACTCTCCATGAAGTCTGCTGTTAGCGTTATAGATCTTCGACGATTCCCACCGATGCGACGTAAGCTGCGCCGGCAAGCAACACACAGCACATCAATTGTGTCTTCCATCATGAAATCCAAATAACTAAGCCTGATCGTTAAAGAAGTATCAAAGTCCGAAATCAAGCCAAGTCAAGTCACTGAGAATAAACAACAAAGAAACAGATTTACGCACACACTTAACACAAGCCAAATGGTGAGTGATAAAGAAATATGCGAGCAGCGAGCGCCGACCGCTGAGCGGTCGCATGCGGCTCCCCGCGCCCCCCTGTGCCCGGACGCAGGTAAACAAATGACGTTTTGTGATTGGTCTAAGTGATCCACAGTTGAGCCTCAATCGTCCATTGTTATCAATTAGTGGGATAAGTTCGAAATATGCAACTTTTGACGAATGCAAATAACGGATATAATGGATTCTATTTTTTCAAATATCTGAGTTTCGATACACTTTAAGCAAATATTGTACTAATAAAAAAGTTATGGTTTGTGGTGTACTATAACTATTGTAAGTTTCATAAGTGGCCGCTGACTTTGAAAATCAAGCCAGTTTTACCCAAACCCCTTTCTATGTCCGATTCTAAATACTCGGTTTCCATTTCGTCTTCTAGGTTCTCTAAATCAGAGGAACTATCATGAATGGAATACTGTGAACTCTCCTCAGAGCTATCCTCGCTATGGTTTTTGTCTTTTTTGTGTCTTTTTAATTTAGTATCTGATTGGTCACATCCATGATGTTTCCTTTTCAGGATTTTTGCGTCATTAATATTACAACAAAGTTTTTGCAGCTTTTTTTCAGTGAATCGTACCAATGAATCATTAAGATCTACATTTTTAAAAACTTCTTCTTTGTCGATATCATCTAACACATCTTCGTCTTCTACTTGCTCATTCTCTTTATGTTTATCAATCTGTGTTTTAACTTTTCTTAGAACTCCGGTTTTTGTATCTAATTGAAACTCATAGTCTGTTGTTTTGCTTTCAATTTCAGGTTTTGCTATGATTTCAAATTTGTGCAATTTTGGACAATAGCATTCGCAATGTCCTTTCAAATTCCGGCAAAAGCAAGATAGTACTCTATGTTTCAATAAATGTTTATCCACCAGTACCACTTGATGTACTTTCATAGTTTCTTGTAGTGGAGTGAGCTTAGTTACGATATTGGAGTCTATGGGTTTTATGTTTTCAGAACTAACATAAAATATTTTAACTTTTGTTTTTGTCTTTTTTAGGACATCGTATGCTACAGCCGCATCCGGAATATCAATTCCATGAGCAACTTTGGAGTCTAACCTGCTTTTCACGGCCCCTCCGATGCCATCGGCAGCCCCTTTGCCGTGCGACGCTTCGAAGAATGACCATGTGGCATTGTTGAATCCATATTTGAAGATATTATTACTGAATAAAAAAAAGTTCTTTTTCTGCCTATACTGCGATGTCGGGCCATCAGAGAAAAAATGAATGGTATCTACTCCAGGATAATTAAGCTTAATATACGTTAAGATCGGGTCTAGGTGAGCCCAAATTGCTTCAGCATTATGTGAATTGTCTGGTGAAATTGAGCAGAATGAGACTGGTTTTTTCATATCCTTGAGGTAAAAAACTCCTGTGTGCAAGGTGATTTGAGTTTTTGAGGATCCGAAGTGCACTTGAATCCGAAGAAGCTTGCACTTCTTCGTTATATTTGCATATCCAGTTTTCGGAAAAATCTATGTGTATAGCAGTTTCATTTGGTTCTAGGTTTTTTATGCATGTTATGTATTGTTTGTACTGGTGGGCAACGTTAAACATATGTGTTTTAAATTTTTTCATCGCAGAATTAAATAACTCTATCAATTCGTTCACTGTGCCCTTCTTGGCTTCTTTCACCATCCTTTTTGTCTTTCTTCTAATTCCTTTATTATCATTATATTCATGGTCTTTAAGAACGTAAATCATCCAAGAAATTGGTCCATCATTTTCAACCTGATCTATAGATTTATCTGAGCAAATGTCACACGTGCCGTACATACAATCTTTGAATCGTATGTCACAAACATTCTTCGAGATTATTTCATCGAGATCTTTTGTGTTTATAACGCCGCAAGATTTAAGCGCATTAGCCATGAATTGCATATTGGAGTGCTTTGAGCAAGCGCAAGTTTCCAAGCTTTTTATACTAGGTGAAACTACGTAAAACGGTCTGTACCTTTTAAAAGTGGTAAAACCTACTGGACCATTTTCGCTTACGTACTTTTCGTGCAATTTACTTAATGTGTCTAGCAAGTAGCGTTTTTGTTTCCTACGTTTTTTAAATGTTTTGCATTCTTTTTTGCCGGCACTAGCACGGCTCACGTCGTCTTGATGGTAAAATGCAGTTATTTTGTTTCGAAGAATGTAACTTCGAGGTCGTGTCTTACATCTTTTGATACCAGTCCTTAATCCCAAAATTCTTGACATTTCCGTTTTCAATCTACAGGGCGACTGGAAATTAGTGGCGGAGCCGTTAAGGGGAGGTAGTCTAGGGTTATTCTGACAGATATCACTATGAGACCTTCTGTGCTTACTTAACCCTTTCCATAATATTCCTACTTAAGGCGTGTAACCAAAAAATCGTACTAAAAATTTTCAAATAGTAATAAATCCTAAAAAAAATGATTTTTGCCTACTTTTTTTTTTGTTTTGCAACAAAGATATTCCAAATAAGTAATTTTAATTGTTAGAACTTCGTAATTTTCATTATTTTTTAAAAAAATTGCTAAACAAAAACGGAAAATGTAAAAAACAAATCTTTGATGGCTGAAAAAACATCAATTTACTTAAAAAAGTCACCCATTATTATTACGTACAAAATAATTAAAAAACTTCTACGTTTCGTTTCCTTTCAAATGAGATATTAAAATCCAAAATCGGTTGAGAAACCATCAAGATAAGACTGTTGTAACGCTTCAACTCCCAAGCGGCCACATGTGGCCCCGAGAACAATACATTTCCAAGAATCCGCCAAACCCTAAAAAATTTGATTTTGGTCTACTTTTTTTTTTTGATTTCCATAGACAATTAGGCGTACAGTGTTACCAGGGTCTCCTAACCACAATTCTACTTTGTTTTATAAGTCCATTTCTGCCAATGAAACGGTAGCACAAACTGAGTAGCACAATTGTTTGAAATCACCCACAAAAAATAAAACAGTAATAAAAATAAGCGTATTGTTACTTCTTTATACCTTTTACATGAAAAGGATTGCCGATTATACTCTCTTGCTCTAGAATTCGATATTAAGCCTTAAGTTACGTAGAACATGTTCAGAATTTTCCTCAAAGTTCAACGTGTCCAAAGATTACACCGTATTTTACGAAATTTGTACCAGTTTGTGGAAAAAATATTTAATTTTCTCTACTATCGAGTATGGTTCTTGTAAACTATGAGTCTGGCGTGCTGGGAAAATAACTACATAATTTAGTATCAATTGTCAGAAAATCCTACCAGACACAGTTTTTAAGAAAAATCGTTGGGAAATTTTTGATTGAGCAAATGCGTCAATATTTTGGACTCCACCCATGTATAGATTTCTGTTGCTGCCATAACTATAATTATTTTTTTAGGGTGCCGTACACAAAAGGTAAAAACGGGACCCTATTACTAAGACTTCGTTGTCTGTCCACCTGTCTGTCTCCAGGCTATCTCAATAACCGCTATAGCTAGACTTCTGAAATTTTCACAGATTGTTTATATCTATTGCCGCTATAACAACAAACACTAAAAACAAAATAAATATTTAAGGGGGGCTCCCATACAGCAAACGTGTTTTTTTTTGCATTTTTTGCTCGATATCAATAATCCCGGCATAATAAGGCCGGCAACGCACCTGCAGCTCTTCTGATGTTGCGAGTGTCCATCGGCGACGGTAGTTGCTTACCATCAGACCCGTGACCCGTTTGCTCGTTTGCCCCCTTATTTAATAAAAAAAAATCCCATGTAGGCATTTTTGGGAACTCAACGTAACGGTTTCGACACCTTGTGCTAACACATAATTGTTCTCGATACTTTTCATGTTATAGAAGTTTCGTATTAGAGAAGTTGCTGCAACTAAAATTGGGGACGAGTCGACACAGTAACATTCGGTTTCTAATTTACGTCGCCGTGTCGTAACATTGTTACCATATTTTAACTAGATTTCAGAAATCATTCGTTCAATTATTCATAATCGTTCATTCGTTGACATTGACTAGTGAAAGAATAAATAAAAGTAATAAAAATAAGAAACTGCCATCTTATCACCAAGGTAAAGTAAACAAAGATTTTGTTTTTATTCAATATTATGGTTTTTATGCCTAAATCTGAGTGGGAAATTAAATGCATCGTGTATTTAGTAGGATAGTTCGAAAATTACCAACGCGCCGCATAATTATCTTATTTTAACCATTCCTACGAAAATACATTGTTGGTTTATAATAATAATTTTATTTTGTATTATCAAAAACTTATATCTAATGCAATAATATACTTGAATATTGAATAGCAAACTTAATATTGGCAGCAATAAGCCGTACAATCGATAAATAATGAAAAAAAAAAATTTGTTGACACTTGTTGGCAATTGTTTGTGGGACGGGATAGCGACGGGCGTTGCCATGGTGACATACTAATTATTTAGTCACTTCAATAAATATGGGCGAATTATTTTAAGTTCCTATGTTGGCAAAACAGCGTTTGCCGGGACAGCTAGTATGTATATATACCTGGGGCCTGATCATTAACTTTGTCAAAACCTGAGCTAATCCGCGCAGCTCAGAAAACACTTGTAAAGTAAATTGTTCTTTCTTCGCATCATAACAACTTTTACTTCTGAATGGTTGTAACCTGTAATAATTGTCTCTGAACTGGATTAAGAAATGTCAAACACAAACGTCAAATTTGACTCACGGAATTGTTTTTTTTTTAGGAATTGAAATGGCTTAGCCATAACGACTAACGGAAAAATTGTAAATCAAGATGAAAATATAGTTTAAAAAAAATTGATATTTTTTATTATAAAATATACTATTTTCTAATATATAACGTGGTCAATGTAGGAATAGTTACTTTTGCACCGATTTATTGTATTTAAAGGTAATTATTATAAATGTGTAAATGGTTTTATTTATATTTTTTTGGTATTTTATAAGCCCTTTATGAAAACACTGAGAAAATAACACTCCTTCATGTTTATATTATCACAAGCATGGCGATCTAGAGGAGAAAGAATTCTCTGACATTGGCAACTAACTGAGTCGGCAATTAAAAAAAAGAAGAAGAAGGAGACAAAAAAAAAGATAATTAGATATTGTTATTAAGTTTATAGAGATTATGTTATATGCAAGAAATTGATAAGTTTATTATATCCTATACCTATTTGATACCTACGCTAAATAATCTACCATAAAAAAGTCTTAGAAATGCATCAAACTTGTGGATTACAATTACATGCATTACAACAGAGTTGATGTCATGAGTTGAACATAGTTTGTTGAACTTGAACTCATTCTTGAACACCTACGTTTTTTTGAGCTTTCAAATAGGTATTATTGTAACATAAACAGGCAATTTATAAGTTTAATAATCCCCTTTTCGTGCCTTGTAAGGCATTTTACATTATTAGTATTGTGTACGCTGAACCAAATATTTTTCAGGATAAAGGATGATTGCTAACACTGAGATACTATAAGTACTACATTTTATAATAAAGAATTGCAAGTGTAATGATGACAAAGTCCTAGGAAGATAATATATATTCACTCAAAAGCTTTAATTAAAAGAAATTTAATAAATACTCGTTTTTAAATGTTTTTTCATTTATTTTCTCACTTAAATATACCTACCTTAGATACATATTCATACACAGCTTTCATCAATAGGTACTACATTTGTCTTACACCTTATTATCAACCTAGTATCAGATAGGCAAGTGTTAAATCTCTTTTATAGTATACTTATAAAAATATTTATACAGCGGAAATCTTAAACAAGGTCTTGTCACTTAAAATCAAAGAAGAATCAAATATCCCTTGTGTAAATATTAATTTATTATTATTAAAGGAGTTCAAATACCAACTTTTGATGAAAGATAAAAACAATATTATAATTTCAGACTTTTATTTGGCAAACCAATAACAATTAGAAACTGCATTGCAAGTTGCAACTATGGGAAATTGCCTGGGATGTCTCAGACAGAGAGCGGTCAAGGGTTTTGTGTTCTTTGTGTTGTATTATGTTGTAGAATGCCTCCCGTGTGAGTATCTCTATATACTCACACAGGAGGAGTTCTGAATGTGTCAGAATTGCTCCTCAGTCACACACTGACTGCTCCAACGCAAATGCTTCAACGCGTGACCACTCTGTCTGATAGGTCCCTAAAACGACCACATCTTTTTAAAATGTATAATACATGAGGACTTACTAAAGTCCTCATGTATTTTAAATTTTAATGTAATAATATAAAACTAATATTATTATTATTGAGGTACAAAAGTATTTTTGGTATTAATAATATAAGTTCCAATGAAAATATTATGTTTTATGAACAATAAGTATGTTTTTTATACAATTTTTGTTATGTCTTTTTGGAAAAAGTACTATAAATAATGTAGGATTATATTTTTGAGTTTTAGTGACTATTCCCATTGTATATTATATCATATTGTAGTCAAGAGAAGTTATAAATGAAAAAGTGCATATGAGAATTTAGCTAATTTGGATTTTATATTATCAATGATTTAACTTTTCTAGTAGTTTAGGTGTATGTGTGTGTGTCAATATTTATTCGTGAATATACATGAATCTAAAGTTTCAAAGGTTGTGTTCTCAAAATTCTTGTTATTGAGAAAGTAATACCTTTGAATTTACCTCTTTGGTGCAGCGTTTATCATGCATGGTTTACAAGGAAATAGTTTGTGAAATAACACAAAGACCTACTGCAATCAAAAGATTGTATGAAATGCTCCTAAGATAGGTTCCTAAGAAGTACATAGTAAGTCCTCATGTATTTTAAGTTTTAATTTAATATAAAACTAATACTTACTTATTATTATTATTATTGAGGTAAGTACAAAAGTATTTTTGGTAATACATAATAATATATGTTCCTATGATAATATTATGTTTTATGAACAATAAGTTCCATATGTTTGTTATGCAATTCTTATTAAGTAAGTCTTTTTTGGAAAAGTACTATAATGTAGGTTTTTGTTTTTGAGTAAAATTTAGTGATTTACACTATTCCCATCATATAATACCATATTGTAGTCAAGAGAAGAAGTTATAAATGAAAAAGTGCTCATATGAGAATTTAGCTAATTGGGATTCTATGATATTATCAATTATTTAACTTTTCTATTAGTTTAGGTGTGTCAATGTTTATCCGGAGCATGTTATACATACATCTAAAGTTTAAAAGGTTGTGTTCTGAAAATTCTTGTTAAAAGTAAGTACTTAATATTGAATTTACCTCTTTGGTGCAGTGTTTATCATGCATATACCAAAATACTTCAGGTTTATAAGGAAATAGTTTGTGAAATAACACAAAAACCTACAATGCAACTATAAGATTGTACCTGTAGGTTTTTGGTGAAAATTCATACTTGTTTTACAGTAATTATACACAACACTTGTGTTCCTTATACCTTGTATGTGTTTCTTGTGTACTAAATCAATGCAGTCTTAGCTCATCGCACAAATGCAAACCTTATTGTTGACTAGACATATAGGTATATTGTACTAATATACTACACCTCACTTATGTTATTATTCTGAAACCTCACTAACACTAAATGGATTACTAAGGTCTCTACGTCTTTACTTATGTATCACTTCGTGATTAACTTGAGAATACTTAATCGTTTTCCAAAAATTTGGACACTTCGAATGTTTAGTTTTTTGGTTTTAATAACGAATTATTTTCACTAAAATATATGCTATAGACTAAAATATAACTTATTAAGTAACTAACCAACTAAATAGCAATATAATTTAAGACTAAAAAGTATGTAATAAAATTACTAAAATGTAAACTATTCAGTAAAAGCTACTCGTTGGTTGGTGTTTATTGAATTGCTGTATTTGACGTAAAAGCAAGCGAGCTTATGTCAGAAGTGTTGTCATGATACCAAATGATACGAAATTATTACTCAGTTAACAATGGAGAAGTGAGTTTTGTATCACGTGACCACTGACTGGCTGGAAAATAGAGGTCATGGTACCAAAATGCGAGCCAGTCAGTATTCTGGCTGGCTTTAAGAGCTCATGATAGAGGGGCTGCCCCTCTATCATGAGCTCTTAAATGCTACCTACGCTAAATTTTAGCGTAGGTATCAAATAGGTATAGGATATACTTAATAAACTTATCAATTTCTTGCTTAAAACATAATCTCTATAAACTTAATAACAATATCTAATTATCTTTTTTTTTGTCTCCTTCTTCTTCTTTTTTTTAATTGCCGACTCAGTTAGTTGCCCATGTCAGAGAATTCTTTCTCCTCTAGATCGCCGTGCGTGCCGTGCCGTGCCTTATATACATGAAGGAGTGTTATTTTCTCAGTGTTTTCATAAAGGGCTTATAAAATACCAAAAAATATAAATAAAACCATTTACACATTTATAATAATTACCTTTAAATACAATAAATCGGTGCAAAAGTAACTATTCCTACATTGACCACGTTATATATTAGAAAATAGTATATTTTATAATAAAAAATATCAATCTTTTTTTAAACTATATTTTCATCTTGATTTACAATTTTTCCGTTAGTCGTTATGGCTAAGCTATTTCAATTCCTAAAAAAAAAACAATTCCGTTAGTCAAATTTGACGTTCGTGTTTGACATTTCTTAATCCAGTTCAGAGACAAATATTACAGGTTAAAACCATTCAGAAGTAAAAGAGGACATGATACCGAAACAGAACCACTTCACTTTACAACTGTTTACAGACCTGCGCGGATTAGCTCAGGTTTTGACAAAGTTAATGATAGAGGCCCTGATAATATATTGAAAAAACGACAATGTAACTGTGTATAGGTGACATTTTTAAAATACAAAGCTAGAAACAAATTATCGGACGTTTTCATAAGTCGCGTAAGTATATTTATCAGTATAATGTACTTACCTTAATTTTCTTTTTACATAGCCGGCACTGGCTGTGATTATTAGTCTCTTCGTAATCAAAATATCTATGTACTGCATCTTTTTTTAGTGGAGGCATACTTAGTAAAATTAAAATTAAAATCTGAATGAAAAACCACGAGAAATAGAAAATATCTTTCGGTTTGCCCCCGCGCGGAATTAATCAAAAAGAATGATGCAACAAAAAGTAAACAAACAACTAACAAGTGTCAAAAAAAGTTGAATGAAAAAACCACGACAAATGAAAATATCTTTCGGATTGCGCCCACGTGGAATTAATAAAATAATGACGCAAGTTGCAACAAAATGTACCAAAACAATCGAGTGCAAGTTCGCAACGTGCACAGCGAGCAGTGCACGGGGGTGCGAGTGCGATACCAATAAGGCATACTTTCGAATGAAGAAGCGGGGCGACGTTTGATGTGCTGTCTCACACGCGCCGATGCCGCGCCTTCGGGTACAGCACAAAGGAGTTTACCGCAGTACACATAAATACGAAACTCGCTTGAGACGTGAGGCAGGAAAGCGCTTTATATGTGTAACCTCTTTGTAAAGGGTTACCCCTTCATAAGGGTTTTTTTTTGCACCGGGGACGACGCCGGCGCCTTCCCCGAGGACTTAACACGACCCGAACGACAAACAGACAGACCAACCGAAATCCGGTGCCGAGCTCGATCCCGGGTTCGAGTTCGCATGCGGATAGCATAGGAACACACCTAAATCATGACCGCGACCGCGACATTGTCGTAGAGAGCTCTACCAATTACTTTGACATTAGAACATACACGCGTATGTCACCCCAACTTGACTCGGAAGGGGAGAGGGACGGCCCTCTTTTAAGCAATAACATTAATAACTTGAGCTCATCTACCGCGATAACTCGTACGCAGCTAGTTTGTGCTACCGCGCGCGAGCAGCCTCACTCGTCTGAGAGTGAGTAAGGGGTCGGACCCCTTAAGGTTTTCGCACATTATAACAACTCACCGGCGACTCGACTCTATGCTAGACATTGAAATTTAAGCCCTGTATCATATGTTCAAGGTTCAATTTCAAAAAATGATTATAAAGTAGTGTACAACGAGTGGCCTACGCATCGTACACTAGAGGTCAACCCCGACACGTTTGTCACGCAATGACCATACGTCGTCCACGCAACGACCAAACGTTGTCCACGTAACGACTATGCGTTTGCGACTGACGCGTGACGGGCAACCATTTGCCAGCCCACCCGTCCGCCCCGTGCCTTCCCCCCGCCCGCCATCATTCACTATAGAATCGAAGGACGGAGTGCACGTTGGCGGTACACGGTGATAATTTTTCGAAAATCATGCAGAAAGAAAAGTTGATAGAAGTGCGAAAATATCCGCTACTATACGACCTTCGTGATCTGAAATATAGTGACGTACATAAGAAGGAAAAGGCATGGAATGAAATCGCTATTGTATTGTCGCAACCAGGTAAGAATTTTTTTTTTGAGTTATTGATTTTGCCATAATCTACAGAAATTCAGCTATCGAACAAATAAATATGTGTGATTCTAATAGATATTAAAAATAATGTTAAAACTTATAAGCCATTTCATTAAAGTACATTGTTGAGAAAATTTAATTCAACCTGTTACATCCAAAAAGTAGGTATGTTATTGTACAGTTAACAGTACCTACGCTTTTCTACTTGGACACTCGAAAAATCTTGGTTTATCGTAAAAATTAGTTTTTTCACATACAGTAATATAAAATCCCAGAATTTACTGATATAAAATATTAAATCTACGTCATATATATTTTATTTTTAGTTTGGGTTTCTGTATGTTATAATAAAGTGCCTTACGTTTATTTAATATAGGTAATCAGTAATAAAATCCCAGCTTAGTATAGAAACTTGTTTAATATTCTTAATAAGCCAATAATATTATAACCAACTTCTTACGATTATTACATATTAATTATACATGATCTATATTAAATGCTGCCACGGAACTCGTCCTTCGGGAGATTGAAAATAAGTTGCAAACATATCACGAGTTTCAAAAGCAGATGCCGAAGATTCACTTATATCTTCTGGAATTGTACTTAGATTACTTAGTAATCTCTGTTCATCATCATTATTGGCCGAACTCTGCCTTGTGTTGACTTCATCATCGGATGTTATATTATAACACCGCATGACATTGTGTAAAATACACGTCGCAAAGACCACAATATCAACATATTTTGGGTGTAAATGCAAATTCTTATTATAAATTCCAAATTTTTGATATAAGATGCCGAACGCGTTTTCAACTACTCTGCGAGCTCGCGATAAGCGATTATTGTATATTCTTTCCTTTTCTGAAATGCCACTTGAACGTGGATATGGTCGCAATAAATTCCTTTTTAAAGGAAACGCTTCGTCGGCTACAAAAACATGTGGCATTATTATTTCAGTACCAGGTAATGGTGTGTCAGTTGGAATATTAAATGTATTCATTTCAATCGCTCTTCCTAATCTTGACGATGCCAAAATTCCGCCATCACTATTCTTGCCATAGGCCCCTATATCGACAGCTATAAATCTGTATTTATCATCGACGACAGCCATGAGGACGATAGAGAAGTGTTTTTTATAATTAAAAAATAGCGAGCCGCTGCTAGGAGGGGCAATTATGTTTACATGTTTGCCGTCGATGGCACCCTATACAGTTTGGAAAATTCCATTTTTTATTGAAACCATCTGCGATGCTTTTCCAGTCTTCGGTAGTAGGTGTGGGCATGAACTTCCCCTTCATTGTATTTATAATCGCATTGCACACATCTTTTAATATCGACCGGATGGTACTTTCGCCTAACCGAAAGCTTGAACTCATAGTCCTAAATGAACAGCCACTAATCAAGTACCTGAAACAACCAATTTTTCTTTATATTTATATTATTTTGTTACAGCGTCAGAATGTAAGAAGATATGGCAAAACTTAAGGGAATATCATAGAAGAGCCATTAAAAAGAAAGCAACTAAAAGTGGTCAGAGTGCTAATACTAATAAAAAATGGCAATATGAAACTGAAATGTCTTTTTTATTACCACATTATAAAGAACGGTCTACAGTGACGTCAGTGGACAACACAGATGATGGTGATGATGAAAATAGCTTATCTGCTGCGGAAATTCTTGCCAATGTGACTAATAATGAAGAATCTCAAGACTCGTCAATTATCTCGGAGCGTCCTGAATCTTCGGTGTCTATGTACGATTCATCTAGATCAGTGTTTCCTGACATTCCAAAAACAACAAAACGAAAGAAATTGCAAGAAACAAGTGCATCGGCGGTTTTAATGGAATATTTATTAAAAAAAAAAACGATGAAGATGGAAAGCAGAATGACGAAATGGATAAATTTTTTTTAAGTATTTCTAGCACAGTAAAAAAATTATCTACCTATAATCAAGCACTTTTAAAGTCAAGAATTTTTAATTTAGTTTCGGAAGCTGAAATACAAGAACTGCAAAATAATCGAAACTGTTACTATGATGATTTTTTTGCACCAGGAACTTCTGGCTACACAACTCAAAACCTAAATGCAGGTACTATCGGTAGTAGCACCGCTAGCACCCAACAGCAAAATGCAACGCCTATGGAAGAATCGAGGGTTGATGGTTCTTCTTAACACAATTGAAGTAAAATTGCTTTGCTTTGATTTATCCTTTAACTTGATATATAAATAAATACATATAAATTATAAAAAAGTTTCTTATTGCTTACCTTAATGTCACTGCCAGCTTTTCTTCCGGTGATACAGCTTCTCTAAATCGCGTGTTTCTTTTGTAGATGTCGTCCTCAATAATATTAAGTATATAATAAAACAAGTATCTCGGCATACGGAAATAGATATAGAATTTTTCTTCGTCATCTAGCAGACGTTTCCGGATATTCCAATATTCCCCTTCTGATTTCCTTTGTCGCAACATATCATGTACCCAATATCTTCTTTTCCTGCTGTTTCGTTCATTTTCATTATCAAATATAATAGCTATAATCGCCAGTTCACTGAATGTAAAGTTCGACATTTCATAAGCAACACGACTTCTTTGGACAAAATTTAACCGAAAACTGAGGTTAGACGAGTTGTCTGTTGAATAACCCACTCGTTGGCACCGCGTTGGCCACTCCTTGACACCGCGTTGTCCACTAGTGACCATTGGGTGGATCAACTAGTTGACTACTCATCGAGAGTGTGAGTAGAGTTGCTGCCGCGTTGGCGTGGAGTTGTTATAATGTGCGAAGACCTTTAAGAGCAGGGGGGACCCGTGTCCCCACGTCAGATAAAAATAGCTTATTTTCGTAGCTCTCCCCAATATTGCCCGTCTAGAATGTCACACGTGTGACTTTAGGGGAGGGGGCCAGGCCCCCCTCATTGCTTATTTCCAAACCAACTAGCAACAGACTAGTTATAGCCACGATTAAACTACCATGGTCTTAACCAGACCAGTAGCTTAGACCCTTTCGAAAAAAAAAAAAGGGTTTTTTTTGTGAATTGGTAAAAATTTGAAAAAAAAACCCTAGGGTAACCCCTTGAATGGGTTACCATTTTAAATGGTAAGTGGAACGAGTGGGACATCAAATCATAGGGTTTTTAATTAACTTAAAATATTCAGCCGTTCCAAAAACCCTGATAAAACCCTTTAAAGGGAAAGCGGTTCCGGTCCCTGTCTGTGGGAATGCAATGCCCTATCGCCCTTGCGTAACAAATTATAGGCACTTATTTGCACCCTGGCAAACTAACTAAAGGTTTAATTGCACCCCCTATATGTTCCTTCTGTAATACAGTGGTTTTCTAGCTACCTGAAACATAGATTACAGAAGGTAGAAACTCTACCGATGCTATCGTCAATCAAGGTGTACCTCAGGGATCAATCCTCGGCCCACTACTGTACATCCTATTTAGTGCGGATATCTGTCAACATATAATTCACAGCAGGCATCACATGTACGCAGATGACACTCAAATTTACCTGAGTTTTTGCCCTAGAGACATCACTGATGCTGTCAGCAAAATACATGAAGCAAAATACAAAACATGAAGAATTTGAACATATAGCGAAGTTGCCCAACTTTTGCGGTCTGGTCTTGAATGCCAGCAAAACAAAATACATAGTATTGGGCTCCAGAAAGCAAGTTTCTGGTATCATTGAAAAAAGACCAAAAATCTTGCTATCAGGACAAGAGATTGAGCAAGTAAAGATAGCACGTAACTTAGGAGTTCTGCAGTGCTATTCTCTAAGAGCAAATATTAAAACAGCCGTAATCAAATCGGCTATTACAGCCGTGAGATCGAGATTGGTATTCACTTGTTTATGTTTTCTAGGCTGTTCGGTATCGAACAGCCTAGCTAGCAGCTTACAGCTGCGCGGCGATAGTATTATCGCCGCGCAGCTGTAAGCGGAGTGATATGGAATCAGTTTTTGACATTTCATGTAAGAAATTCGTATTCTCTAAGCTCAACAGCCTACAGCTTCGATTACAGCCTCGGCGAACGCCTACAACTTTTAATGTCAAACGAAAAGCTACTATTTCGTGGCTGTCGCCAAAGATTTTGTATGATTTTGTACTTATTTACTGAAATGTACACCCTAATAATTAATGTACTGTTAATTTTTTTCACGTATAAACCGAAAGTTAAATGCTAAGTCACTATAAAAATAACTCTTACGGCTTACCTCAAAAAGTCGCTGGAGTCCCTAGTCCCGACTCCCGTCAATGACAAAATTGTAACTCCACACACAAAAATCTTGAAATTCACGTTTTGTATAAGTAAATCTTTCTAATCTCTCACTTTCTTCTACATACTAAACGGCGTTTTTATCGAGTTTTTACACTTAACTTAGAGCTTGTATGAACACTGAGTACAAAACATTAAACATACGCGGGTACATAGTTACATACCAAGTATTCAATATTAGTTAATTTTTACGCAGCACATTTAGATTTTTATATTAATTTCTTATTCACTTATACAAAAACCACATTGATTTACTAAACAAGAATCCAACTTTCACGAATCTCAGACAAATACTATTCAATGTTTATTATGACTTATGTTCCACGAAATATTTGAAGTGGTTGGCGCGGGTCACTCGAGCCGAGGTACACTCTTATCGCGTAGTAGAAATTCTTTATGTAAAACTAAAGCTATATTTAAATGAAGTTTAATCTATTTCATGTCCCTTGGTTTGTACTTTTGTTTACATTCTTTTTATTTTGTTTACATACGTAAGTGTAGAAACTTAGAAAGGCCAAGCGAGTTTTTTTTTATGCGACGAGTAACTCAATGGATACGAGGTTCATATCTTGGTACTTTCAACTTTTTGGATATTTTTTCGATGCATTAATAATTTTGACTATTTGAATTTATTCAAGTATGTACTACAAATGATTATTACTATAAAAGTTCTAATAATATAGAGTTTATCGGGACAAAATAACTAAAATTCCTGAGACAGAAATGTAACAAATCTATAGTCGAGTCCACTATCTGAGCAGCAGCCTCGTGGACAGCCGCAGCCGAGACATCGTCGACGAGCTAATAGAGCTTACAGAATACGAATTCTACAGCCGTGGTAACAGCGAACGATGTCACGGTTGCGACATCCGTGATAACAGCGGAGAGCACAGCCTCAACGTGTTCCTTAGAGAATAGCCTAGCTGTTCGATTCTTAAAGTTCTAACAACACATGCTTGAAGTAGTTAGAAGCTGTTTTTATCGATTAAAAACCCTTTATAATTATCGCGCCTACCTGAGCGAGGACATTAGAATCAGGCTTTGTGAGACGCTCATACTCTCGAAATTGAACTATGCCGACACAGTTATTGGTTATGCTATACTTGCCAGAACAGAGAGACTTGTGCAGAGGGTCCAGAATGCCTGTATGCGTTATTGTTTTACAATCCCCCCCACGATCACATGTCACACCATTTATAAACAGGGCCAATCTACTCAAGATGAAGGAACGTAGAAAGCTTCACTTTGCTACTCTCCTATTTGACGTGATCTTCACACAATGCCCATCCTACTTGTATGAGAAACTGGCGTGGGCAAGTGATATCAACAATCGTACTCGTGCCTTCCAATACCGGATCCTGACACCAGGGTCATAAGACTGTACAGCTTTTCGTGGATCATTTAGGTACGCTGCTTTCCGATGTTGGAACAACCTTCCACCTCCTCTTAGGCTGCTGAAAAAAAAAAAGTTTAGCAAACATTACAAAACACACTTGCTTCAACTGCAACATCTCTCAGCATAACCTTTCGATGGGTGCACCCCTGGCGGTGGTGTAGGGTTGGCCCATTGTCGAAATGCGGGACGGACAATAGCATTCTGTATCCCATATGTTCCAACTTCCACGATCAATGTATTTTGTGTATACTATATGCCTGTAAGGATTCCTCAGTTATTTTAAACGGCCACATAATACTTTAATAGGTTATGCCACGTATAAACCACGTTACAATATTTTTTATAACCTTTCACCTTTGTAATTCTTCTTCTTCTTCTTTGTCCTAGACGTCAAACCGCAAACGTCATAGACAATTGTCAGTTTTTTTTTCTCTCTTTCTCACATTTTGGCACATCGTATGAATATCTTTCATAAATTGTACACTTTTATTTTTTATTTAATTTTTTTTTTCTTTCATTTTTTTTTATTTTTCAATTTATTAATTAAGTATGCTTCGTTTTCATATATTCTTGATGTCAGTGCAGCAGACTTGCTGCTAATGCTGAGTTGGGGTCCATTTTTGGCATCACACAATATAATTTTAAATTAATTATACTTTGTCCTTGTTCTTATGTCTGTTTGTAAATATTGTATTGTGTGAAGTGCAAAATAAATGTTTCTTATTCTTATTCTTAGCGGAGTGTCCACAACATAATTTTTCTATAGATCTTTGTTGTTTGTCATGTGACATTCTCACACTTTTCACTTTCACCCCGTTTAGTATTATTTCTATTATTCGATTTGGTTGGACAGTTCTTTGCGAAGTGGTTAGGTTTCTTGCAAATGAAGCACTTTGGATGTTTGTTTACACTTTTTGAAGAAAACTTGTTTACAAGCAAGTAACGATAGCTGCAGCCGTGGGTGCCAAAAAAAAGCAAATTTTAAATAATAGTTTATTAATTATAACTTTTACATTAATTAAAATTAAAATTACTAATTACGAATTACAAACTAAGAGTGATTCCCTACTGAAGTGGAGTAAAAGAATGAGGTCCTCCGCTGGTCGCACGATGGTGGTGGCCGCTTCTGCTGACTTGGATATTCCCTCGAATTGATGTTGAAATCTTGCACCGTGTGCGGTACAGCGCGGTAAAGCTGTGTGCACACTTGGGTTTCTGAATATTAAAATAAAGGTGTGGATACACTTATATTGAGGTGTATCGTAGTTAGGATGGTGTAACAAGCATCACACCTTCACTCTTGTCAAAGTCTCTATGTAAATTTTCTTGTAATAATTTACTTTTCACTGTTTACTGCACAATTTAATATTAGAGTTTTCTAATGCCATAATAAGCGGATCATAGTCTGGGGGTAAGCCGCTTAGCATTAATACTGAAAGAAAATCATCGTCTAATGGAGCGTTTATGTCTCGTAGTAGTTGATCTAAGTCCGTGATCTTCAAGATATACGCTCCCATGTTATTAAATTGAAACTTTAATCCGAATAACGTGCGTTAAAGTCCAAGACGACGACACATTAATAGCAATGTTGGCCCAATACGACTTGATTGGGTTAGGTTAGATGGCTTCGTGGTTATTTTTTGTGAACCACCCAGAAGTAGGAGCCTCGTCGACTCATTAAAACCAGTTGTTTTTTTCTTTTTTTTCTTTAGTAGCTTGTCAACCCCTAGAGTACAATTCCTAAGCCGGAGGCCTAATTATTTTTAAATATATCGGTAAGGAACCCTTCATGCGCGAATCCGACCCGCTCTTTGCCGATTGTTTATTATTATTGTTTATAAACTGATTACCATTCACTGTGCCAAAGTTTAGTCCATGTTAAGTTAGCACTTGATGATTTTTATGTGTTCTTAATTATATGAACATAACAGATTAAATTGGGTTTTATTTAGAATAAATGATGTTCCTAAAAGTAATTTAGGTGATGGTTTTCCTTTAAAAAGTTGTAGTATGTTTGTTGAACTAAGGAATTGTTAGATATACTATTTTAATAATAGTTATTCATTCAGTAAAACAGTTTTGCAAATAACTTTAAATAGTATGCTGAATTCGCATTATTTAGGATGCATAATTAGTGTGCAAGTCAGTATTTTTGGTGAAACTTTCAAATCTTTTGATCGAGAAAAGGGAATATACAGATATTGATTTAAATACATGCCATTTTTAAATGTCCAAACCTAATGTTGTAACTAATGCAAAACTGTTTTTGGTCCTAAATAAATAAATAAATAAATTTAATACGTGTAAACCAGCCCTTAGACAGTTTTGAAAGTGAACTGTCAAATATCATAGTGACTTTTGCAAGAGTATGCAGTATTAAGCTTCGAATTATATGTAACGTAGCGAGTTTTGAATAAATTTAATAAAATAGAGAATAATATTTTAAAAAATCCAATACGACAGCCATTGCAGATTTTTTTTTAACTTAACGTGGTTTGCAAGTGAACTACTTTATTTACGATGTAATTTATTCTTTATTATAAAAAAAATTAAAATAACACGGTACTTATTTTTACTATAAAATTGGCAAGTAAGTAAAATTCAACAGTAGGTATATTTTCTTCATTCTTGTTCCATGCAAGCTTTTTCAAATGCGTCGAGCAAGATATTAGTTGATCCTGGTTGAACTATTTCTTGAGATATTATATGAACTTTGCTGGGTACTTTTTCACTCTCATGCAATATTTCTTGATGGAAGCTTTGTGAATTGTGACGATGAAGGGCGCGCGACGCGTGAATACTTAATCATCAAATAACGATTTTAATTTCGCTCACAGATCATGCACCGTACGTTCATTCTTGATATGAACAGTGAAGGGTCGATAGTCATCACCATGTTAGCCTTGGCCTTCCGATCATCTTCTTTCTTTAAGGACCGGGACACAAAAACACGATAAACGTTTCACGATGCGACGTCGTGTCGTGGGAATCTACGACGCGCGTCGTAAATCCTATATTTTATTTAGTTGCCAACTTAAAGCTTTATAAGACAAATAGAAAATAAATAGCCCTGATAATGTTAGGAGGACGAAATATTAAAAAAAAAAAAACTTTAAGCTCCGTATATATTGTCATATCATATTGTCTTCTAATGTTTGAGCTCCTTCACGGTTTAGAACGAAATTTTGTAAAACACAGCTTGTTTTTATAATATTTGTGCAAAAATTTAAAGAAACATTTAATGATCGATAAAATATCCTCCACTTGTTAGCCAGTATACCAAACGCACATTCCACATAATATCTTCTAGCTCGGCTCAAACGGTAATTAAAAACTCTTTGTTGTATCGTCAAATGTTTTCCTGGGTATGGGCGCATTATATTATTTGTCAATGGTAAGCCTTCGTCTGCAACAAAAACAAAAGGACAAGGTGTTTGGGAGCCTGGTAAAGGCTTTGGCGTCTTTAAAGGAAGTTGTCCTTTTAACAGTATGTAATTCATTCAATTTTGAATTATTATAGTAAAAAACTTAAAGAAACAAATAGATCTGGAGCAGGCGCTAAAAAACTTAAGGAATATCATTTATATAAACAGCTCCTTTTTTTAAACAGAAATGATCAAAATGAAACAGATAGTAGCATTATGGCTAAAGAAACAAACAAAGAGAGTCCAAAAAGAAAATTTAAAAGTCCGTCACGCGTCTTTCCAGCACGAAAAAGGAGAATTATCGATACATTTGAAGAAGAGATTATTTCAACATTGGAAGAGCCCGAAAACAAACATTTATCTTTTTATAAAGCGATATTGCCATTTTTGAATAAACTAAGTGATCATCAAACATTATTTTTTTAAAGTTAACACGAACAATCACATCAATCATATGTGGGCAGACAGAGCAACTATCCTTCTTCGTACCAGGAAACACAAAGACCCCAAAATTCATGGCAAAGTGCGTACGTCAGTAAATGGCGTGAGTGAGTTTACCGGAGGCCTAATGCCCTACCCTCCACTTGCTAAAAACTTCAATGTTATTAGTAATATTTCCTTAACAGTTCTGAAATCACGATAGTTTGTATCTTTCTTTCTAATTTTGTTCTCCACTAGTGAATACAATAAGTCAAATTGATTTGCAGTCCTTCGTGCAAAATAAGCTTCAGCTCCATCATCGATTAACTCTTTATAAAGCCGAGTCCTATATTCCAACCGGTTTTTAAACATTGTTTTAATTCAATACTGTCTTTTTCGTTTCCGTAATTTTTGTCGTAAATCCAGTGATAAGTCCCCATATCAAGCAGATGTTCTGCTACCGCGGATTTATTTGTCTGGCGATTTTTCGCTGCGGCTATGTGTTCTTTCACTCTTTCGCCAATAGTACGTTTCGTTTGGCCAATGTACGAACTACCACAGTTGTCAGGTACAATCTATTTTATAAACCCCAGGAGTTTGGAAAGGTAAGCAATCTTTTGTTGACCGAAGTACTTGTGATATTTTACGTAACAGAGTATACACAGTCTAAATGGTGCCTCAGCTCTGTTCCAATTTTGTCCGCTGCAAAGTTGTCGAAGAAGTAGAAGATAATGATGATGGAAGCGGAGTTGTTCTTGATTCTGAAGGGTTTTCTGTATATAATGATGAAGTTGTAGAATAATATTCATAATTTTGTGGTCTGTATCTGCCTTGGTTGGCTTCAAAAATAATTTGTGATGTGGCATGTTTAACATACGATAAAGTTGTGTCATCATATTTACGGAGTTCAGTTGATATGTAGTGTCCAAAAGCAGTGTATGAATCTGTTTCTGCTTGTTGTGGTTGAGTACACTGCTGAAGTAGTTGAAATGCTTCCGAAATGGTTTCATCTAGTATCATATCTTCGGTGTTATGTGAAGTTTTCTTTCTTTTATTTTTATTCCGTTTTGGGGTTTGAACACTGTATTGAGTGTTTTGGCCAGCAGGTTGTTCAGAAGGTTCAGTTGGTATAATCTCTTGCATTTGACTAGCATGCTCTCCGCTACCAGTGGTGCTATTACTTTCTTCCTGTAACAACAATAATTACAAAACATATTAATCATAACTACACTTTTTAGAGATACCATCAACTGAACTTTTTACTGATACACTAACTGATACAATTAGCACTGACTTTTTACTGATACACTAACTGATACAATTAGCAGTTTTTCAGCCTATGACTACTTATACCTAGTTGGTGACTTTAATATTAATTATTTAAAAAAGAACACGGCTCAATTTAATATCTTGGACCAATTTTTATCGATTCACCGTTTACGTCAATACACTGCTGAGGCTACTCACTTCACCGCCGAAACCGCAACCTTGCTCGACCTGGTCTGTTCTAATGCCGACTTGAATCGAGTATGGGTTGAGCACATACCTGACCTTAGTAGCCACGCATTCCTTTCTTTTGAGATAGACCTACCCAAAGTAAATACCGTTGCCAAAAGTGTAACTTATCGTGCACTAAAAGATATCTCGCCTGAGGATTTTAAACTGTTAATGAATTTTGTAGACTGGCACTACATCTATAGTTTAGACGACGTTAACGAGATGGTGCAGTTCTTTAGTAGCAGTGTTTTGTACATTTTTGATTTGCTGGCCCCTACCAAAACACTTCATATAAAAGATCGCCAATACCCTTGGATCACTTTTAATATAAAACAGTTAATGAAGCAACGAAACAAGGCATTTAAGCGTGCGCGTAACACAAAAAATGACTCTCACTTAAATTACTATAAAGACCTTAAGCGTGAGGTCTCGCGAGCTATTCTTAGGGAAAAAGCGTCTTACTTTAGTACCTACATAAATTCTAACATTAAGAACCCTAAACTTATGTGGAGTCATTTGAAAGTTAATCTTAATTGCCATAATCTTAAGTCTGATTTTACACTCCCCGTTAACCTTGCTGACCACATCCACCTTCAAGTTTAAAATAGTTAGTGATGATGATGTCCTAAAAATTATCAAGTCGTTGACATCCAAGGCTATAGGGGTTGATAATATTAATTCCGACATGTTGTTGATGTCGTGCCGCCTACCAAGCTGTCTAAGTGTTATGACCCATATTATTAATACCTCCCTCCTTTCCTGCACCTTCCCCGAGCCGTGGCGTCATTCAATCGTTAAACCTATCCCCAAGAAAGACAACGTATCTGATCTGAAAGACCTCCGACCAATCAGCATTTTGCCATGTCTATCTAAAGTTCTTGAAAAGGTCGTACATAGCCAGATTAGTAATTATGTTAAAGAAAGCAATATATTGCCTTCATTGCAGTCGGGCTTTCGTAAACATCACAGTACATCTACTGCCTTGATAGATGTAGTGGACAATGTCATCACGGCACAGGATGCAGGAGAGGTTACAGTCTTGGTATTATTGGACTACTCACGCGCATTTGAAACTCTCAATATAAATTTGCTTCTTTCTAAGTTGAAATACTATGGTTGTGATGCTGGAGTGGTTTCCTGGTTTGCCTCATATTTAATTAATCGATTTCAGGTAGTCGAAGCTATTAATAAAAATGGGAAGTCATCGCGTTCACGTCCACGTAATGTCAACAGAGGTGTACCACAGGGGTCAGTGATTGGTCCTTTATTGTTTTCATTGTATTGCGCAGATATAGTCAGGCAAATACGCTTTTGTAAGTTCCATATATACGCGGATGACATACAGTTGTATATTACTTTCAAGCCAAATAACTTTATGGAAGCTTTGCGAAGGCTGAATGAGGACTTGGCACGTTTAGCAACATGGTCTGTAAATAACGCCTTGGTACTAAACCCTGCTAAGACTAAGTACATGATTTTGGGCACAAAAGTTCAAGTACACAAAGTTGTTGCTAATCACCCTAAAATCTGTATTAATGACGTCAGTATCGGAAGGGTGACTGAAGTCCGTAATTTAGGAGTCCTGATGGACGAAGGACTGAGGTTTGAGAAGCATGTCACTAAGGTCGTCAGTCGTTGTTTCTATCGTTTAAAGCTCCTGTACAAAATTCGAAATTTCATTCCAGAAAGATTACGAGCTTCGCTGTGTGAATCTCTTGTACTTTCTAATTTAAATTACGCTGATGTTGTTATCGGCCCTTGTCTTCTTTCACGATCCAAACACCTCATTCAAAGGGTACAAAATGCATGCGCAAGATACTGTTGCAATGTGCCTCCCCGCGCCCACGTAACGCCGTACATAAACAGTTTGAGATGGCTTAAGATGGACGGTCGCCGACAGTTACATTTTGCCACGTTACTGTTTGGTGTGGTAAAATTAAAAACACCAACCTACCTATATAATAAGCTACAATGGGCATGCGACAAACAGCTGACCCTCACCACCAGGGGTTCGGCATACCTATTAGTTACTCCTATCCATCACTTGTCTGCATTCAGAGGTTGTTTTAGGTACTTGGCGAGCAAGATCTGGAATAACCTTTTACCCCCCTTCCGTGCTCTGCATTCTATAAATAATTTTAAAAACAAACTAAAGTTATCGCTACTGCAGGATCAGCTTTCAATTTAAATATTATTATTTTCCATTTTTTTTTTTTGTTTGTTGTTTTCATATCGCACTCTATTATACATAGATATAATCTTTTAAATTTTAACATAATAATTAAGTACTTATTGTTTTTTATGATACGTATAAAGTAAGTTACCTCACATAAATTATTGCATGCCATATGTGATTTAAGATTTTAGTTCTTTTTATATATTTTATTTATTATATTACATAAGTCTGCTTTTATATTATTATTATCTGAAACATTTTGCATAATTTATTTTTAAATTACGACACTGTAGCCTTGAGTGGTCTGTTTTGCGCCTGACAGTTTGGATCCACAGAATATCAGGGACTGTGGTTATCCATAGTCGTTTTACCTGAGTGGACTCCATTTCAATGGCTTGAGCATTACACCTCCTACCTTCCCATAACACTCTTGCTTGCTAAGTTATAATTGAAATATTTGTTACTTGCTACTTTTCTTATTTTTATTTTTTGTTCATTCTTAGTTAGGCTAGTTACAGTTCATATAAGACTACTGTTTTGTATTGCCAGGTCAACATCATTTTAACTGTTCTGTGTTTTTCTTGTTTTTTTTTTTTCTGGTAATGTAGTGTGGTGTAATGTCCATAGTTCATGAATAAATGTTTTATTATTATTATTATTATTAAGAGGAGTGGCTCGCAAATTCTCAGGAATTCGACGAAAAATGGAATTTTCCACATGTATTGGGAGCAATGGATAGTAAACACTTCGTATTTTAAGCGCCTTTTAATAGTGGCAACGAATATTATGATAACTATAAATTGTTTCCAAGTATAGTTCTTTTTGCATTAGTAGATGCAAATTATAGGTTTTAAAACTTTGTTGTATTGTATTTTCTAATTTAATTTCTAATATTATCAAAGTAGTGCTACAGTGTATCGTATTAAAGCTGAATAAGTGTTCTGTGTGATTAGACCCTAACTAATCTCATATAATATTATAAAGCGGAAGAGTTTGTTTGTTTGAACGCTCTAATCTCAGGAACTGCTCGTCCAATTTGAACAATTATTTCAGTGTTATGACAGCCAAATTTATATATTTTATCACGCTGAGACTAATAGGAGCTAAGAAATAGAGGAAAATGTGGAAAAAGCGGGGGAATGTATAATGTGAAGGATTATAATATAGACTATTTTTTGTGGACCAATTTGTCTGTGTAATTAGATATTTACGTGGGAGAAGCCGCGCGGAAAGTCTAGTAATAATATAAAAGTTCCCTATTTATTTATGAATCTAGCAAGCCAATTTTTATCGATTTACTTTATCTCATTTTATTTTCGCCATTTTGGCGCTGATTGCAGAAGTGCGAGAGAAATTAACTAATTGGATAATGCGATCCATAAATAAATATGGAACGTTTGAATACATTTTTTTATTGGGGTGGAGTAGGTAAGGTGTTTATAAATAATAAAAATATATGTGCAATACTTTAACATTATATTTTATTAGTTACCGTTAGACAGTTACAGTCTGTTCAGAAAGAGTAGACGTTAAAATAAATTTTCCAAACATAATCACGATCAAATGGTAGTTTTGCGCCTTGTATTTTCACAGAGAGCGTTTGTACACTTCAAATAGTAACGGCAAGCGGTAGTAGCAATTTTCGGACGCCAACCAGTCCTTTCAATTTTTTTCAACCATAATTCCAGTCTTCCTTCGTCAGACGGAAATCTGTCAGTTATTTTAAGAGCATAATATGTATTTGATAATAAAAATCGGTTACCGGAGATTTCAATACAATAATTATAGATATCGATAAGTTTTATCGACAGAAAACTCCAGCACTATTGAATTTTATTGTTATTTGTTTATCAAAAATCGGTAAATATGTGGTGAATACGGTATCGGTATAATAAGATTAGTGCCACATTTTTAAGTGCCTATATTATCAATAAAAGTTTAATATCGTAGAAATGAGGTTAAAATCACTTACTTGTGAAATGTAACCCCACATCCCTTTTTGTACCGTGTTTTACATAACATACACCCTTTCATAGTTTAACTATGAACTACCACCACTTATTTATATATTACATAATCGCGTAAAACCTTTAAAAACACGAAAACAATTCGAACGATTAAGGGCCTTCGCCCACTGCGACTTTTAGTAGCGATGCAGTCGCGCGACTATGAAGCGCATGACTGCATCACTACTAACGCGCGTTAGACGCATTTGCAACTCCATACAAAACACACACCTAGCGACTGCATCGCGACTGTATCGATGCAAATATGCGACAGTATCGCGACTGCATCGCTACAAAAAGTCGCAATGGGCGCACGGCCTAAGCCATAGAGAATTAAAATACATACATGGTTACCAATGGTTACATCAAATTTAGTTCTCTACCCTAATAATGGGAGCGCTGATTCCGCTTCAAATGGCACAAAAAAAGTGGTTATCATAGATGCAACGTACTTGTATAATGGAGATCAGTGGGTATGGTGGTGGTAGGTGGTAATCAACAAAACTTGGTTGACTACTGTACCCTAAAACGGAACCCTAACGAGGTGATTTTTTTATATATTGGTAGGTTAATAGTTTTATAATTTAAGAGTAACCTTGTCCTACGAATAAAACAATCCATATTTTCGGACCATCAAGTCAAAACATGAAATCCTTTCTATCTCTGTTAGCTACCACTTTCGAGATTTTTCGAAAATGAAAATGTTGTTCGTCTTATCAAAATGTAGCTACGCACAAAAAATTTGCTTTTTAGTAATCACAAAAAAATTTGTTCGCTCCCTCACTAATATGAGAAGCTTGAAAAAAAGGAACTTAACATCCCATCGGCAAAAATTTTACAAGTTCCCTTTAAAATTGAAGTGCCCTATTTAATACTAGCTGATAAAGGTTTCCAACTAAATGAGTATACAATGAAACCGTATGAAGGTGATCCGGAAAGGGGTTCATGGGGAGTGAAAGAATATTCAATTACATATTGTCAAGAGCACGCAGAGTAGTAGAAAACGCGTTTGGAGTACTAAGCTCAGTTTACAGAGTTTTGCGTAAACCAATGCTGTTGGAGCCAGAAAAAGCAACTAAAGTCGTGCTAGTGACAGTTTATTTGTATAACATTTACGAAGTAATTCAAATTTGAGATCACCGGTATCTTTTGATACAATACAGAGGAACGGAGAAATAAAACAAAATATGTTGATTGAATCTTTTACAAACTGTGTTTATTTATAAACTTTATATTTATTTACTACTTCCAGCACATCTTTCCGAAAAATTTCGAGATTTTCTTGTGGTATCTGATTGAGAAGATATCTAAATGCGGCTGCCTTCACGTTTTGTGGGCACGAGCATAAAACTTTTCACCATGAAATGTATATACCACACATTTGCGCCTTGCGCATCTCAGACTATTGTCTGAATATCTGAATCTCCATAATATTTTAACAAACGAAATTCTGGGAATTTGTTTTAAAAAACATAAACTATAAGGTTATATTGTATAACTTGTTAATTACTGATCTGCCCGAACTCGTTCAGAACGCAAATTTGCCATTAGAATGCGATGTTTTCATTATCAGCCTATCGCTGGTCATCAGTGTGGTTAACGCGTGAGGTAGCTCGTCGCACATCACAATATTGGGATCTGCTTCGACGACCGTTGTTATTTCATTTCCCGCTCGCCATTGTAAATAGATAGGAGTAGAATGAGGTAATATTTTTTTCGTGGGTATTTAACTTTTTTTTTCAAATGACCTCACTTTGTAATAGCCAGAATCGGCAGTTAAAAAAAACACGATTTAATAAAGTCGAAAAAAAATTTAAGAGTGGGTTGCACCAGAGGCGTGGTTATATCAATTATAAGAATGTACTCTATGGGTTATATTTACAGTTATGGCTAACTTAACTTTTACCTTAGCTTTGACCACAGAATTTGACAGATGTCTGAATTTGCGTTTTTTTCTTTTGTTAAGGCTACAGTTAATGGAGTTGAGATTATAAAAAATTAATGACTTATCCGTAAAAATCTACAGGAATAATATTTGCTATGACAAAACTGTGCGCCATACTTATGATTATTATTCATTACGGTTACAATAATTATTACTTTAACCAAAGATTTTGCGTTGTAGTTATAGTTTAAGTTACAGTTAGGGTGCAACCCACCCTAAGGGTTATTTTAGTGGTATTATAATATTACATAATATTGTCTCCGTCATCACACTCTTAGGTAGGCGATTCACGCAGGAGCAATTCAAAAGAAGAAGTATTCCTTGTTCTATAGTCTATCGAAATATCAATTATAGCATACTTGTTAGAAAATGTGGGTATTTGATAAAAAAATATTTGTTTTTGTGTCAAATTTAATTTGGTAAGTGTCATCATAGTGTTTTTATTTTTACAAATACGTGATAATTCTAATAAAAAAATATTTTTGGCATAATAACACTTAGATCTAAATAAATTTTATTTAGATCTAAGTGTTATTATGCCAAAAATACCGAATCTTCGTAACAAACAGGTAAGAACATTTTGTATGGGGAAAATTAAATTGTCGTTATTGGCATATAACTCGCAACTTTTTCATTATTTCTCATCTTTTAAACCTTCCCTGGACTTCTACGAACATTTTAAGTCTAAAATCAGCCTAATCCGTTCAGCCGTTTTCGAGTTTTAGCGCGACTAACACATTTGAAAATCCATTTTTATATATATAGATAAGCTTTTATTTGACGATAATTAAGTATAGCTTTTTATTTGGGCTAAACAAGTTGACATTTCCTCATATGTGAGGTAAGTTAAAAGAATACGTCTTAAATGAAATTTAGTTGATCGAACAGCAGCTTCTGCCATACCATTAAAATGTGGAAAATAGGCTGGAGAAAATAGAAAATTGATACCTTCATCAGCAAGCTTAGACGATAATATGTTCCTTAAATAGAGTTGAATTTCATAACGTGCTCCGATGAAATTGGTGCCATTATCCGATGTTATAACATAGATTGTGGCTTTCCACGGCGTGCCATTAACCGGCGAAGAGCCGTTAGATACGCCTCTGTGCTTAATTCTGTAACCAATTCTATATGAACAGCCTTGACGGCTTGGCGAACAAAAATACATAGGTAAGACCTGATTAATTTACATCCGCGACCTTTTTTATCGGCCATTATCATTGGCCCAGCATAGTCCACAGAAACATGCAAAAATGGGAATTCTAACATAGTTCTATTCTGCGGTAGTTGTCTTATAATAGGTTGACAAGTAGTAGATTTATACCTGAAACATTTCACACGTTTTAAACTTACAAACTTCATCAATAACTGAATTATTATGTATCATTGACAAAAATGTTTCTTTGAACTCAAGCCAGTGTTGATAGTTACCACTGAATTTTGGAATATTAATTTGAGGTAAATTGAATTTATAATGTCGACAAGTCCCACCTGTATTAATTGCCTCGACACAGCTGTACATCGAACCTGAGCGTTGTTTACGAACACCCTTTTTGTTAGAGCTCGTTGACATTATGTTCTGTGCTGTAGATATAAGGTTGTAATTTAGCTCTTCAAACATTTTACGTTCCTCATATTGTAGGTCTGGTGAATCGACCGACACTTCGATTTCAGTCTGTAAAGTATCAAAGTCATGGATTAAATTTTGTATCCTAGACAGGCGAGGCTGTAGCTCAGCGGAATGTACCTCGCTAAGGTTTTCATAAGACCTACAAATGTCTAAAAACGCTTCAAACTGCGTAAGTATAGCTTTCATAGAAGCCTTATTTTTTTAAGTTTACGCAACTTCTCCACAGACTCTTCAGCCATTTTAACGAAATAAACAGTAATGAATCGTTAAATACGATCGTTATATTATATTGAGACAATATAAAAACAATACCTAATAGAGAAGAAAAATGGTATGGTTTAACTGCGAATGATCATTGACCTTGTTTTTTTTTTTTTTTTTTTAATGAAATAAGGGGGCAAACGAGCAAACGGGTCACCTGATGGAAAGCAAACTTCGTCGCCCATGGACACTCGCAGCATCAGAAGAGCTGCAGGTGCGTTGCCGGCCTTATAAGAGGGAATAGGGTAATAGGGGAGGGTAGAGATGGGAAGGGAAGGGAATAGGGGGTGGGTAGGGAAGGAAATAGGGTAGGGGATTGGGCCTCCGGTAAACTCACTCACTCGGCGAAACACAGCGCAAGCGCTGTTTCACGCCGGTTTTCTGTGAGAACGTGGTATTTCTCCGGTCGAGCCGGCCCATTCGTGCCGAAGCATGGCTCTCCCACGTATAAAAGTAAAAATCAAAGTATTTGTTGCTAATTTAACAATCTGTTGATTAATATGGTATTTAATTGTTATAATGACGCTAATAATGTAAAATACTGATGGATTAGACGTATTTTAGGGATATTTTACTGAAATAAGCAAGTAATCGTAGTCGAGAAAAAAGATGGCGGAATGGCGGTAGAAAAATATTTCTAAATAGAATTTATTATAGCAAATTGGTCGTAATAATTGAAACAAACTCACAACTCCGGCCGTTTTTACCAGAATAATCCTTAGTCCTGGTTGATATTGTGATCTCCAGATAGCATTGTGCGTTCCTTCGTATTGCAATATTTTAGGCAAGTTTCTTGAATGACTGCTTCGACATTTTGCTCGCGTAGATCTTCATTCTACTTGGTAGAAGGACCAGTGTTAAGGGTCTCAAATGCAGTGGCGTAGCGTGCCATCTCGGCGCCCGGAGCGGGAGACCCATTTTGCCGCCCCCATTCTACAGGGTGATTTTGAAATCTTAAACCAAATTTCAACAGTGGCTTCTACTCATGATACTGAAAACTTGCACAAAGAAAAAATTTTTTGGACAATAAAAAAATTTGAACTTTGTATGGAGATCGGTCAGCTGATATGTCAAGGCTCCATACAAAGTCCAATTTTTTTTTTCAGAATTCAGCAAAGTTGTAGAACAAAAGTTGTTCAGTATCATGAGTAAAAGCCACTGTTAAAATTTGGTTTACGATTTCAAAATCACCCTGTATAGGTCCTCAAATTAAATTAAATTTCACAGGCAATGAAGTATCTTTTATTGAAGGTAAAATAGGATGAGCGATTTTACAAGCGGATTCTACGGGCCTTTTGAGCAGCGAAGTCAGAAATAACTTTGTCAAAATCAATATTTGCAGCCAATTCTTGTTCAATCGACAATATAGCCAAGTTTGATAGTCTAGCGGAGCTCATAGCAGATCTGAGGTAATTTTTTATTAGCTTCAACTTCGAAAAGCTTCGCTCACAACTTGCAACACTAATCGCCAAAGTCAAATATATACGAATCAAGATGATTATATTTGGAACCGAAATTCCGAGATTCAGTTTTTGAATGAACTGGAGGAGCTCCAGTGGTCCTTTACCCCTTATATTATCTTCCTCTGATTCAGAACTGGCAACAAACTGCTGAAGACGCTTCCGCTCCATCTGAAACTCGTCTTTGTCGATGTCTTCTAATACATGGGAAAGATCACACTCGTACTTGCTGTCCAAAAGATTCGCTGGCGTCAAAAATCCGAACTTGTCCGATATTTCTTGAATTTGCTGGAATCGAGTCGTCATTTCTTGAATGATCTTGTCAAATGATGCGAACACCTCTCGACGGAGTTCCTGCTCGTGAGACAAAGCTGCATCTTCAAAAGATTCATCATCATGCATGCGTCTTTTCCTGCGAATTCTTCTCGTTTTTAGTTCGATTCCGAGTTTTTCGCAGAGAGTCTTAGCAAAGTCGATTGCGTCTTGGACGAAACGGTCTCTACTTTCCACTAGGAGGGTTTTTAAAGCGCAGAGTTTCTGAGTACACTTATCGACACTTAGTCCTCGTTGCTGCAGGTAAATCTGTGCGTCATCTACTTCAGGTAGCACTGCAGCCCAAAAGCCAAGAAAAGTTAGGAAGTTAAAGGACTGCATGGCTGTCAGGAGAAGACTGGCTCCTGATCTTGTTTCGGAAGTTTGAGATGAATCTGTTAATTCTTCCAGTACCTCAAGAACTAACTCAAACTTATTTTTAAGCATCTTGACAGCTACATGTCTAGCGCTCCAGCGCGTTTCAGTGACTCGTTTCACTGCTTGACCTGTGACGGCAACCAAAGCGTTCCATCGAGCAGTTGATGCAGAAAAGAAGGCAAATAGCTTCTCCAGAGTTCCAAAAAACGTCACGGAATTCACTGATTCAGAAGCAGCGTGTACCCCAGCCAAGTTTAGTGAGTGGTTTGTGCATGCAACGAATGTAGCTTTCGGATTCAGGGCTTTAATCCGGGCTTGAACTCCATTGTGGATCCCTGACATTGTGGCAGCATTGTCGTAAGCCTGTCCTCTCAGATTCTGTATGTCCAGTCCGTCTGATGTTATCTTCGCGATTATATCGTTGCTGAGATCTTCTGCATTTTTTCCTTTTGGTTCAAAGAAGTCGATGAAAGATTCAACCACGGCGACTTTTTCTCCTTCGATATGTACGTATCGCAGAACTTGGCTCATTTGGTCATTGTGGGAGATGTCTGGTGTACTGTCGAAGATTACGCAATAATATTTAGCTTCTTGAATACGACGGATGATGGTGGATCGAACTTGCTATCCCAGTAAGTTTATAAATTCATTCTGGGTTTCTGGAGATAGATACGAAACTGGGACTCTTGCTCCCAGCTTTATCTTTGTCAGGTGTTCCATTAGAAGAGGGTCATATTTAGCTAGGAGGTGCACTAACTCCAGAAAGTTCCCGCGATTGCCACTATCATCTCCTCGAATGTCTTCTCGATGTCCTCTGAAGGCCAGATTCTGTTTGGCTAAGAACTGGATAATGTTCAGCAACCTGTACAGTACATCCCTCCACTTCTTCACCTCACTTTCGAAAACTTCTTGTTGTTTCTGATCGATGGTTGCTTTACGGTTCAGGCGAACTTCCAACTCCTTCCATTTCAAGAAGCTCTGCTCATGGCCCGGGCTATTTTCATGGTCTCCGATTCTTGGATTTAGCTTCCACCATTTGTTGAATCCTTCTTCAGATGCGAAGTTTGAGTCGGAATTGCCAAACAGCTTGCAACAAAAACAATACAAGGATTGCTTCGAAGGCGAGTACACCATCCATGTTCGGAGAACCTTTTCGCCGTTAGATAATGGTTTGTAGAACCACTCTTTGGTTAGTTTTCGGGTACCGCCTTTCGTTGAAGTCCCTGAGCGAACAACATCGGCAAATTTGCAATCGATGTGCTGTACTAAGTCAGATCCGCGACGTACTAGAAGTGTTCTGACTTCGTCGGTCATAGGAGAAGGCCAGCAACCTACATCGTCGAGATTCACATCTTTGGCTTCGGCAGGAGCAAAAGGCACGATTTCAATTATGTCTTTTTTGGCAACATTCACTTTTTCTGCAGGCTTATGACTAGATGCTTGAGATACTTCTGGTGAGTCGATTTCGTCTTGACCCTGCTCTGTGGTGGGACCAGAACGACTTTCAACTGCGACGGCAGGCACGTCTTCTTCTTGTTCCTGTAAAATAAGTTATGTATTCCCATGAATACAATAAACATCCCCTAATATAAAATTTCATCCGATTTGGTTCAGCGGTTAAGGCTCTAGAGCTGACAACTGAAAACAGATATACTAGTACATACGCACATACATACATACCTACACATTTTGATTTTTTTAGTTTTTCGGACTCGGTTAACGATATACACTCGAGAGCAATGAATCCGGGTCAGGGCCGCCCAAAGCACCTTAAAGAATCCCAAAAATCTCGGAAACTAAGAATGCTAGATTGATGTAATATATTGTGTTTATTAGATCATATAATACTCTCTAAATAACAGTAACTATATCAAGCTAGCACTCCCAGTCTCCGAGACTTTTAGGATTCCCCAAGGCGCTCCAAGCGACCCCGACCCGGATTCATTGCTCTCGAGTGTAGATAGAGAGAGAACCTATCCCAATCAAAATCTCAACTTCGATTTTTTTTACGATTATAAATACTTCCTCTATACTTCGTTCACTAGAAAGTAAAAATTACAACCTTGCAATTTATTGCGACCCAACCCATACTTGTTATGTCTAAAATAAGTAATAACAGGAGTAATTCTAGACCACGCACGATTCTAGATGGAAGAATCATATACCTAGGTACTTACACTGGAATCACTTCCGCTGCTGCAGGATGAGGATGCCACCGAAGACGTTAACGTGGCTTTCGAACCAGAACTGGAACTGAAATATTTCAGTAATGCACCTTGAGACTTCTTCGCATCTGCTTCTTTCTTAGCCCTTTTTTTGCGGAATTTGGCACCGCTTTCTTTGACTCTTTTCATTTTCAAAAACTAGTTCAAAGGTTGGGTGAAGTTCTAATGTTTAGTTTTAGAAGATTCAACAGTATTTAAACGATCGAAACACAATCGAAATGACTTTCGTTCCGAATCTGAAACTCTCGCGAAACAAAAATAATGCGTGATTGCGTAACGGTACTTCACGATGCACTAAATTCTAAAACAAACATAAACAAAAACAATTGCACGTGGCCAGCGCGCGTTGTTGCCGTTCCGTTCCGCTGATGCGATGTGCGAAAACAGGCAACGTCGCATTGTGCGTGCTGTTGCTGAGCGAATTCTTTATAAGTAGGTAATATCAATAATGGATGATGGAGGATACTGGAACAGGAACATAGGCTACATTTTATTTTGGAGAAAAATAGGGTTCCGTAAGATATTTGGGTTTTTCGGACGCAAGGTGCAAAAAATCAACCAGAAAAGTTACTTATTTTGCGTACGCTGCCTAAACTATAAAAGATAGAACCGTAAAATGTTCTAAGTAATTGTAGATCTTATAAATATCTACAAAAAAGTCCGCGACACACTATACCTATCTATGTCGAGTGAGGCACAATAACCATTTAATTATTTAAAAATCTTTAATTTTTTTTGGACTACATTTAAACGCGTTTATTTTACTCATGCTATTAATCCTTATCAAAATAAATTATTTTATCACTAAGTACAGTTTATGTAGATAATATTTGGTCTTTGAATGATTAAAATTGGACGTTTCATTTTGAAGTTATGGCGAAATTAAAATATTACGATAGTGGGCCGTGGGCGTCACCAAGGCGGGGGTGCGCGTACGGGAGGAAGACAATAATTATTTGTGTTGTGTGCAGCCTGCGAATAATGACTGCGTCGTCGATGTTAGTGTCGGAGTCTGTGAATTGACCTGGGAATCATTTTGCTGACCGAGTCTTTCCTGGGTAGGCTTTTTGCAGCGGTAACCGACATCCACGCGGGCGGAGTACTTTATATGGCAAAACAACGTTTGCCGGGACAGCTAGTACATATAATAAAACTGTAGAACCCAAATTTATGTACAAACAAAAAAAATGACAAAAACAGAGTCAGGCGGATGTAGGAAGAGCAATGAAACACATCGGGATTTTTTCCAATTCACCGGCGACATTTTTTGCCGCCCCCGCGGACTGCCGCCCGGGGCGGGCCGCCCCCTCCGCCCCACCCACGCTACGCCACTGCTCAAATGAAAGTGGACTGTAACTGAAAACTGGTATATTATTAATAATTATTAGTAGACGCGACATGGGTGTCGACAGTAGCGAAAATTCTCGAAGTGGCGGTCGCCGGCCGGTGTTGCGCGGGCGCCCACGCGTCCCGCGATCCGCGCCTCCGTCCCTCCTTCCCCTCGCTCCGTTCCAATACACGTAGAACTTGCGTGATTGGACAACTGGATACACAAAAATAACCCTCATTGACATAGTACAATACGTCTGTATATTTTGTACATGAGCATAATATTTTTCATGTATTCTGCCTTTTTATTAATATATAATTTTCTGAAGTTTTGGTACTAACGGGGAACTTGATTTCAAATGTAGTTTTTTATTTATTTCATCCGATGATACAGCTATCTATCATTGGAATAGATCAGATATGTACAAACCACATGTATCGTTTTTTATTCCTAATTTCTTTTCAACTACTTTGCTCACATGAGCTTCTAATTTTCTGCTGTTTCTGAAATCTACAGCACCAAGTTCCATCAATGGCTTTTCAAATAGCAACTTCAAAACACTTAGAAGCCGTTATCCTTCCATATCGAAGTTCATGCCATAAGTAAGCCAGCTGGTATTTTGTACTCGAGTATCTCTTTCTGCATTCTTTATATTGGTATTACTAAATTCTTGTAAAATCTTAATAAAAATCTATCACAATTCTCATCATTGTATGTCATCATCAGATGATGTAATGATAGAATAGGTAGTACCTGAATCATGATAGTCAGGTTCAAACTTAATGAACTGACAATTATTTATTTTTCTTGCCTTACATTATTTGACAAATTCATCAACCGGTTGTCTGGAGCAAATTATTTTGATTTCCATTTATTGAAGTGATTTAAGAAAGTGCAAGAGAAATGGTATATTGATACCATTTCTCTTGCACTCAATATTTTAATTGATATTCCAACTTCGGCAACATTGGATCTTTTCAAATAACATTCTACTGAGGTGCAGAATGGTTCTTCACTTCGGCAGTGCAACCACATCAAAAACGCAACTCCATGTTAGCACCTTCTGATGCACACGGAAACAATATCAAGACATATCAGATATGTTTCCTCAGAATCAGTAAAAAAATATTGACATCTTTGTCAGGGTCCGCCATTGGTGCAAAGTTTTGGGAACATCCTATGTCTCGAAGATATTATTCATAACATATTAAAGGAGTTAAATTAAACCAATAAACTTATTTGTATTTTCTGTATTTTTTTTTTTTTGAAATTTTAACAAAGTTTTTTTTTGCATATTTGGCAGACTACCAACTCTCAACCTACTAACATCCGTGCCTTTTAAAATTTTATTTAATAATAATAATAATAAACATTTATTCAACATGTAAACACATTACACCACATTACAAAACAGAACATAGCAAAACAAAAAACAGAGAAAAAAAACAATCAGACGGACATTATAATACACATTTTTAATATCTATCTGGGTACAAAACACAATGTAGTGTAATGCGAATGCTGCCGAAAAGGACCCCACTCAGGTGATGATCGCGGTATAGTATCTACACCGCGATCCCTGGTGTTCTGTGGAGCCTTGTTGTCGTTCGCTCGACAGATGCACACTGGCGTGCAAACTAATTAAGTAGAATAAAATAGTATATATAACAATCTTTATAAGTAAATGCATAATAATTAGATAAAATAGATATGCTCAAATAATTTGTATACTTACATAAACTGTACCTACTTAAATGAAATGATAATATATATAATATTGGCAAAACACGTTAAAACAATGATTTAGAAGTATTAAATTTAATATTATCATTAAAAAGTTTCAAGTAACTATTTTCCTCTCACCCCAGCCAAAGAATACAATATTATTGTAACAATTGTGTAACAATTTATTTCAATAAAATTTATTGAAATAAATTGTTACACCAATTAAATAGACATAATTTATCTGTGATAATCACAAAATATTGTTGAAAAGACTTTTTATGCCTAAGGCAATTAAAGAAATCAAATGAATATTTGGACACACCCTTTATTATTTCTTTAGAAATATTTCTCTATAAACTATTAAGAGCCGCTGACCCATCTTCATAAAAATTTCATCCGGCTTCGATCCAGGACCATGTTGGGGACGATGATGGCTCCGTCCATTTGATGTGATTTGATGATCAGAATTTGACATGGATCATCGCGGCGACTGGCGAACTGATTCCAGAAATGCTGAGAGGTTTTATGCTTCAATTGAGACAACGTGAACGATATTCCAACATTAATAATTAACTTTAACAGTTTTACAATTTACTCGAACTTTTGACAGAGTGAAGTGAAGTGAAAAAAGGCGGCAAGCACTGGTGACAATTGTTCAATTGACATTAGGTTGTCAAAATATCCCGCGCTCGGTCCTTCTTCTTCTTCGACAGTGTGATTCCAAATACATTAAGTTGTACAATAAAGATAAACGGTGGTATGAATAAAAAAATCTTAGTTTTAACAGTTTTCTAACTTGAATGTTCGCTATAGTTATTTTAGTAAAAGTCGTGACGGTTCGCAACAGACAAGTTTATTAACCAAAAAAAAATATGGAGGAACAGAGATACATAGACAATATAAACCACAATCACTATGGAATGTACAGCTCAATAATAATGAGTTAAGACACATAGTTGCACATTGTGTAAAAAAGATGGCGCTAGCAGTATCAATTAAACATTACCACATATTATTTTGATATACTTTTATAACACCCCTACTTATCAAAATAAGGTAAACACTATCAAAAAGAACATACTACTACATTACATAGGCACTAACCAAAGCATTTGCAGAAATTTATAATGCTTAACAGAATACAGACCTTTAGTTAATAAGTCTGTAGGCATTTCTTCTGTTGGTACATAATTAAGTTTAACAAAATTATTCTTTACACAATCTCTTATGTAATGATGGCGTATATCTATGTGTTTAGACCTACTGTGACTATTATGACTAGATGCCAATTTTAAAGCGCTCTGGTTGTCACAATACAAATCAATTACAAAAAGATTTCCTGTAATCTCATTAATTAAATTTCATAAGTATACAGCTTCCCTAGAAGCTTCGGACAATGCTGAGTACTCCGATTCTGTACTGGAAAGACTAACAGTCTTTTGTTTTTTGCTTTGCCAAGAAATGGCAGACCCAGACATAACAAAACAGAAACCGGTGTAAGATTTCCTATCTATGGCATCACTGGCCCAGTCACTGTCTACAAAACCATGTACATCTGTGTTATCGTCAATACATTTTAGACAATAGTTTTTAGTATGCAACAAGTATTTTAAAACTCTCTTAGCATAATTATAACAATTATTAAATTGACTGAGATAACTCACTGCATAGGCTATGTCCGGCCTCGTTAAAACAGCCAAATACATTAAACTCCCAATAAGTTTCTGATAAGGAACATTAGATGAACATTCATTCGATTTTTCTACATTCAACTTCGGTTCAATAGGAGTACTTTGTGGCTTACAATCAGAAATTTGAAATCTACATGCTAATTGCTCAGTATACTGTTGTTGATCTACAGTTATTACATTTTGATTTTCATCAACATTGATTCTCATGCCTAGATACTGTCTAACAGGTCCTAAGTCTTTTAACTTAAATTCTGATCCTAGAATTTGTTTTAATTTCTCTGTTTCATTATTACTATTAGAAAAGATCAAAAAATCGTCTACATACAAAGCAATTACAGTGTGTTCAACAAGAGCGTAGCCGACATTTTACATCGAAAACCATAACCAACATTGAAAAAAAACACTTAATCACGTTCAGTGACTCTTTGTCTAAAATGCTTAGCACAAAACTAAGCAGTCTGTGTGCATGCGCCGAGTTGACGACACGTTTCCCGCCATGAGTACCGCCGTCGCGTCACGATATGAAGCGGTGTTTCTTTGTTTGCACCCAAAAGGTCCAAAAATGTCGCATTCTCAAGCTGCCAAATACATGCAGAAGTCAAGAGCATTCGTGAGCAAGTGGGTGAAACGATATTCTGAAACCCGGAGCGTTGATGACCTGCCAAAAAGAGGGAAAATGGAAAAGACGACCCCCGCCGAAGACAAGCGCAATGTCCAAATGTTTAAAAAAATCCTCGGCTATCTCTACGTTCAGCTCAAGAAAAACTGTAAGAACTTGGGCTTGATGTGTCTCTCAACACCATAAGAAATCTACTGGCGGAATCGGAAGTGAAATACAGGAGCACTATAAAAAATCCCTTCTCTCCGAGAATCACATTAAAAAAAGAATGGCGTGGGCGCAGGAAAATCTTGACCGCGACTGGGACCACATAGTCTTTTCAGATGAAGCTTCTTTTTGGGCATCGAATATAACATCTCGTGCTTGGTTAACCTCCAGCAACAAATTATTGGTACGCACTGTGAAACACCCAGCAAAGGTGCATGTTCGGGGGTGCCTGTCAAAACAAGGTTTTGGAAGTTTGTATGTATTTACGGGCAAACTGGATGCAGCAAAAATGAACAAAATTTATGAAAAAGCTTTATTACCATCTGCCAAAAGGTTGTATAAAAACCCAAACGTAAAATGGATTTTACAGGAGGACAATGATCCCAAACATCGAAGCCGTATCTGCACCGCCTAGAAGACTTGAGCACGGTATTGATGTTTTAGACTGGCCATCACAGTCACCAGACTCAAACCCGATAGAAAATGTTTGGGCGCTTATGAAGTTAAAGCTACGGAGGAGTAATACGAAAACTGTCGCACAGCTAAGTCGCAATATATAAGCGATATGGAGATCATTGTCCTGTGACAACGCTGAAGATTTAATTAAAAGTATGACTCGGAGATGTCAGTCCATAATAGATAATAGAAGGGACTGGACCGCTTATTAGTGACAAAGCATTTTAAAGCAATAAATAAACAATTATATAAAATAAATATTGATTCATTTAATTAACTTCTAACATAAATTTTGCCGGTTACGCTCTTGTTGAACATAGTGTATTATTCTTACTTTTCCATTATTCTTTGCAAACAAACATGGTTCATATTCACAACTTTTAAAACCTATTTTATAAAGACAGTCTTTGACTCTTTCATACCAAGCTAAAGACGACTGCTTGAGACCATAAATAGCCCGCTTTAATTTTAATATATATCCCCCACTTTTGTTTGCAAAGCCTTCAGGGATTGACATATAAATGTCTTCCTTTAACAAGCCATTTAAAAAAGCTGTAGTAATATCTAAATGTGTAATACTCATTTTTAACTTAACACTAAGGGCAAACAACAATCTAAGAGTTGAGTGACGCACAACCGGTGAAAATGTTTCTGAGTAGTCTATACCCGGCTTTTGCGTAAAGCCTTTAGCTACAAGTCTAGCTCTATACCGCACTTTGTTGTCCACATCATACTTTTTATTTAAGACCCAACGACACTTCACTATTGACACTTCACCTGGATTCTTAACGAGTTCCCATGCATCATTGTCTTCAAACGACTTGAACTCCTCAGCAATGGCACGACTCCACTGCTCCTTCTCAGGCCCCTCGAGAGCCTCCGAGAGTGAGATTTCCTCAGGTGCTGGAACTGAACTGGAAATACACATGTTGCTTAAGCCATACCTCTCAGGCTTCTTTCTCAATCGTTTGCCTGGTTGTTCTGGTGTCTCTGTCTCTCTGTCGATGTGCACCATCACTTTACTACCGAATAATCGTATATGACTAAGGTCTGGTTTGGTACCGTACCACATCTCGAACGGTGTTTTCTCCACTCCTGATACAATATACCTATTTTTCAGATAGACTGCAGTGTTGGCCGCTTCTGCCCAAAACTTCTTGTCTAGCTTTGCATCATAAAGCAAACACCTCGCTTTCTCGACCACTGTCCTGTTCGCTCGCTCACAAATACCATTTTGTTCTGGCGAGTAACTATTTGTAGTTTGATGTATTATTCCAGAAGCTTTGAGATATTTATTAAATTCACGGTTACAAAATTCTAATCCTCGATCCGTGTGAAATATTTTGTTTCTTTTACCGTGTTGATTTTCTACTAGCGATTTAAATTCTTTAAATTTGCCAAAAGCTTCACTCTTCTGCTTCAAAAAATATATAAAAGTCATTCGACTGTAATCATAAATTAGCAACATAAAATATCTATTACCAGATATTGAGTTTACTTCCATAGGTCCACAAAGATCGCTATGGATTCTGTGGCAAGCTTCTGTGCTTCTACTACCTACATGGGAAAAAGGTAATCGGCTTTGTTTTCCTTCACAACAGGTTTTACATTTGGACTTTGTAATTTCATAGGAACCTTCATATGATAGGCCATTCACTAAGTTCTTCATTTTATTCATATCTTGACTATTAATATGAGCTAACCTTCGATGCCACAATTCCCCTGTAACTGCTTGTGCAGCCAACAAACAACTTGGTTTCTGCAACCTCAGCTTATAAACGCCATTGGTTAAGTCAGCTGTAGCAACCAAAACATTATCTTTGTTTCGTATATAACAATGTTGCTCTTCAAATATAACATTGTTGCCATTTTTGATGAGTTCACTGACTGACAGTAAGTTTGTTGTCAAAGAAGGCACGTATAGGGCATCCTTTATCGTTATACGACAGTCCAAATCGGATAATACTTCTACATTCCCGGAACAGACAACTTTAACTTTAGTATCGTTTGCGACCACAATTTCAGGTAAACACGGCGAAAAATTTTTGTCTTTTAACCAATCCTGGTTTACTGTCAGATGTGCGCTTGCGCCGCTGTCCACGTAGAAATCCTCTTTATTAAACTTCCCGTTGAGGAAAACAGCATTAAATATGCACTTATTTATATTTTTCTTCAGCATTGGGCATTGGTTTCTATAGTGGCCATTACCCTTACATTTATAACAGGTAACTTCTTTTCCTTCTTTGATTGTTGATGATGTATCTGTCATCGATAACACTTTCTTTGACGTTGACATAATACCCATATTATTTTTTCTGTGTTTCAGATTTCCAGAGTGATATTTGTTTTTCGCAGCAAATGCCGCAGCACTTCCTTCAAAATCATTTACAACTTCCGGCATGTCAAGTATCTTTGACTTTATGACGTCGGCGGTTATCGATATTCCAGAATTCTCGATCGCCATTATCATCGGCGAATACTGATCTGGAGATGAAACTTATATGCCAGGTGATGATTCCTGTTCCAGTCGTGAAAGTGTAGTGAGTGTTGTAAGGAGTGAGTCGCATAGGCATAGACAGCCGCCAGAAAGGTATGGTTACTCAAATGCTTGTTTTGACAATGGTAGTGTTATAGATGTCAGTGAACTCTCATTGGAAGATGCACTAAATGGACCCGAAAAAGAACACTGGTTAGAAGCAATGCGAGATGAGTTGTTGCATTTTGAGGACAATAATACGTGGTAATTGTCTGACTTACCTGAAAATAGTACCATAGTTCCTTGTAGATAGGTATTGCGTAAAAAGTATGACGGTGAGAATAAGGTTAATTTCGTGCCAGGTTAGTTGCGAAAGGTTTTTTACAAAAGCAAGGCATAGATTATACTGAGACATTTTCACCTGTTGCAAGACACACAACCCTACGCTTATTGTTTTCTTTGTCAGTGCAATGGGCATTGTCCAAAAAAAATCACATGTTCTTTTTATATTTTTTTTCGTTAAAATAGGATATTTTAAGGATATAAATTAAATAATTTTGAAATTCATTGGCTAGTTTTTTCTCAATAAATTTTTAAAGTTTCGCTCTGACGTCATCATCGGCCGCCAATTGACCTTTACATATGTTTTAAATTTCCTTTCAATCTTATTTATAATGGCTGGTTCGTCAAATGCAAGTTCTCATTATGTAAAAGCTGATACGAGAAGCTTACCAAAAGTTCGAAACGTAATGTTGGTCGAATTTATTGCTAATTTACGCCATTGAAGGTGAAACAAAGGTTAAACGTATTTGTTCAAAAATACAAGTAACTAATGGGTATTTTTTTCGTTTATATACAGAAAAATGATCACTGACCTTATTCCTCGAAATGTTTTTGTAATGAGCAAAATTAAAAAAAAATGGACAAACCCCATTAGGTCTTGATGCAACTCATATAGATGTAAAAACTGCTTTTCTAAATGATATAGAAGAAACTATCTATATGCAGAAACCGCAATGTTACATTCCCCAGGTAGTGTTAAAACTAAATAAAGCTATCTATGGTCTAAAGCAGGCTTCCAGGGCCTGGAATAAGAAATTAGACAGTTGTATAGTTGATAATGGATACTTATAAGAAATCTAAGCTTGAAACTTGTATGTATACTAAAATTCTGAAATCTTAAAAACAATTATTGCAGTGTATGTCGGCGACTTCTTAATTTTTTCTAACGATAAGAAGGAATGTGAAGCTGTTAAGAATATGTTGTCAAGTCAATTTAAAATAAAAGACTTGGGTCAAGTAAAACAGTGCTTCGGAATGAATATTTTTAATAAGTTGGAAGGGTCAGTGACCTTAAGTCAAGAAAATTATATTGATACTAGCTATTATCCGCAGCATCCGAGGGCAAAGTCCCCCGCATATTATTCAAATGACAGTCGAAAAGTGTATGTTTAGTTTTGGTTGTATTAATAACTTTGTTCTTAAAAGGGAAAATTAAAAGTCAACACTAACGACGCGACATCACTCTGATGTCAGCAGCAATCCCAAGTTGTGGGGGGGGTTTGGAAGGGCGCAGTAAGTACGGACCAATATCAAAGTCCTCTGCATATTAATCAAATGACAGCCGAAAAGTGTATGTTTAGTTTTGGTTGTATTAATTACTTTGTTCTTAAAAGGGAAAATTAAAACTTGAAACTAACGACGCGATATCATTATGATGTAAGCAGATATCCCAGGAGGTGGAGTTTGGGAGGGCGCAGTACGAACTGTGGCCAAAGTCCCCCGCATATTCTTCAAATGACAGCCGAAAAGTGTATGTTTACTTTTGGTTGTATTAATAACTTTGTTCTTAAAAGGGAAAATTAAAACATAACACTAACGACGCGACACCATTTTTATGTAAGCAACAATCCCAGGAGGTGGAGTTTGGGAGGGCGCAGCCCCCCCAAGTACGGGCCGAGGGCAAAGTCCCCCGCATATTATTCAAATGATAGCCGAAAAGTGTAAGTTGAGTTTTGGTTGTATTAATAACTTTGTTCTTAAAAGGGAAAATTAACGACGCGACATCATTTTTTCGGGATGAAAAGTATCCTATGTCCTTTCTCGGTACTCAAAGTATCTCCATACCAAATTTCATTAAAATCGATTCAATAGTTTACGCGCAAATTATAAAAGTTTATTGTGCGGAAACCGTACATTTTTTCGGGACAAAAACTATCCTATGTCCTTTCTCGATACTCAAAGTATTTTCATACCAAATTTCATCCAAATCGATTGAATAGTTTACGTGCAGACCATAAAAGTTAATGTGCGGAAACCGTACATTTTTCCGGGACAAAAAGTATCCCTCGTCCTTTCTTATATCTTAAAGTATATCCATACCAAATTTCATCAAAATCGATCGAATAATTTACGTGCAAATCATAAAAGTTTACTGTGCGGAAATCGTACATTTTTCCGGGACAAAAAGTATCCTATAACCTTTCTCGGGACTCAAAGTATCTCCATACCAAATTTCACCGAAATCGGTTCAGCGGTTTGGGCGTGAAGAGGTAACAGACAGACAGACATCCAGACAGACGGTTGTAAAACTTCTGAGGCCTCCATGAAGCCTAAGTTAATTGTAAACAAAGGTCAGAATGTAAATAACAGTCAAAGACCTTTTAGACAGCTTGTTGGTAGTCTCATGTATTTGTCTGTATTGACTAGGCCCGATATAACTTATTCTGTTAGTTTTTTAAGTCAATACAATAAATGTCATACAGATGAGCATTGGTGTTATGCCAAAAGGATATTGAGATATTTGAAGAAAACTAAATCTTATGGTATTGTAAAAGTGGAAATTCTGAAATAAAAGGTTTTGTGGATGCTGATTGGGCCAAATGTACTTTGGATAGGCGGTCTTATACTGGATTTTGTTTCTTATTGTTCAATGGTGTCATATCATGGGAATGTAAAAAGCAAAAAACTGTTGCACTTTCAAGTTGTGAAGCAGAGTATATGGGAATTTCGGAGGCTGGAGAAAAAGCTATATACCTAAAAGCTTTGCAATTTGAAATTAGTAATAAAATGTATACTTTAATATATAGCTTGACTGCTGTAAAGACGTCGAATAATGTACGCAGCTAGAGCTCGCGCAGTTGAAGCATTGTGCCCGCTACACATGCGATTATTTTACTTAGTTACATCCAATAATAATTAATATGGAATTACCAAGTCTACGTAATAAAAAGTTAAAAAGTCAAGCAAAGATAATGCTATTGAATGTAGCGAATTATTTTCAAAGGAAGAAATAGGAATTGGCGTCTTCGTCAGGTGATTATTATTTATTAAGTTTACTATATTTTGTCATTTGTTGTTTATTTGTTGGTATTTAAAATTTTTGCTAATATATATTTTTTAATTTATTAAAATAATAATAATAATAATGTAAGTATATTTTTAGGAGAAGACGTGAATGTAAATAAGGTGATTTCAGAGGCTACTGGCGTGTCAATGACGACTGTAAAAAAAGTTTTATCTCAAAGTCATTTAGGGAATCCTGAAGAGACTATCAAGTCCCCGAGTAAAAAGAGAAAACGCAATCCAAAAATTGAGGTCGACAGTTTTACAGAAGGTAAATTAATAAATACCATATCTTGGTCATAACTTGGTGTTTAAAAACTTAATATGAACAAACTATTTATGATATTTTTATTCATATTTACAGGTGTCATAAGACGAAAAGTTAATATGTATTATACAATCAAAAAAGAGCTACCTACAGTAAAAATATGCTGCAGGAATTAAAAGGCATTTTGAACTGTGGACGAGAATTTCTAAGGAAATGTCTTCACAATATGGGGTTTCAATGGAAGAAATTACAAAGCAAGCGATCTCTTCTTATGGAAACCCAATAGAATTGGTATGGGGGTATACAAAAACAGATTGGGTAAATCAGAATTAAGTACTAATTTAAATCAGAAGTCTAATAAACTACAACAAATATTCGCCGAGTATTCCACGGATCAATGGAAGAAATGTGTGGAACATTGAAAACGATTACCAACAACAAGATAGGTTAATTGATCAAAATTACGATGACATGTACCGACCGTTCATTATACAACTATCGGAAGAAAGGTCATCGGAAACTTCGTCGGACTCAGAATCTGAATATGATTCCGATGAAGAATGACTAAATGAATGATGATAATGTTAATCTTAAACAACTTTTTTAGATATGAATTTTAGTTTTAGTGCTTAATATTTAGTATTTTATTTTCTAACATAGTTGCTTAATTATATATATAAAAATAATATATAATAAAAATAAATATAGAATCAGTCTATTATTTGCCACACTGACATGACTCAAACAATTATAATCATTCACCTAAACAATAACACGAAGATTTATCTCATCTCGAGATAAATCTCTGTGGCCACAATGCCGTGTGTACCCGTACATACCTCCCGCCCCGCGATCCGCATACCATCGGGAGGTCGACTTTACAGCGGTCAAGCTTTAGTGTTATATTATAATGACTAGATGTCCCGCGCGGCTTCGCCCGCGTAAATTAGTAATTTTACGGAAACCGTACATTTTCCCATTAAAATAGCTTATGTCCCTACTCCCTTCACTTGGTCTACTCTATATCTGTGCCAAATATTGCCATAAAAATTGCTCCAGTAGTTCGTAATTTCTAATACTTCCCCGTTTTTTCCCACATTTTCCTGAGTTTCTTCGGTCGTATGTAGTGATGATGATGATGAATGTAATTTACATAGTAGCATATGCTTTCCGTTCTTAAAACAAAGCCGAAACTCCCAAATTTGTATCTATAAAGAATCAGGAGTTCTCTCAGCACTTCCGAACCACGGTATACCAGGTATACCTCGGTGCAAAATCTTACTTGTTGGTAGCATATGCTTAGAATACTTCTCACGAAACCGAAGTCACCACATGTTTCCCTATAAATTTTGAGGAGTTCCCTCGATTACTTATGGATCCTTCATCAGATCACCACTTTTGTGAATATAATACCAAATTAGGATGATACCCTATATACCAAAAGAAAAATTTTGAAAATCGGTAAACAAACGGCGGAGTAATCGTTGAAGATAAGAAAACGAACATAACACCTTCCCCATTTTTAAAATCGGTTAAAATTGTAGCCTATGTGTTATTCTGATGTATAAGCTATGATACTGTAAAGTTTCATTAAAATGCGTTCAGTAGTTTTTGCGTGAAAGAGTAACAAACATCCATACATCCATACATCCAAACAAACTTTCGCCTTTATAATGTTACGGTACATGGTATACGGACACGTGGTGCGCAAGTACATACTCGAACCTTCTAAAAAGGTCCAATGTTTGTTTACGTGTTTACCCTTTATTTGTTAGCGTGTTTGAATTTAGACCTTATGACTGAGTCCATAAGGTCTAAATTAAATTCAACTTACTGCACTTATCGCAAGGACGGCAGTTTTATTGTGGTACATGCCCGAGCCGCCTAGAAATTTCCCACGGTTGTTTACTTGTTTACGTGAATCGGGAAATTTCTGGAATTCGTCTCGCCATATAAAAAGAGCCGCAGGCAGGCCCGGCAAGTCAGTTCGGTTCGAGCGATCATCAAGGCGATTTCGGAGTGAACACAAGTGATCAATAGTGAGTGAACCAGTGAAACCCGCGACTTGGCTACGACCTAGGACAGTGATAGTGCTTAGTGATTGGACCTAGTGATAAGTGTTGTGACCTAGTGTTTAGTGCAGTGTTAATAAAGTCTTCAAGAGAGTCACCAGGTCTTTCTCTCCAAATCCTCGAACCCTAGCACGTAACAATAATATACTATCGCACCAAAACTGTTGACCAGTGTTATCCTAACACTGGTCAACAGTTTTGGTGCCTGAAAACAAAATTAGCTGTTTCTGTAAGAGCTTTGTGCCCTGATCACATCCCAACAAACATTTCAGTCGAGTAAGAAGAAATTACGCGATTCATAGTTGTCTAAACGTCGCAAAGAAGTCGTTTTATGCTGTTACCCGACATAGCGCCTCCAATAGTTATACGACTAGTTGTCGTGTAAGAACGTCGTAGAAACGTCTTTACGACTGATTTATACGACTATTACACTACATTCAGTCGTGTAACCAGTGTGGTGGTATAAGAAACGTCTATGCGACTTTTACGCTGACCTTCATCGTATTAGTGTTGCGAATACTACCTTTACACGACAGTAGTATTAGAGTTTTATAAAATACTCTTACACGTCATTCAGTGAATTTGAACCCCTCTTTACGACCTTTACGTGACGGAATGTAGTATAAGAGTTAAAAAATTCACCAAAGTCTACAATCACCGCCATTCATCTGTTTCTTTGTAAAAATAATTTAACGTAGTTGTGATGGATAGAAAAAGCTGGGCTAGTGTAAAAAAGAGCGGAAACTTTAAGAGAAAAGTAAAAAAGAACTATGCATCATTCCTTTCCTCTAATTGCATCATATCGAATATAGGTACATGGCAAGCTAATTATAATACAACTGGAGATGGTTCCGTACAAAATTTTATAAGTTCTGTGCAGAGTAGTTCTGTGCAGAGTAGTTCCGTGCAGAGTAGTTCCGTGCAACTTAATTGTAATCCAAGCTCAGATAGTGCATATGGTGGTGTTTTAACAGAAGACCCAAAAGAAGATGACTTAGATGAAATGTTTGATAGTTTGTGTGTTAGTGATAGTTCCGATAATGATAGCACAAATGATGCCAGTGAGAATGATACACTTTGAGATAATCTTAGAAAATGGGCAATTAATTACAATATTTCACAAACTGCTTTGAGGGAGCTTAGCAAAATTCTGAACGAAAGGATACCAGGTTCAGTTCCAAAGGATCCACGTACACTTTTGAATAATAGTAATAAAAAAATCTCTGTAACTCCAGTTGACTCTGGTCATTATTGGCACAGTGGTCTCATAGAAAAGTTAAAAATGATTTCATTTATTTTGAAAAATGCTCCAAAGTGTATTTGCCTTAATATAAACATTGACGGCTTACCCTTATACAAGAGTTCTAAACACCAAGTATGGCCCATGTTGTGTAATATTCATGAATATCCTAATATTCCACCTTTAGTCGTGGGTGTATATGAGGGGACAAATAAACCAACAGACTTAAACGCGTTTTTACAATTGTTTATTGAAGAATTGAAAGAACTTTATAATAATAATTTAAGATACACTACGCGACAGGGGACTGAAGAAACCACCTCAGTGAAAGTTAGAGCTATAATATGCGATTCTCCTGCAAGGGCACTTATTAAAGGTACTGGTATAATGTCATCATCATCATCATTATTTCAGCCCACAGAAGTCCACTGCTGGACATAGGCTGGTATAATGTAAATAATCATAATTTAAAATGAATTTGCTCGATTTAAGTAGAAACTTGGCCTTTAGCATATACTCACAGCTCACGTCATGCACATGATTTGTTATCTGACGAATGAAAGAAAGAAGAAATTAAAGTACGTTTATAACAACGACTTTAATAACAAGCAGAACTGCGTCCACGAACGCATAACGAGCCTTTGGTGCCACGATTCCATTTTGTGGACACAATTTTGCTTGTTGATACGCATAACACAAGCTTTCGTCTAACAGTTGACGAAAACGTGAGTATAATGTTTAGATGCATCGTCGATAGGTTTCAGTGATTCATCTGTATGTATTGATTTTTCAGGAGTATGCAATTTCAACGCGAAACACGGATGTCTGAAATGTAATGTAGTTGGCGAATACTCACACGTATCTCATACTGTCACGTTTCAAGGAACTGATAGCGCAAAAAGAAACGACGCAGACTTTCGAGCCAAAAAATATGGAGACCACCACAAACGTGATTCTCCTTTTCTTCAATTACCCATAGATATGATAGAGGATTTTCCGGTTGGAGATTCCCTTCATCTGATTGATTTAGGAATTATGAAGCGATTACTGTTTGGGTGGAGGGATGGTAATCTGGGGAAACGTATTACCAAATGGTCATCTGCAGATATAACAAAAGTGACTCAGTATATCCAAAGTTGCCGTATGCCAAAGGAAATCCATAGGAGTTTAAGAGGTTTACAAGATTTATCACACTGGAAAGCTTCTGAATATCGCACTTTTCTTCTGTATGCTAGTTTTGTAATACTTAAGGATGTTTTGGCTGATGGTCCATACCAACACTTTTTGACTTTCTTTTGTGCTGTCACGATTTGCTCAAGTCACCATCATTTTCAGTTTTTACCAGTTGCAGAAAAAATGATGGTACGCTTTGTCGAGCATTATGGAGATTACTATGGTAGAGAATACATCACAAGTAACGTTCATAACTTAATTCATCTTGTTGATGAAGTTAAGAAATTTGGACCATTGGAAACATTTAACGCATATCCCTTCGAAAATAAATTAAGTTCTATCAAGCGAACAATAAGAAAAGGTAACAAACCTCTTCAGCAAATTGCTAACCGCCTGAACGAAAGAAACATCATAGAAATTGAGAATTTAAAATATGACAATAGCGTTACTGGCAATAAACCTGTGATCAAAACGTATATGTACAAAAATACTTCAGTTAAAATAATTCGCATGGAATCATTTATTCTCTCCACTGATAGCCAAAATAAGTGGTTACTTACTAAAAGCAACAGTGTTTTCGAACTAACATCTATAAATGATAACGATGACAACCTTGTAACTTTGAATGGGTGTATTATACAAAATACTACCGATGCTTTTGATATGCCAATTAAATCATCGTTCCTAAATATTTTCAGAATAAATTGTAACTATAGTAGAAAATTAGAAGCTAAAGTTAGCATTACAGACATAAAATGTAAGTTAGTTTCCATAGATTACGGTTCCTATATTTATTTTATACCACTTATTCATACTCTGAATTAATAGGAAAATAAAAGATAATGATCATATAGAATTGGTTTTATTTATTTAAAACAAATAGAAAACACAACAAAATTGTTATTTATTCACTTGGACAATCATTAGAAAATGTTATAAAATAATTATCAGCCTCTCTTTCTCTTGGCAATTTAAAACTATCAAAATATTAAAAATCCAAAAACAACAATCAATAGTAGCTTGGGCGACGAATAACTTGTGGATGGAAAAGTCGAAAGCAGAAAATTTGACTTAGGAACTTTGTTCCTCCTAACTAGTAGGAGGTAAACATACTAAAAGCCCTTACCCCTCCGAGGTGAGCTGGAGGGGGGAGGGGCAAAAGAAGATCCCGTTTTTTAGTATTTTGCTTATATCTTGAAAACGGTGCGTCGTACGAAATTTTGTTGTACTACATAATGAAGCCTGATAAAATTCTCTACAACTTTGACTTTTACACTTTTTATCGATCGGATCCTATAGACAACCATCAAAGATCGATAAAAAGTGAAAAGGTCAAAGTTGTAGAGAATTTTATCAGGCTTCATTATGAAGTAGATATTACAAAATTTCGTACAACGCACCGTTTTCAAGATATAAGCAAAATACTAAAAAACGGGATCTTCTTGTGCCCCTCCCCCCTCCGGCTCACCTCGAAGGCGTAAGGACTTTTAGTATGTTTACCTCCTAACTTATCGGAACAAAGTTCCTAAGTCAAATTTTCTGCTTTCGACTTTTCCATCCACAGTCACTATTTGAGCATTCATTGACTAAGCTATAGGTACTTTTTCAAACAACGTAACAACTGACAGTGCCTACGCACTGATGATTACAAAGGCATAAATTAAGTCGCGGGTGCCAGTGTGGTATAATTGATATAAGTATCAACATATTGTTCATAAAATTCAGCACTTATTAAACACCGCACCCTGACATATGCAACCATAGTCTGAAGTGCGTAGGCACCCTTCACACCAATAAGAAAACACTTTGACTCTCTTTTATCATGCGGCTAGGCTCTGGCCGTTTAATAAGTTTAATAAGATAGATAATAATAGAGCCTCTACTGGGTGTAACAGAAAGGTGTAGTGATACTGAAGGGGATGATTATACCCATGATACTGACCAACTTCTCCCAAGGAACCCATCCCATACAAATTTTTCAGTCACGTGACTGCAATTTATATGGAAGGTTAAATATTTTTTAACGAATCGGACATAGGTTTCATGGAGAAAGTTGTTCAGTATCATGGATAGAAACATCCCTTTGAGTTTCGCTACACCTTTCTGTTACACCCTGTATAGTAATTAGTAATGCTTATGAAATCCTGAACTACTGCCTGAACTTGGCCGCTGCGGCAATGGTTGTCGGTTTACAATAATTTCTAGTTACTACAGCATTTCTAATTTGTAATTATTAGAAATATTGTTTGTATTTTTAAACGTATAAAAGTATTATTATTAAATAAAACATAATCATTTTAAAATGTAAGAATTAGTAAGAAACTGTCTTCACTACGTAAGAGTGTCATTAGAACGTGGCATAAAACTAATAATTATAACACAGAACAAAAATTATAAAAATCACAATAATCAAGACCAATTCTTTAACTTAATTTATTACTTATAATAAAAAAAAATAATAACTTTTTATTAAAATATCCTTTTAATGGCCTGTTGATAGTTTTCAAAGATAGTTTTTTTGTGATTTCTTTGATTTCCATAAATCACCTTGGTACAGTTAAATACAAAGTTATGGTACCAGGCAAAGCAAAATAATAGTTTTTGAATGAATGTTTACTAAAAAATTATAATAATCTTAATAGATTTTTTACAGCAGATATAATTATAGCAGTATAAGTTTCTATCAGTACCTACCATAAAAGTTTACTTAAATGAAATATTTTATTGTAATATGCATTTTAAAATTAATAATTTGGCTTTGCCTGGTACCATAATTTATATTTAACTCTACCGAATTAAAATTTTGGTGATGGCACAGATTACCTACATTAATATTGGGGTGACAACATGCTAACTACCTACTTACTGAACAAGACTAAGTTACTGAGTGGGATTACTGACACTTGAAGGTCCTGCAATCTCTTCTTGCATTGCGCTATTTGCCTTTGTTTTCTTAGTTTTTCTTTTTGTAGTAGAATTTCTTTGACGTTTTGCAGTGTTTCTTTTAGTGGAATGGCGCATAACATTTTTAAAAAAATCCTCACATATAGGTTTAGTAAAAGTTTTATCATATTCATGAATAAGTTTGAGAAATAAGGCTATTGTGTTTGGAAAAGCCTTGAAGCAATGTTTTGGTTCCCTTTTTGTACCTCCACCCCAAGAACAGCGCGTCATGAATTGACGATCAAACATAGTGTCTACTAATGTATACGCATTATTAATCCCAGTTTTTTTGTCAGTACATATAATAGACAGTTCTTCAAAATATTTTTTTTCCATGAGTGGATCTTTTAATAGTTCCTCAATATTTGACAGTTCTTCTATATTTGTGATCGTTTTGAAACGCAGTGAGTTTTCAAGCCTTTCTTGTTGAAATGTGCCCTGTGACCTTGTGACGAATACTTCAAACTTCGTATTTAATAAAGCAAGGCCTTTAAGAATTTTTTGCTGATTATCAAACATAAATTTTTGGTTTTGCTGAACTGCTGATAACATTTCCATAATAAGTCCAATTTGATGAGGAACCTTTATAGATTCGGTAGCTGTAGCATCGAGATCTAATACTTGAGGATCAAAAGGTTCCAGATTCGGCATAATCAAATCCTTATCAGGCTGTGACATATTAACATTTTGAACATCGGGAACTAACAGAGAGCTGCAAGTGTTTTCCTGAAAAATAAATGGTATAAAAGATTAATCAATAACAATCATAACTCAAATTTCAAAAATCTTCTTAATGAAGATAATTTGTATTAAAAGGTTTAAAAAATATGTTGAAGCAGATACTTAAATGAACCCAATATAACTGTGAACTAACCTGTGACGTATTTTGTATCAAAATGTGGCCTGCATCTATGGGTACATTAGATTCAGCCGTCAAAGTAGAGAGTGGATCTTCAGCTAAAATAGCTGAGGATGAACCTTCAGCTATTATGACCGAATATGCGGTTTGACAGGTGTCAAAAACCGCAATAACATCGACTCTATGTTAATTTTCATTATAAATTAAAATACTTAAATAACTTGCATAAAAAGTGGACTAAAACAAACCATATAACCCCAAAATTGTGTATAAGTGTTGGCAAGTAATTACCTGTGACGAGGACAAAACAGTGAGTAATTATCCAAAACTTACTTGGTACTAGTGTTTTGATACCAGTTTTGCTATAAAAACTACAGAATTTCTCGGAAAATAGCAATACAAACCTACTGCATTCACATCCTCCAGCATCAAAACAAGAAATTTAATTACAAGGAGCAGATACGCTTCATATTATGTAAAATACCAACAATTATAACATAATTACATCCGTTGTCAACATTTTGAAAATTTTAAAAACTAGATTAACGGATAAACTGCTACCTTCTGGATAAATATTTTTACAAATCCAAAAAAGTTATCTTAAGTACCTTTTTTTTTTTTTTTTGTTAATTCGTCCCGGTCGGGACAGGCAAAGGGAGCGTTGCCCATACAGCCATTTCTATGTTTTCTCTATTTAATGAATGATAGTGAAGGCCGAAGCCAATTCTTTTATATTAACCATCTGAAATAGAGTTTTCATCAGGCCGAAGCCAATTCTTTGATATAAATAATATGAATAATAAGTTTTTTCATCAGGCCGAAGCCATTTCTCATGTTTTGATAGTATTGTTTTGTTTAATTAATACTGTCCCTTCTTCAATTTGACATATTGTCGTCATTGGTCATTGTCTTCATTATCTTGACGTGGTCTTGACTCTTGACAGATGCCTAAAAAGGCTAAAAAGTCTGCTAATAAACAGTTCAAAGTTATGTACATTAAATAATATTTTATTACTAAAACTAAGAAAAACGAGATGAAAAGCAAATATAAAAGAGAATTATTTACAACCACAAAGTACTTATATATAATTAGGAAATTTACAACACATAACCGTTACAGAGAACTATCTCTGTGTTACTATATACAATCTCAAGGTATATAGGTAATGACTGGTGAGTACCTATTTAATTATATATCACCAATGGTAGAAAGGACGTACTCATATATTGGCTTATAACAATCGGGTGTTTTCAGAAGCTGCTGAAGGGAGTGCGGGATGGCTTCAGCAGTTTTAAAGATATCCATCAAGTCATTAATAAAAATAAATCTTTGAAGAGTAAAACTTTTACAAGTAAAGAAAATGTGATCCAAGGTTTGTTCAGAATAATTACAGTAATATCTTAAGTACCGTAAAATATCTTGCAACTGATGACAACTGACAATTCACAGGCGACAGCTGACACATGAAATACATTGACAAGTTACCATAGATAATCACACCGACGGATACGAGGCCTATGACAAAAAAAAAATTAACCATATATATTTTTTTTTAATTACCGATTGAGAAAGATCACCAGGAATAACTAGTTTTATAGAAAATGGACGATGAATATGTAACTCTTAGAAGACCTCCTAGACGACGAAAATCAGACACAGATTTGTCAGAAATAGAATATCAGGACAACACCTTTACTTCATTTTTGGAACAATCGATTAGTAGCGTTCCTGATGTAACAGCTTGTAACCATTATTCAGAAATTATTATGCTCAAAGAAAAAATTAATACCCTTCAAACTGAAAATCAGACCGCCCATGAAGAAATAATGAATCTGAATTTAGAATGCTCCAGCCTAAAACATACTATAGAGGAAAAAAATAAACAAATAGACTTCTTAAGAAACATAACAACTTCTACTGTAAAAAGCACACCAAAAAAATGTTTTCAAAAATGCTTGACACCAATAAGTACTAGAATCACAAATATTGGAATGAAGCTACCGTTACATTCGTCAGCATACAACCACTGTAGAATTTTGGATGAAACACCTAGATGTCGCCCCCGTCCACTGTTTGATGAACTTCAAAAAACAAGAATATCACCATTAGCAGGTTTAACAACAATAAAAAATCCAATATTAGATGATAATAAAACAGATAACGCGGAAATCGCAGTAGCTCCGCTAGATGGCGGATCGTGTACTCAGAAGAAAAAAATACTTATAGTTGGGGACCAACAAGTAAAAGGTCTAGCCACACAAATGCAATACGACCAAAAAAAAAGAAACAATAATATTATGTACGAAATACTTGGAATAGTTCTTTCTTTTGCAAATTGTAACAACATACTTCAGATTTGTAATAATTTAGTAGCAACATTGAACAAGGATGACATTGTTGTTTTAGCATTAGGTAGTAATGATAAAAATCCTTTTTGTTTTTTGACAAACCTAAGCAACATTTTGTACGTATTTCGAAGGCAACAAGTATTCATATTAAAAACACAATATAACTATTCTTTAAACGTGAAATTGCTCAATAGCCAAATAGAATTAATTGCAAAAAATTATAGGAATTGTCTATTTTTAAAAAATATTAATAATCACAAGTATATAAATAGAAAAATGTTGATAAAAAGAATTAGTTTCATCTTAAGCATCGAATTAGAATTATTAGAATTATTACTTTTAAACCACAAAAAGAATATTATGTGTAATAAAATAGAGCCCTATATAAATAATAATGAAATAATCGCTCAAAATGATTTTCAACCGAAAAAATTTCAACGTAATTCCGATCAAAATTCATCACAGAGCATAGGCGTAAATCACAAAAAAGGTACAATTCCCTACTACTTTTCAAAAACTAAAGTATCTGTACCAAATAAAGATAAAACGTTTTTTCTTGAATAAAAAAGACAAAAGTCGTAGTTTGACCATATTCCACCAAAACATTGCTGGTGCCATTAGTAAATCTGAAGAAATCGTATTTGCATTGTCGGAGTTCACGCAAAAAAATATAGATATAGATGTGATTTGCTTATCCGAAACCTTTATAAAAAAAGGAATGGAGTCATTACTTAAAATACCGGGTTATAAAATGACTTCTTCATATTCGCGATCCAAAAAAAGAGGTGGAACATGCATATTAACAAAAAATAACATTGAGTGTAAAAATCTAAATAACATTAAAGAATTGTCTAGTAATTTTAATTTTGAAGTTTCGGGTATAGAAATTTTGTCGCCAAAAATCTTAATTTTATGCATATACCGAACACCGTCTAGTAACCCTATTGTTTTTATAGAAAAATTGGAATTGCTGTTATCAAAAATAGCTGTAAGGTTCAAAAAAATTATTTTATGCGGAGACTGGAACCTTGATACATTAAATCCTAATAAACATTGTCGAGACCTTATCAACATGCTAAAAAATTAATATAAAATTACATATTACAACACCGACGAGAAAAATGGCATGCCTCGATCAGTTTGCCAGTAATATAAAATTTTGTACCGCAGAAATTCACCATCTTGCTCTATCAGACCACGAAACAGGCCAGTTACTTACAGTAAGGGTAAAGAAGAAACATGAACTAGTCTCCTGGACGAAGTCTGTTAGAGATTTTAGCAATGACAATATAACAAAATTTTGTAACTGTTTATCATCATACAAATTCTCGGATGTTTATAAAATGAGCAGCTTAAATCAAGCTTTTAAGGAATTCCATGACACATTAAAGTTATTCTTTGAATTATGTTTCCCAGTAATAATATGCAAGCAAAACAATAGACAGACGAATAAATTATGGCTTACTAAGGGATTAAGAAAATCATGCATCGTAAAAAGGAAATTGTATCTTAAATATAAATCAACAAGTGAAGACAAATCTAACAATTATAAAAAATATTTAACTTATTATAAAACTCTTAAAAAATGTATTTATAAATCAAGACAGTTACAAAATAAAAAATATATAAATAAGAATAAAAATAAATGTAAAGCAATTTGGGACATTATAAACAATAACATTAATGACATAAAATCTAATCATGACATAAATACAATTTCTTATAATGACAAAGTTCTTACGGCTACTAATGACATTGCCAAAGCATTTAATAAATACTATACAGAATTGACGAACAAAGAATTTAAATTTAAAATAAATGACATTGCTAAAACTTTAAGTACACAATTAATAAATACAATTTTTCTTAGGCCGACCGATCAACATGAGGTACTTCAAACAATAAATAGTCTTAACAACAGTAATTCAGTAGGAATTGATAACTTAAATACAAAAATGATTAAAGCTTGTGCGAAACATATATGTGGTCCCTTAAGCTATATCATAAATCTATCTTTTGAAGAAGGTGAATTCCCCGAAATATTAAAAACGTCTATAGTCAAACCTCTATTTAAAAAAGGAGATAAAACTGACATAAATAATTATAGACCGGTCACCTTGATTCCAGTTATATCTAAAGTATTCGAAAAAATTATGATAAAAAGGCTTTACGAATTTGTCACTACAAATAATATACTTACTTCACAACAATTCGGTTTTCGTAAAAATAGTAATACAACTTTAGCTTGTTTTAATCTTATAAAATACATAACAGAAGCTATAAATGATAAAAACCCAGTAGCAGCGATATTTCTAGATATGTCTAAAGCTTTTGACTTCGTAGATCATAAGCTGCTACTATATAAGCTAGAAAAATATGGAATACGTGGCAAAGCCTTGGACTGGATTAAAAGTTATCTATCGGGACGAAAGCAATGTGTACAAATATCGAACATTCAAAAAGGGAAAGAATCTACTACCAGGTCGGACTTTTTACCTAATAATTTCGGGGTCCCGCAAGGTAGCTTACTAGGTCCGTTACTTTTTTTAATTTACATTAATGACCTTCCTAACGTAACAGATCAATATACAATTTTATTTGCAGACGACACCACGGCTATAATTAAGCGTAAAAATATAAATTATTTTCAAAATGACATTTATAATACAATTAAAAAAATCATGACATGGCTTAATAATAATAATTTAAAAATTAATATAAATAAAACAAAATTAATACAATTTAGAGATTATAGAACACGACCTATTGACTTGAATATTAACATTGACGGCACTGCTATAGAAGAAGTTAATTCAGCAAAATTTTTAGGAATAATTGTAGATAGACACTGTGACTGGAAGGATCATGTAAACCATGTATGCGATAAAATTGACAAGTTTATATACGCAATTAAAATATTACGTCTAAAAGTCTCGACCGAAGCAGCACGTTGTGCATACCACGGATATGTTTCGTCTGTACTCTCATATGGGCTACTACTATGGGGAAACTCTGTTGAAATTGATAGGGCATTTAAAGTTCAGAAGAAGTGTGTAAGGGCAATCTGTGGAGCTTCCCCATTAGATAGTTGCAAACCAATTTTTCAGAAATTACAGATCCTCCCTTTGGTATGCTTGTATATAAGAGATATTTGTGTTTTTGTTAAGCAACATTCGCACTACTTTCCAAAAAATGCTGATGTCAACAATAGAAGTGCTACAGCAAGATACAAATATAAACTGTACATGCCACAGTGCCACATGGATGTATATAGGAAAAATGTGTACATTAACGCCATTAATATTTTTAATAAATTACCAGATAATTTTAAATCATTAAATGCAAGTAACCTTAAAAGACAAATTACTAAATGGCTATTAAACAATTGTTTTTACACATTAAACGAATATATGACATTTAAAGAAAAATAATGCAATGTATAACATATATATTATCTATTAAAATTAATTAAATTTGACAATTATAGACCAATAATTCAATGTATGATGTAATAAAATTAATTAATTAAAATCTCTTATGACATAAATATTTTCTATGTAATGTAATTATTATTATTGTATAGTTATTCAATTTGACATGTATTTTATTTTATATGAAGCTTATAATATATTTCTTCAATTGACAAATTATATAGAAAATTCTTTGTAAGATAATGATGTGGGTATTAATTAATTTTACTTATATATTTAATTTAATTGCACGCCATTGTTATGGCAGAATGTTAGAACTATAAGTAGTGAATAAGACCTTTATATCAACAACATTCTGGCAATAAAGACATTTGAATTTGCGTCTTCATCTTCAACCACCGCAGGAGATACTTCTTCGGCTACTTCACTTTGCTAAAAAGTAAGTACATAACCCAGAAATATAATAAACATACATGTACAATAATTATACTAAACTATTTACATGAAAACAGTAGGTACCCTAACGAATATAATCTCAACGCTAATTACAGTAAATTATTTGTACGTACATCGTTCACGTCAACAAAATTTGTAGCGTAATTTTAAGGATCTAAGCATACAATACAATAGATAGTAGAGAGAGAGTCAAGAAAGCGTTTTGATTTGTACCTACTATGTAGTGTAGAAAAAAAAATGTAACATGGGGACATTGAAATCATAACAGAAATACTTACATGTAAACAGTACTTACTGTTTACATAATAATATATTGCTCTTAGTAGGAGGTAGGTACTGTGTAGGTAAATTAGATAGGTCCCTACCTATCAAGTTAAAAAAGTAGCCTACTTATGTAGGTACTACCTACTACCTACTACTTCGGTGACCTATTTTTGGATACTGTTTACATGTAGGTATTACTGTTATGATTTCAATGTCCCAATGTTTCATTATTTTTCTAATCATTACATAGCATGTACAAATCGAGATGCTGTCTTGACTCCCTCTATAAATATTAATTAAGTAAGTTAAACAAAAAAACTTACCCGTATACATTCCTTCGCAAGATTATTTAAGTTGAATGGAACTAAACACTTTCTTGCTCGTGGCTCGTTTTCCTTGTCATCGGTTTCTGTGGCATCAGACATCATAGCAATCTCTTGCTCCGCGGTTTGATAATCTAATAAATTATCTCTAACCACTAGGCAAGACATAAGTTTCCAGTCTAGTTGAGGTGTCGAATTTTCATTTTTTTTAACATAATCGCATTTTTCTTTGGCCAATATAAATTGCCATCACTTTCCCATAATGAAGGAACTGTGGTGATTAACCGTCTTCCACGTTCAATAGTTTCAATGATTTAAAAAGCATTTTTCTTGAAAACCTAAAACAGAAGTAGGTAGGTGTGTTTATTAAAATTTCTTTAATTTATTGTAGTTTATAAGATATACCCATTTGATAACGCGATCGGGAGGCGCGGGTGACTTCAAACAACTACTCACTGCGTCTATGCAAAACAAAATGCGCCGCTTGCCAAGGTCACGCTTCGACTAGTTGAATAGAGACGACCGAGACAACGACGATGTGTGAGTGAGAGCAAAATTTCACTACATACAACTAACAAACTACACTGTTTGTTTCATTTTCGCCCTCTACAGTAGGTAGGTAACTATGTACAAGTTGCTTGATAAATAGGCACGTAGGTAGTTTTAAAAAAATGTATTTCTAATTATTATTACAGAAATCACATTCATCGTCTGGGTAATGATCGTATATGGCAAACAAAGCGCAACTCGGACACCAGAAAAAATCAAAATTTATCATGTATTGAACAGTTTCCTTAGTTAGCATAAAATGTGCAGGGTATTCGGCACTATTAGTATAAAATCCGCAACCAAAACACCGATCAGCGCGTACAAAATGTGTAGATTTCCATGGCCATTTTAAATTCATACGTATCAATGTAATGAAATCTAATTTATTTAAAAACTTATCAATATCCATTGTATCACGATTGATTTCTTTACTCATTGATCAACTAATAACTGTATAGAAAGATTGATAAGGTTTTAGGCTCTTGTTAATAACTTAACTGAACCCTAAACTCGATTCTATGGCGGAATGTTTATGCGAATTGACACAGCGCGTGTTGTGTAGAAGTTATCTAGGAGTCTCGTTTTGCACTTTGAATCGTATAGAGGTAACTGTTTGCACTTTCTTTAAAAATACTAAATGATATTATATCATTTATTTTAAAAATCTCACTGGCGCATTTATTATTTACTTAAAACTAGCACGTAAAACTCGATAAAATTTATTTCCCATCAGATCAACAGCCCTTGAACTTGAGTTTCGAAGTAAACACACAACAGAATAAATAAAATGGCTGAGACTACATCCAACAATAAATTTGACAGTCAGTTTCTTCCCGACAGCATTTCATTAATTTAATATAGGTACTATCCAGTCACTTTTACAACCAAGTTTCGTACAGTTACTCAATTGAATGTCGTGAAGCAGCGGTGAAAACCGCTACAACGCGACAAAAAGTGCGCTACACGACTTCTTCACGACTTCTTCACGACCACTTCCCGACAAAAAATGCCCTACATGACTTCTTTACGGCCAAAAAGTAAGTTATGCGACGGCTACAGGACTTGTATACGTCATTGAGTCGTGTAAAATGGGCCTTTTCTTGGTGATGTCGACGTTTTAGCGACGTTGCGGCAACCAGCTTATACGATCAAAAGTTAGAGTTGGCACGTTGCGGCGACCAGTCAAATGTTTGTTGGGATGTTTCTAAGAAATTTTCTTTCTATCAGCTCAGGTTTTTAAGATATTTTATTCCAAAGTTTCAAGAATTTTAGATCTCAATGTAAATTGGATATTTTATTTTAATAATAACGGTATGTTTTCCACTCCTGGCAAGAAAAGGAAAGGGCGGCCCCTAAAAGAATTAGATAATTTTAGCCTCTGTGCTATCCGCCAAAAAATTCAATGTTTCTATACAGTTAGAAAACAGGTTAATACATCTCTTTTATTTATTAATATAAAAATAAACTTCATCACACTTTCCTTTTAAAAGCTTCCCTGGATTTCCACGAATATCAGCCAAATTGGATCAGCCATTCCAAAGTTTAAGTGATAATACTCCCCACACCGATTTCGGTGATGGTGGCCAGTTTCACTGAAACCAGGCCAGGTACGCAGGAGTAATTTTATAGTGCTCAAGTGTGTGCGAAGTAAACAAGGGCAATCTCTATTCCTTCACTCTCATAAATCTTTGCGTCAGCGTCATAAACGGACTCTGAAAAGACATACCTATCTATACAGACAGATTGTCACACTTCAAGATGATTTCTTTAAAAGAAAGACGAAATAACTCTGATTTAACTACTCATGTTACATAAAATTATAAATGGCATTGATGCGGAACTGATTAACCACTTTAATTTTAGAGTAAGTAGTCATATTAGGCGTAAACAACGATTATTTGAAATTCCAACCTCAACTTTGAATACCACGTACAACAGTCCACTAACACGCATGGCACGACTTTGCGAGTTTCTTACGCCGGTTCTTCTCGCCTGGCTAGTTCCCGAACCGGTGGTAGGTATCATGTAGACGTTCAGAGAATATTTGCAAAAATTTATTCTGAATAAAAAAGTTTGAGTTTGAGTTTATAATGAAAAACTGTCCAGTGTAAAAGATAATAATTTTGATATATTTAATATGAAACTTTCGTCATACAGACACTTTAAATATTAAATAAGTTAAATATTAGTTAAAATATTTTGTTGTCTCGAATGTTTAATGAATCAAAATCAAAATTGTTTTATTTCTGAATAAATTTAAAATAGATGTTTTCAGAAAGTCCTACATGATGCCTACCACCGGTTCGGGAACTAACCCGGCGAGAAGAACCGGCGTAAGAAACTCGCACGGGGCCCACTTTTTTACCAAAAAAAGTGAGAAAAAATTAATCTTTTAAAATAAAGTTTACAATTTTGTAACTAAATATTATATACAATATCCACATACATAATTGTAATATATGAAGAAGTAGCCTTGCAAGAAGCCATCCTACTGCCAAGGTGTGCCATCGTTTATGAAATCATTGACCTTATAATAGGCTTTGGCACACAAACGTTCTTTAACTACTTTTTTAAATTTATTAAAGGAAAGATTTTGAACGTTTTCTGGGATTTTGTTGTAAAGGCGTATACATTGACCTTTAAAAGATTTACTGACTTTACTAAGTCTGATCACCGGCATATCTAGCTTGTGCTTATTTCTAGTATTCCTAGAGTGAATGTCACTTTTAACTTTAAATTTACTTATATTTTTTCTAACATATACTTATTACATTATCTAAAATGTATTGAGAAGCAACAGTTAGAATACCAATTTCTTTAAATTTATCTCTCAGAGATTCTAAAGCAGACATTTTATAAATGGAACGTCGCTCGCTCTGCAGCACAAATATTGTATTAATGTCGGCAGCGTTTCCCCATAAAAGGATTCCATATGACATCCTACTATGAAAATAACTAAAATATACTAATCGCTAAAACTAGATTAGATAAAATACAAATATTACAAAATAAAATTATCAAAACTCTTTTTAACTATAACCGATTAACACCAACATCTAAAATCTACGACGAAACTAAAATAATGAACATTAAAAAACTATACAAATACCACATTTGCTTTTTTATTCACAAAACGCTCAATAGGAATATCCACACTAACCTTTCGTTCACTAAACATAAACAAGTTAGCGAGCGCCGTACGCGCCGAGCGAGCTACCTCGTCATACCTAAACATCGCACAAATTACGGCAAGTCGACACCTACTGTCGAAGGAGCGCAGCTATACAACCGCATACCCTCGCGCATTAAACACTCCCAATCTTTGAATGTTTTTAAAAAGCAATTAGCCGAACATATTATTAACGAGACTTAACGCTTAAGTTTTAATTATTATGCAACGCGAAAGTTTAAAATGTTATATTATTAACGCAAATTAAAATGATTTAGTTTACTGTCTATACCTTTTGTAATAACATAATAACCTGAGGTTTTGTAATTGTTAAAGCCTGGCATTAACATTACCACGAGAGCCAGCAGCGAGCGATTGCTATTTTCTTCTGTAAGGCGCTTCAATCAAATGGTTGGCGGGCCCCACCGCTTCACGTCATCAGCTACGTCATCGAGGACTGAGGAGGGGGCTCGACCTGTCTAGAAGGCCCGTCCTCTATTCGCCCTACAATTGCCCGTAGCCGCATATCGTATCATTTGTTATCCACTAAAATCTTTGCAATCTATAATCGATCCCTGTTTGTAATAGTACAGAATAAATTGTATTTTGTACGAAGTTGTTTTGAATAAGCAATTTCCAAGTCTTTTCTTGTTTCTAACAAGAAAAATTGGCGACCGTGACAGGACACTTAACTGGTTTGCCTTTGTTCTCGGGATATCATCGCCGCCGGTGAGAGGTCTTCGCCGCAGCAGCGCAGCCCGAGGAATCTTCAGCAGCATCATCAGCCGTCGTGAGGTCTGCAGCGATCGCAGACGACTCATCTATTCCCAGCGGCAGGTGGCACAGCTTCTGGAACCACGCCGGTCAGCTCTTCGCGCCGCAGCGTCAGCCAACCAGCTAAGTGTCCCTATTCCTTTTCTCATTTATTCCTAAAATCCCGTTCTTCTAGTAGTTTCATACCTGTGTGGATAGTGGTAGTGCAAAGAACGTGGATCTTATCGATCAATATAGATCATTTCACAAGGGATCGATTCACGCAACTCAATCTTTAGCTATTTGCAGTCAAAATAATAAGATTCAAGCTAAATCTAAACGTTTATTTCTATAATTTAGGCTATAGTTAGCTTTAGCCTACCCACCAAACTCGGTACGTAATTTATCGAAGCTATTTGGTGCTATTATTCTAGCTATTTTTTCCCTAATCTATTTACAAAATTAAATTATATTAAGTTTTGTGTATTCTAAGGTTAAAATTAAACAATAATTTATATTACTACAAGTTATATTTACAAGAATTAACTATTTACAAAACTTAACTGACTTAACTAATTACCTTAACTTAATTTTCTATTTACAATAATCGCAGTTTTCGATTTATATTTCCTACGATTCACATTATTGTAACTGCGAATTTCAGGAACTTCGGTGGACTTGATATCAGCTGACCACGTCGTAGGTAATCTGCGCGTCGCCGGCCTGGCTAGCGTGGTAAACCGGTTGCAATACCTTGGAGTGGCGTAAGATTACAATATTCATTCACAATTTCTTATCAATTTTTTCAATTAACAATTATTAGTGATTCATAAACATGTCAGATGCTAAGTTAAAGGAACTTTACGCTAAACGTAGCTCAGTAAAGGGTCGTTTAACTAAATTTAAAAACTATCTAGCTTCATTCGAGAAAGTTGACGTTTTAGATGAGCTCGAAATATCTAAACTTAACGTTCAATTACCTAAAATTGAGAGCTTATCTAGTGCGTTCGAAGATTTGCAAATTCAGATAGAAGTATTAAATTCGACAGACATAGATAGTGAGTTAGAGGAGCGCGATGTAATCGAGCAGGAATTTGCACATTTAATTGCTTTAGCCCATCAGTACCAAAATAGGTACCACGGTAGCAGGACACCTCCTCTCTGTGATGCTCAAAGCACGTCTTCATGCTGTCATGAGCGCCCAGGTCTAGGTTTTAAGCCTCCCACACTACAAATAGGCAAGTTTGATGGTAGCTATTACAAGTGGCTTGAGTTTCGTGACCTATATTGTTCTCTCGTTCATGAAAACAAGCACATACCTATTCCAATCAAATTTTGTTACTTAAATTCATACTTGGAGGGTGAGGCCGCTCGTGTGATTAGCAATTTAGAGGTCACAGAGTCTAACTATAATAAAGCGTGGGACTTGTTACGCGAGCGCTATGACAATAAGCGATTACTAATTAAAAATCATTTAAATGCCCTGCTTAACTTCGACGTAAAATCTAACGAAAGCGCATCTACACTTAGGTCTATTATTGACAACACAAATAAAAATCTTCGCGCCCTATCTAGCTTAGGTGAACAAACATCATACTGGGACTCAATTATAGTTCACATTATTTCCTCAAAACTAGGTAGCAAAACCAGTATGAAGTGGGAGGAATATAGAAATACTCTCTCGGGGTCACCTTCACTTGAGGAATTTAATTCATTTTTAAAACAGCGGGCTGATATCCTAGAAACTTATAATCACAGCCGAAGTATCGAGGATAAGTTAAATACGAGTTCTAATAAAATATGTAACAATCATAATAAAAGGCGATTAGGTTTAATGTCAAACAATAATAGTTCATTTACAGCGCAAATTTCTAGCGTAGGTAACAATAATACCACTTTCAAAAATTGTATTGTTTGCGACAAACAACATCGTATCTATGATTGCGATCAATTTAGAAATATGTCCATTGAACAGCGTCAGGGTTTTGTCCTAAAATCTAAGCTTTGTCAAAATTGCCTTCGTCCGGGCCACAAAGCTTTCACTTGCAAATTTGGTGTTTGTCGTAATTGTAAACGACGACACAATACTTTACTTTGCGATGATAACTCTCAAGGTCAAGTAAAGTCACCTGCAGACAAGAATGTATCTAATTCTGATTCAATTACTCAAACTCTTTGCACGACAAATTCAGGTCAAAATACTTTCACTTTATTATCTACGGCTATGGTTTTGGCGATTAATCCGTGCAATAATAAGCGTCAAATTGTCCGTGTGCTACTCGACTGCGGCAGTCAGTGCAGCCTAGCTTCTAAGCGTCTGAGGGACAAGTTAGGTTTACGATCACGGCCCGCAGGCTCGATCAACGTTGTAGGCATAGGCAATTCAACCTCACACTGGGTAAACGAATTTTGCGAATTTAAATTAAAATCATTACACAGTGATTATACTGTGCAACTTACTTGCCCAGTGCTATCTGATCTGACTGGCGAAATTCCTAAGTTTACGATGGACCCTAAGCTTATTAATATACCTACGGATGTTCAGCTAGCCGATCCTAGTTTTTATAGGCCTTCTCCAATAGATGTGCTAGTCGGTGCTGATCTATTTTGGAACATCGTAGGTAGTGAGCGACAAACAGCCTAATCTTATTAATTCGGAGTTTGGCTGGATTTTATCCGGTCCTATTTGTTTAAACTCGCGAATCTCTAATAATTATAGTTGCAATTTTTCTAAGGCGCAGTCAGATAACTTTAATAAACTTCTGAGTCGATTCTGGGAGTTAGAAGAGCTGCCGCCAAGGTCAATTTTAAGCGACGACGAGAAAGCATGTGAGCAGCATTTTAAGACTCACACTTCTCGCGATTCGTCCGGCAGGTTTTGTGTGCGTTTGCCTCTCAAAGACTCGCCTAATTACTTAGATAATTCATACTTTCTAGCTAAGAAAAGGTTTCTTAATTTAGAAAAGCGATTTAGAGCTAATCCCGAGCTTAAATCACAATACGTTAATTTTATTAACGAATACATTAGTCTAGGTCATTGTTCCGTTCTAACAAATAATTATAAGCCGAACCCGTGCTATTTTTTGTGTCATCACGCGGTTCTCAAACAAAATAGCGAGTCGACTAAGCTACGAGTGGTATTCGACGGATCCGCTCGCACCTCCTCGGGCTTATCTATTAACGATACCTATATGTTCTTACAGGAGATGTCGAGAAATTTTTTAGGCAAGTTAATCTCCACGAAGACGATCGTGACCTTCAATTAATACTATGGAGGGACGACGAGTCAAAGCCTATTCAAGTACTAAGACTCAATACCGTCACTTATGGTTTTGCTAGTGCTAGTTATCTTAGTACGAAGTGCATTTGGCAGTTAGGACAGGAATGCCCCGATGAGTTAATCCGTACGGTAATCCAGCATGATCTGTACCTAGACGATTTAATTACTGGTGCTAATTCCATAAGTGAATTACGTCATATTTTAAATTCTGTCGTTTCTGTTTTGCGCTCAGGCTGTTTTCCACTTAGAAAATTTAAATCTAATGTGCCATCTATATTTGAAAACACGCTAATTAATCCACTCGAGACTTTAACCTTAAGTGAATCGTCTAATACTTTGGGTTTACAGTGGAAGCCGCCTTCCGACACATTACATGTTTCGTTGTACACTCCTGACAATATAAACGAACAAACAACGAAACGTTCGATTTTATCTAACATGTTTAAAACCTTCGATCCACTCGGTTTAATTTCTCCTTGCACTATTCGCTTAAAGTTATTAATGCAGGAGCTATGGCGTCGAAATTTTGACTGGGACGAGCCAGTACCTTCTGACATTCGATTATACTGGCACGAATTGGTTCAGGAGTTTAAAAATGTACCGTCAGTCACTGTGCCTAGGTTAGTTTTATGCGATTCCCCGGTTAGTATTGAGCTTCACTCATTTTGTGATGCGTCAATGTCGGCTCACGGCGCTTGTGTTTATTTACGGTCCACGGACTCAGCCCGTCGTGTAGTAGTCAATTTACTTTGCGCTAAGTCTAAGGTGAATCCTAATAAGCCTATTACTATACCGCGACTGGAGCTTATGGGAGCCTTGCTGGCCGCTAGGCTGTGCAAGTCAGTTCTCGAGTCTTTGCGATGCAATATTTCTCGCTGCACTCACTGGAGTGACTCGAGCGAGCGTCGTTTTAGGGTGGTTGCACACTTCTCCAAACAAATTAAAAACGTTCGTTGCGAATAGGATAGTCGAGATTTGCGAAACTACCTCGGCTACGAATTGGCGTCATGTACCTACAGATGCTAATCCCGGTGATTTAATTTCACGCGGAACCCAGGTACATACACTCCAGCAATCCAAATTCTGGTGGTCAGGTCCAGACTTTTTATTGAAATCAGAGTCGGAATGGCCTATACAAAATATCAATTCATTAGACTTACCGGAAATAAAGTGCAATATTGTGCAGAGTTTCGAGCCAGTTATAGACTTCTCACGGTTTTCTAATTTTATGCGGCTAAAACGTTCATTCGCTTATGTTTTACGTTTTCTACATAACGCTAGGTTTCCTAAAACTAAGATAAGCGGAGCTCTAACCGTGAACGAGTTAACTAAATCATTTCATTTTCTATGCAAATTTTCTCAATTGCAATCTTTTTCTATTGAGTACGATGCTTTAAATAAACATAAATCTATTTCTAGTAAAAGTAATTTATTATCACTTAGTCCTTATCTAGATAAGGACAGCGTTATGCGAGTTGGTGGCAGACTAGCCCACTCAGACTACGACTATGATAAACGGCATCCCATCATATTACATTCTAAACATCATTTAACCTCCCTTATCTTTAGATACGAACATATTAGGCAAATGCACGCCGGCCCACAACTATTATTGTATTCAGTTCGTGAATATGTGTGGCCCATTGGGGGAGGTGTCTAGCCCGGAGTACCACGCGAAACTGTGTACGATGCAAAAGGTTTCAAGGTCGCACGTACTCACCAATGATGGGACATCTACCGTCGCAGCGTACGACTCCATCATTCCCTTTTGAAACCGCAGGGGTTGACTTCGCTGGTCCTTTCACCATTTTAAATAAAAAAGGTCGCGGTGCTAAAACTCTAAAATGCTACCTATGTCTATTCGTGTGTTTTCGTTTCAAGTGTGTTCACTTGGAGGCGGTAACAGAGTTATCTAAGGACGCGTTCATAATGACTTTAAGGCGATTTATTTCTAGACGCGGAAAGCCATTGGAAATTTACTCCGACAATGGCCGTAATTTTGTTGCCGCCGCCAAAGACATTGGTAATTTTTTAAAAGATAATTCAAACACTATATCTGAGTTTGCCGCGAATGAAGGGATCAAATTTAATTTCATACCTTCTTACGTCCCTCACTTCGGCGGCCTATGGGAAGCTGGTATCAAGTCTGCGAAGCACCATATAAAAAGGATGATGGCTAATTTAAATTTTACATACGAAGAGTTATCTACTCTGTTCGCACAGGTGGAAGCTATTTTGAATAGCCGCCCCTTGTGTCCTATCTCTTCCTCTCCTCACGACTTCCAATCTCTCTCTCCAGGGCATTTTCTGGTTGGTCGGCCGCTGACATCGTTGCCGGATCCAACCCACGACGACGGCAGCTCCAGCTACAAGCGCTACGCCCGCATCGAGCTAGCTCGAAGACACTTTTGGAGTCGATGGCAGCGGGAGTACGTGAATGAGCTGCAACAACGTCTCAAGTGACGAGACAGCAAAGGCAACCTCAGCGTGGGAGACCTCGTCCTTCTTCACGAAGACAACAGCCCTCCACTACACTGGCGCCTGGGTCGTGTTCTCGAGTTTCACCCCGGTGTCGATGGAGTCGTCAGAGTGGCTGATGTCGCCACTCAGAGAGGAGTCGTGCGGAGAACCCTAACACGATTGTGCCCCCTGCTAGCAGCTGATCAAGGGTCTGAAATGCCCGCAGGGATTTCAGGGGGGGAGCTATGTTAAAGCCTGGCATTAACATTACCACGAGAGCCAGCAGCGAGCGATTGCTATTTTCTTCTGTAAGGCGCTTCAATCAAATGGTTGGCGGGCCCCACCGCTTCACGTCATCAGCTACGTCATCGAGGACTGAGGAGGGGGCTCGACCTGTCTAGAAGGCCCGTCCTCTATTCGCCCTACAATTGCCCGTAGCCGCATATCGTATCATTTGTTATCCACTAAAATCTTTGCAATCTATAATCGATCCCTGTTTGTAATAGTACAGAATAAATTGTATTTTGTACGAAGTTGTTTTGAATAAGCAATTTCCAAGTCTTTTCTTGTTTCTAACAGTAATCAGTTAGCTATATTTTGTTAAATGTGAGGTACGTACACATTTTTTACCTTTAAAAAAATTTAAATGTTTCAAATGCCTTTATGTACCAGTAGTTTAACTGTACCTACTTATATTGTATTTTCGACGACGAACGATGAAATTGTATCTAGACATTAAGTAATTAATGTTATCAAATAAGTGGCAGCTTGCCTTTGTTGATAATAAAGAATCTTTAAACCTAATCGTGCCCTCGTGTATCTTCGTCAGAAATTTCCCTAATTTTTCTGACTGCATATGCTGCAGAACTGAGCCTACCTGCAAGATTAACAATTTGAGGACCCCACTGTAATTTACTATCAAGTGTAATACCTAAGAATACAGTGTTGTCTACCAAATTCATCTTCTCATCATTTAATACTACATTGGTTTGAACTTGCCTAACATTGGGCAAAGTAAACTTTATACATTTGTTTTACTAGAATTTAAAAGTAAGTTATTAACATTAAACCAATGTACTATTTTTGAGAGAGCGCTGTTTACCTCGTCGTAGTTCGACTGTTGTCGCTTCACTTTAAAAATAAGTGAAGTGTCATCAGCAAAAAGCACTAAGTATCTCATTATTATTATCCTTAACTAGATAAGGTAAGTCATTTATATAGATGAGAAAAGAAATGGGCCTAATATGAATAAAGAAATGGGCCCTGTGGGACACCTAATACTATTTTGGTTCCTTTGGACCTTTTACTATTTACCTCGACCCTTTCAGTCCAATTTTTAAGGTAAGAAGTCAAATGGCTGAGAGCAGAGTCTTTAATTCCTTAAGTGGCGCAATTTCCTGATCAATGTAGCATGCTCAACACAATCGAAGGCTTTGGAGAGATCGCAAAACACACCTAAGGCATCCTGCGACTCCTCCAAAGCCTCAAAAATCGCCACATATAATAACCTTTTTGTTAGATGCACATATTTTTGACAAAATTTGTTCCATAGTTACTTCAAAAGATTCGTATAACCCTGATGGAGGCCTGTATACGCTTACAATTATTAGATGGCTCAGCTCTATGCAGGCCACTTCTATTATTCGTTCAGTTGAGAGACTCACAATATTTAAAACGTTCCTTAAATTTAAAATTGTTTCTGATTAAAATTAAAGAGCCGCCTCTAATGGCATTTTCTCTACTGAACGAACTTGCTATCTGGTGATCATTGAAGTTGAAAATAAGTTCATGTGATTTAAACCAATGTTCAGATATACACATAATATCAATGTTAAATTCCTTCAAAAATAACTCAATTTCAAGCTCTTTACCTACCATACCTTGTAAATTCTGATGCACCAGATTAATTAAATTACAATTATTTTCACTTACTATATTTGAATCTATTAAATTGGTAGGATTTTGACTATTTAAAGGTAATTTATTTCTGCAAGAAATTTCGTCCATTGTCTTATTATCTAATTTAAAGAAATATTTGGAACATATTCCAATTCGTTATATATTCTGCAATATTCTGCTCAATAAAAGCAGTAGTCGAGGAAGCCAAATACTTGGCTGATTTTATAAACAAAAAGTTAAATAGCAACTTGGCTATACGTCTTTTATAAAAATGAGATAAGAAGTACTTATCTCTTTTCATAGTAGATAATTTCAAATCTAAATTATTAATATCTACAACCTGACATTGTGTATGCGAGTCATTTAAAATAATACAATTATTATTTACAGCTGTATACATTAGGCTATTCAGCTGATACCTGGAAATGTTTTGTTTATTATATCTCTTTGGCAACATTTGAATGTAGGGAAAAGTAAACAAGATGACTTTTGTAACATTTTAAAATTTGGCACATTTGTTCAGGCACCAACATTAAGAAATTAAAATTAATTAAAAACAGTGGTAAGGCTACCGCCTTACCTCTGTGATTTGAATCCCATTGAACTAATCTGGGGAATAGCGAAACGTAACATAGCTTCCCAAAATATAGGATCAATCGATATAAAAGTACGGTATAGTGTATATAATATTTCCTATTATAAACTGATGCAGCGTAACATATAATCACGCTTTTTTTTTTGTAGGAAGCAGCAGAAAAAGCTTTCAATGAAATAACGCAAAAAGATTTGGAAAATTCATGCAAGCATGTGAAAAATATTGAAAATAAATACTATGAGCGAGACTTAACCCTTTACGAAGACATTGAGGAGCTAGTCATTGGTTTAAGAGACGATAGCAGCACAACCTCATATTCAGATATGGAGGACGAAAGTGCCCAATGTTATTTGACGCCCTCAGTGGCTCAATTGGTTGAGTGTGTGGCAGCTCAAGCCGGGGGTCGCGGGTTCGAATCCCGCCGACCTGTTGTTGTGGGCTGAAAAACTATTATGTTTTGACTTTTTCAATGTGCATTGACTTATTGCCCATATTTGTTACAGTTATATCAGCGTGGGCCTTTTCCTTTTGTCTTGGCATTATTGTTAGAGTTATTCTTGTGCTTTGCAAAAATGCAGAAGATTCTGAAACTTTCACTTCCTGCAAAAGTTTTGTCTTCACGAAATCTGACGTTATTGTCTTGCTGGAACTTTCCAGACCCATGATCATGGGTTTGTAAACATCTGGTAACTCCGCCAGCAGGAGGGCCGCCAATCACTTGTCATTTACTGCAATTTTAATATTGCGTAATTTATGTGCAGTACTCATTATTTTATTGATATAATCCTCCACGCTTGCACAATTATCCAGGGTAGTATTGATTAAATCTCGTAAAAAGGCCGACTTTTCTCGATAGTCCAGAGTCCTCGAAAGCATTTAGTAAATTATTACATACCTCTATCGCCGTCTTAGCATTTTCAATATGGATGAAATTTATCGAATCCACCAATCAAAATGATTTTGGACTTTGCCTTTACATCATTTTTTACGTCGACATCGGTGCCAGGATCGACACATTTCCACAATTTTTTATGCTGCAAGTATGATTTTACACCAAACTGCCAAAATTTAGAATAATTTTCCCGGCCGGCTAATCTTCCAATTTGCGGGTTCGACACAGCCATTGTATCGGATCGCTACATATATTACGATTTACGAATATCGCACTGATTTTTCACAAAAAATACTACTGAACTTTTACGTATTCAGGTAGGGACGGCCCATAACCTGTAGGAGATAAATATAAACCCGAATATAAAGTTCAATACATTTATTACACTGCGTATCTGGTCGCGTCTTGTTGTCATTTAGCCTTTGTATAAAAGGCTAAATGACAACAAGACGCAACCGGAAACGGAACCGTAAAAAAGGAACATAATAACGACACGTATGAGGAAAATAGGAACTATTTAACAATCGTTCAAAAATATTATAACGAACAGTTTAGAAACTACTTTGATGTTTTATTTTCAACAGTTACAAAGTACTGTAATAGTTGTCAAATAAATAAATGAATAACAAAAATTCAATATGTTCGCTTGCGTACTTGTTTTTCTTTTACGATATAGTAAGTTCTCTAAATATGGACTACCGTATCGTTTTTGATAAATAAAACCCAAATTTTAATAGATTGTAAGGATTTATTCTCATAAATCTATGAAGAAATTAACACAAGTTAAAAAAGTAGATTCATTTTTACAAAAATAACAACATAAGTAAGAAAAAAATTCTGAATTTTCAAAAACAAGCACTATTGCCTGTTGACTGTTCTCAAAATGAGCGTATTATATGGACCACAGCATGTTTAATATGGACTATGGGAACATAATATGGACATTTCGAATTATAAGTAAGTTTAAGTATTATCTTATCACAAAATTGACTATTTAAGTAAATCTTTATCAGTCAAAAATCACAACTTACCAACTTATAGGCGGCATAAGTATACATTTACTACCTAAGTTAATTTTACACTTTGTCAAAAATAAAACTCTCATAGAAAATAAATCAAGTAAGAATAAAAACGGTTTACATTAATGGACGCTGTTAAGCATTAGTGTACTAACCCACATACAAATTACGTACTGAGTTATGAATGCAGTTATGTTTGTGGCGAATGCGTAGTTGCAGTACTAACACAACAGAGTGCTAACACAAATGTAAGGTGAGGTGGCGTAGGGCCACGGACCTCAGTTGCGTGCGAGCTGGGCATTAGGGGACACGTATAATCTTAGTTACCAAAATATATAATCAAGTGAAACGACTCTTTAATTTATCTCCAAATCGGGATCAAGAACACTAGAGTATAGACAATTCCAAAAGTGGTGACCCCTGTTGAGGAAAATGGTTGGGAAAATAAACACTGGATGAGATTAATTCAGATATTATATTTTTCAAGAGCACAGTCGTACATACCACAGCAAAAGTTGGGCCAAGAGCTCGAGCAGTAATTTTTACATTCTACAAAATGATAATGACAGCTGACATATATTTTTTTTTAATAATTAAATACTAAGGAGATTGCGTTCACTAGTTACATTTCCAACAACCCCGACGTGATAATTTTTGTAAAACTTTTAAAAGTTTTAAAAAGAAATCGTTTTAAAACTTTTAAAACGATTTCTAGACATTACCATGTCTACAAGAAATCCCAATCAAAGTGGAAAGGGCAGGCATCATCATGGTCATAGAGCAAGTAGGGCGAGCTCTACATTTCAGACTCCGGAGGCATCAGAAATAGAGTCATTGACTGAGGGTCCAATAGTTCAGAAATTATTATCACCAACCAATATAGACCCCAATGTGACATCCAAGCTCCAAACTCCTCACAGACCTCAAACAGAAGGCCAACAAACCAGGCCACCTAAGAGAGACAATGTGAGAGGGGAGAGCAAAGAAGAAGATCCTGTCTCAAGACTGGGGGAAACCTTGATGATAATATCTGACCCTTTGGATTCAATAATTCTTGAATTTCTGAGATCAATCGAGATATTGGCTGCACCACAGGTAGGCAACTTGGAGCGCACATACAGGATGCTAGTAGGAAAATCACAGGATGATGTATATCAACTCTTGCCTTTCGTAAGGGAGGCCTGCACATTGAGTGTGACACATCTTGATATTACATTAAGATCCCTTCTTGCAGCTTACCAAGCTGGGGTCACTGTAAATGCGAGGAACAACCTAACTGAGTTAGCAAATGTCTTGTCCTCATTCAAAATTCAAGAGAAGATGTTGCAAGGACAGGTTCAATGTTTTGAGTCTGCATTAAAAGATGTCTCAACCCTATGGAATCTGATGTCAGCAGGTGTCTCTAACATGATGGAAGAGGTGGATAAGAAGACACTAGCACTATCTGTACCATCTGCACCTGCTAGAGTCACTGTAAGAGCTACACCATCTGTGTCATCTCGAACCAGTGTGTTGGAGCCCCCTGCTCCGGAATTGGATCTGACGGCTGGCACTATAAATGTGTCACAGTATGGTACATTAACAGTAACTCATGATGGGAATCCGATGTTGTGCCCACAAAATGAAAGAGGAAAACTTCTTGTTCCCATTACAGTTGCAGTTAGTGCATTATCTGGTCTGTCTCTGATATTCAATAGAGATCTAGATGGACTTATCAGATTTATGCAGGGTCACCCTGATTATTTTGACAAATTCTCTACATTGGACTCCCTCTGAGGGCAAAAAAAAAACAGCCATCCGTCAAATGCTGGCTGCAGTTAAGGTAAAATATGGACAATGAACCACCCAACCTTTACAATCAAACAATTAATCCTTTTTATACTTTTTTACCTTTACATTATGTTAATCTCTGGAGTTATAAAAAAAAAATGGTTACACCCGACGTGATAATTTTTTTCGTGTTCTTTTCGTGATTTTTTGTTCCCTACTGCCCACGCAACTCACCGCGTCGCGCCGAGTGTTACAAAAGTGCGTCATACGAACTTATCGAGTGCACGCGTACCAGACAATATCGTGTTAAGCACAGTTTCGAGTTTTAAAGACAATTTCGCGCATGTAACATGGCCAACCCGGCTCCGCAGCAGGCAATCCCTGGACCGATATGCCACGTATGTGGTTCGCCCAATTTGAAGCGGTCGTGGGACCACAACGCCAGTCAGAAAATGTGAAATATGACTTGGTGTTAGCGAAACTCGGCAAAGAGGAGTTAAGCCAAATCGCTGATTTAATAGATGAACCCCCGGGGGTTGCTCCGGAGCAACAGCGTTACAAAGCCCTGAAGAATAGATTGTTAAAAATATACAAAGAGAGTGCGGAAGCCCAATTTCATAAACTAGTAAAGGAGATGGATCTGGGCCAACAACGCCCTTCACAGCTTCTCGCTAAAATGAAGGAGTTGGCTAAAATGGAAGGATGCTATAGATGATGAGTATAACTCTTTTCTTATAAATAAATGTTGGAATATTGTAGATTTACCTATAGGGAAAAAGGCAGTAAAATGTAAATGGGTTTTTACTAAAAGAGGGGTTCAAATGGTGAATTACTGAAGTATAAAGCGAGATTAGTAGCAAAAGGTTACACCCAAAAATATGGAATTGATTTTAATGAAACATTTGCCCCTGTTGTGAGATATTCAACCATAAGAATTTTGCTAGCTCTGGCAGCTCAGTATGATATGTATATAGTACATCTGGATGTAAAAACTGCATTTTTGAATGGAAATTTAACAGAAACTATTTATATGGAACAACCATCACTAAACAACAAGCTAAATAAGGCAATTTATGGTTTTTTAACTACCAGTGTGGAGGTAATAAGAATTATTTAAAGACTATTTACCGTGACCGTTTATTGTAGGTGAGTTACAATTTTGCGAGCTTAAAGCGAAGTGTGCTCGTAATTACAAAAATATGACTATTTATATAAAGTTGATGTTTAGTCATTCCTGTACAAATTGGGAATGGTGCCCCGGCCTAGAATCCTAGATAATGAGACATAGATGATGCAACCATGAGTGACAAATAATAATTTGTTAACTATATTACAACTTAATATAAAATATACAATATGTGCCATTATGCAGGCAGCAAAAGCCTGGTATGAAAAAATTAACTTTGGTTTTAACCAATAAATTGAACTTCAAACGATTATCTTCAGAACATTGTGTATATGTTTATAAACAAGATGATGAAATTATAATCATTGCATTATATTATGTCGATGATATAATTCTATTTTCATCGAAAACATCTCAAAATAAAAATATTATAAAGAAAAAACATATGAAAGAGTTCGAGATAAAGGATCTGGGTCCTGCCAATCACATCTTAGGTATGAGAATAAATAAATTAAAGAATGGCAAGATCACATTGGATCAAACAAGTTATATCAAGTGTATGTTAAATAGATTCAACATGACAGATTGCAAAGCAATCAAAACACCTATGGAAGTCGGTCTGAAACTACAGAGCAGTGCTGCCAATTTAGCATTTTTATGGCTAAATTTAGCATTTTACTAAGTGATTTGGCATGCATAAATTCAGTTTAGCATATAGCATATTTTTTAGCATTTTAATTGGAAAGCTTATTCACACTTGAATTTCTTAATGCAAACACGAACCCAGAATAATGCGATGTTTCTGAACGGGACCACAGAGGTCTATACTCTATGATTTGGGGAATCCCCCTTAGATTGAACTTCATATCGTAATTCGTAGTAGTTTATAGCAACAGTCGACATTATCATCAACGGTACCTTTTGTTTTGTCTGATTTGCATACGTGATTACGTGCGTTGAGAGTTATTAAAAAGAGATAAAATTGACAATGCCTCCAAAATACAGCCAACATTACCGTGCAGAATGGGAATTGATATCCGATTTTAAAGAGTGGCTTCAGCCGGTCGAAAGTGATACCACAAAGGCCTACTGTAAGTATTGCAAGAGTCAGTTAGTGGCAAAATATATTTTTTTAAAACAACATGCTTCGTCCTCCAAACACCTAAAAGCAATGGAACCTTTAAGAGGTCAAAAAAATTGTGTTCCCGAAGGTGATAAAAAATCTCAACACTCAAAAAGCTGAAAGTACACTTTCTTTGTTCATTTGTGAACATTGTTCAATACTAACCACTGATCATTTGTCACAAGTATGTAAGAACAGATTTAGCGATAGCCAAAGTGCTGACTTGCGACTGCACAGAACAAAGTGCACAAATATAATTAAGAATGTTTTGGCACCACATTTCTGTCAAGAATTAGTAGATGATATTGGAGATCAAGAATATAGTATATTCATGGATGAATCAACAGATGTTTCAGTAAGCAAATTGTTAGGCGTGACGGTTACATATTTCAGCTTATCGTTGAAGAAAATTGTTTCCACTTTCTTGGGAATAGTCGAAATTGAAGACGGAACAGCAAACGGGATAGTTAATGGCTTAAAAATATTGCTTTCCGGTTTAAATTTGAATATAAAAAATATAATCGGCATTGGCACCGATAACGCGAATGTTATGACGGGTACCACAAACGGTGTCCATCAATTGCTAAAAAATGAAACTGGCAAAGACAACTTGGTATTAGTACGCTGCGTGTGTCACTCCTTACAGTTAGCAATGTCGCATGCCTCTGAACGGACACTTCCTAGAAATATAGACTTTTTAATACGTGAAACTTTTAACTGGTTCAGTCATTCGTCGAAGCGGCAAATGTACTATAAAGAATTATACAAAACCATGAACTGTGGATCAGAGCCTCTTAAGATTCCTCGACTATGCAATACTAGATGGATATCCATTGAGCCAGCTGTGGTTCGTATTTTGGAACAATGGGACGAGTTGAAACTGTTGTTTCAAGTTGCCAGAAGCAGCGAACAATGTTATATGGCAGAAATGTTATACAATATGTACAATGATCCCGTAAACCATTTATATTTAATTTATATTAAGCCAATCGTTCGAGAAGTCCAAACGGTAAATAAACTTTTTGAAAGTAATGATGTTGAAATAACAAAACTTTACAATGACCTTATTGGCTTAACGGAATCTATAAGTCGCCGCATTTTGAATCCTACAGCCAGAGTTGACGTACTGACACAAAATATTGCCAGTTATATAGATCCGTTCGTGTATATGGGATACGTTTTCGAAACAAAGTTAAGGGAGTATGATTTAGCACAAGAAGTGACGCAAAATCTTAAACAGAGATGCATAAATTTTACTCTTAAACTTGTGACAGAATTACAATCGAGATTGCCCACGAACTTTGCAGTTCTACAGAAAATTTCAATGTTTTCAGTGCAGGAGACGCTAAAAGTTATCAAACCTATCATTGAAATAGCGCAAGAATTCAATGTAAATGCTACAGAAATTGATAAACTTATATTACAATGGCGAAACATTGTTTTTATACAATGGCAGTGTACTTCCTCTACTATTAAATTTTGGTGTGAAGTTTTGGACTACAAGGACGCTGCTGAAAATAATCCCTTCAAAGAACTGGCTGTATTTGCAATAATGTTGTTAACATTACCTCATTCAAATGCAGACGTAGAGCGTGTATTTAGCCAAGTTAACTTAGTTAAAACAAAACTCAGGAACAGTTTATCAACATCAACCCTAAACGCAATTTTGTACGTAAGATTCGGATTAAAAAGGGTTAACAAATGTTGTCACTCTTACGAGGTCCCTGACCCAGTGTTGCGAAAAATAGGGACAAATGAGGCCTATGCATCTTCATCTTCCGCTTCGGCTGCATCTATTGAAGAGGATACAGAGGAGGGTCTTAATTTTTTATTTGTGTCACAAAATTAGCCCTTTCGGTGTTTCCTTGGCTTGATTGTTAAGATTTATTTAATAAATATTTTTCTTTTTGCATTAGCCACCACAGCATGTTTAATATGGACTATGGGAACATAATATGGACATTTCGAATTATAAGTAAGTTTAAGTATTATCTTATCACAAAATTGACTATTTAAGTAAATCTTTATCAGTCAAAAATCACAACTTACCAACTTATAGGCGGCATAAGTATACATTTACTACCTAAGTTAATTTTACACTTTGTCAAAAATAAAACTCTCATAGAAAATAAATCAAGTAAGAATAAAAACGGTTTACATTAATGGACGCTGTTAAGCATTAGTGTACTAACCCACATACAAATTACGTACTGAGTTATGAATGCAGTTATGTTTGTGGCGAATGCGTAGTTGCAGTACTAACACAACAGAGTGCTAACACAAATGTAAGGTGAGGTGGCGTAGGGCCACGGACCTCAGTTGCGTGCGAGCTGGGCATTAGGGGACACGTATAATCTTAGTTACCAAAATATATAATCAAGTGAAACGACTCTTTAATTTATCTCCAAATCAGGATCAAGAACACTAGAGTATAGACAATTCCAAAAGTGGTGACCCCTGTTGAGGAAAATGGTTGGGAAAATAAACACTGGATGAGATTAATTCAGATATTATATTTTTCAAGAGCACAGTCGTACATACCACAGCAAAAGTTGGGCCAAGAGCTCGAGCAGTAATTTTTACATTCTACAAAATGATAGTGACAGCTGACATATATTTTTTTTTAATAATTAAATACTAAGGAGATTGCGTTCACTAGTTACATTTCCAACAACCCCGACGTGATAATTTTTGTAAAACTTTTAAAAGTTTTAAAAAGAAATCGTTTTAAAACTTTTAAAACGATTTCTAGACATTACCATGTCTACAAGAAATCCCAATCAAAGTGGAAAGGGCAGGCATCATCATGGTCATAGAGCAAGTAGGGCGAGCTCTACATTTCAGACTCCGGAGGCATCAGAAATAGAGTCATTGACTGAGGGTCCAATAGTTCAGAAATTATTATCACCAACCAATATAGACCCCAATGTGACATCCAAGCTCCAAACTCCTCACAGACCTCAAACAGAAGGCCAACAAACCAGGCCACCTAAGAGAGACAATGTGAGAGGGGAGAGCAAAGAAGAAGATCCTGTCTCAAGACTGGGGAAAACCTTGATGATAATATCTGACCCTTTGGATTCAATAATTCTTGAATTTCTGAGATCAATCGAGATATTGGCTGCACCACAGGTAGGCAACTTGGAGCGCACATACAGGATGCTAGTAGGAAAATCACAGGATGATGTATATCAACTCTTGCCTTTCGTAAGGGAGGCCTGCACATTGAGTGTGACACATCTTGATATTACATTAAGATCCCTTCTTGCAGCTTACCAAGCTGGGGTCACTGTAAATGCGAGGAACAACCTAACTGAGTTAGCAAATGTCTTGTCCTCATTCAAAATTCAAGAGAAGATGTTGCAAGGACAGGTGCAATGTTTTGAGTCTGCATTAAAAGATGTCTCAACCCTATGGAATCTGATGTCAGCAGGTGTCTCTAACATGATGGAAGAGGTGGATAAGAAGACACTAGCACTATCTGTACCATCTGCACCTGCTAGAGTCACTGTAAGAGCTACACCATCTGTGTCATCTCGAACCAGTGTGTTGGAGCCCCCTGCTCCGGAATTGGATCTGACGGCTGGCACTATAAATGTGTCACAGTATGGTACATTAACAGTAACTCATGATGGGAATCCGATGTTGTGCCCACAAAATGAAAGAGGAAAACTTCTTGTTCCCATTACAGTTGCAGTTAGTGCATTATCTGGTCTGTCTCTGATATTCAATAGAGATCTAGATGGACTTATCAGATTTATGCAGGGTCACCCTGATTATTTTGACAAATTCTCTACATTGGACTCCCTCTGAGGGCAAAAAAAAAAACAGCCATCCGTCAAATGCTGGCTGCAGTTAAGGTAAAATATGGACAATGAACCACCCAACCTTTACAATCAAACAATTAATCCTTTTTATACTTTTTTACCTTTACATTATGTTAATCTCTGGAGTTATAAAAAAAAAATGGTTACACCCGACGTGATAATTTTTTTCGTGTTCTTTTCGTGATTTTTTGTTCCCTACTGCCCACGCAACTCACCGCGTCGCGCCGAGTGTTACAAAAGTGCGTCATACGAACTTATCGAGTGCACGCGTACCAGACAATATCGTGTTAAGCACAGTTTCGAGTTTTAAAGACAATTTCGCGCATGTAACATGGCCAACCCGGCTCCGCAGCAGGCAATCCCTGGACCGATATGCCACGTATGTGGTTCGCCCAATTTGAAGCGGTCGTGGGACCACAACGCCAGTCAGAAAATGTGAAATATGACTTGGTGTTAGCGAAACTCGGCAAAGAGGAGTTAAGCCAAATCGCTGATTTAATAGATGAACCCCCGGGGGTTGCTCCGGAGCAACAGCGTTACAAAGCCCTGAAGAATAGATTGTTAAAAATATACCAAGAGAGTGCGGAAGCCCAATTTCATAAACTAGTAAAGGAGATGGATCTGGGCCAACAACGCCCTTCACAGCTTCTCGCTAAAATGAAGGAGTTGGCTAAAATGGAAGGATGCTATAGATGATGAGTATAACTCTTTTCTTATAAATAAATGTTGGAATATTGTAGATTTACCTATAGGGAAAAAGGCAGTAAAATGTAAATGGGTTTTTACTAAAAGAGGGGTTCAAATGGTGAATTACTGAAGTATAAAGCGAGATTAGTAGCAAAAGGTTACACCCAAAAATATGGAATTGATTTTAATGAAACATTTGCCCCTGTTGTGAGATATTCAACCATAAGAATTTTGCTAGCTCTGGCAGCTCAGTATGATATGTATATAGTACATCTGGATGTAAAAACTGCATTTTTGAATGGAAATTTAACAGAAACTATTTATATGGAACAACCAGAAAAGTTTATTGTTCCAGGAAATGAAAATAAAGTTTACAAGCTAAATAAGGCAATTTATGGTTTTTTAACTACCAGTGTGGAGGTAATAAGAATTATTTAAAGACTATTTACCGTGACCGTTTATTGTAGGTGAGTTACAATTTTGCGAGCTTAAAGCGAAGTGTGCTCGTAATTACAAAAATATGACTATTTATATAAAGTTGATGTTTAGTCATTCCTGTACAAATTGGGAATGGTGCCCCGGCCTAGAATCCTAGATAATGAGACATAGATGATGCAACCATGAGTGACAAATAATAATTTGTTAACTATATTACAACTTAATATAAAATATACAATATGTGCCATTATGCAGGCAGCAAAAGCCTGGTATGAAAAAATTAACTTTGGTTTTAACCAATAAATTGAACTTCAAACGATTATCTTCAGAACATTGTGTATATGTTTATAAACAAGATGATGAAATTATAATCATTGCATTATATTATGTCGATGATATAATTCTATTTTCATCGAAAACATCTCAAAATAAAAATATTATAAAGAAAAAACATATGAAAGAGTTCGAGATAAAGGATCTGGGTCCTGCCAATCACATCTTAGGTATGAGAATAAATAAATTAAAGAATGGCAAGATCACATTGGATCAAACAAGTTATATCAAGTGTATGTTAAATAGATTCAACATGACAGATTGCAAAGCAATCAAAACACCTATGGAAGTCGGTCTGAAACTACAGAGCAGTGCTGCCAATTTAGCATTTTTATGGCTAAATTTAGCATTTTACTAAGTGATTTGGCATGCATAAATTCAGTTTAGCATATAGCATATTTTTTAGCATTTTAATTGGAAAGCTTATTCACACTTGAATTTCTTAATGCAAACACGAACCCAGAATAATGCGATGTTTCTGAACGGGACCACAGAGGTCTATACTCTATGATTTGGGGAATCCCCCTTAGATTGAACTTCATATCGTAATTCGTAGTAGTTTATAGCAACAGTCGACATTGTCATCAACGGTACCTTTTGTTTTGTCTGATTTGCATACGTGATTACGTGCGTTGAGAGTTATTAAAAAGAGATAAAATTGACAATGCCTCCAAAATACAGCCAACATTACCGTGCAGAATGGGAATTGATATCCGATTTTAAAGAGTGGCTTCAGCCGGTCGAAAGTGATACCACAAAGGCCTACTGTATTGCAAGAGTCAGTTAGTGGCAAAATATTTTTTTTTTAAACAACATGCTTCGTCCTCCAAACACCTAAAAGCAATGGAACCTTTAAGAGGTCAAAAAAATTGTGTTCCCGAAGGTGATAAAAAATCTCAACACTCAAAAAGCTGAAAGTACACTTTCTTTGTTCATTTGTGAACATTGTTCAATACTAACCACTGATCATTTGTCACAAGTATGTAAGAACAGATTTAGCGATAGCCAAAGTGCTGACTTGCGACTGCACAGAACAAAGTGCACAAATATAATTAAGAATGTTTTGGTACCACATTTCTGTCAAGAATTAGTAGATGATATTGGAGATCAAGAATATAGTATATTCATGGATGAATCAACAGATGTTTCAGTAAGCAAATTGTTAGGCGTGACGGTTACATATTTCAGCTTATCGTTGAAGAAAATTGTTTCCACTTTCTTGGGAATAGTCGAAATTGAAGACGGAACAGCAAACGGGATAGTTAATGGCTTAAAAATATTGCTTTCCGGTTTAAATTTGAATATAAAAAATATAATCGGCATTGGCACCGATAACGCGAATGTTATGACGGGTACCACAAACGGTGTCCATCAATTGCTAAAAAATGAAACTGGCAAAGACAACTTGGTATTAGTACGCTGCGTGTGTCACTCCTTACAGTTAGCAATGTCGCATGCCTCTGAACGGACACTTCCTAGAAATATAGACTTTTTAATACGTGAAACTTTTAACTGGTTCAGTCATTCGTCGAAGCGGCAAATGTACTATAAATAATTATACAAAACCATGAACTGTGGATCAGAGCCTCTTAAGATTCCTCGACTATGCAATACTAGATGGATATCCATTGAGCCAGCTGTGGTTCGTATTTTGGAACAATGGGACGAGTTGAAACTGTTGTTTCAAGTTTCCAGAAGCAGCGAACAATGTTATATGGCAGAAATGTTATACAATATGTACAATGATCCCGTAAACCATTTATATTTAATTTATATTAAGCCAATCGTTCGAGAAGTCCAAACGGTAAATAAACTTTTTGAAAGTAATGATGTTGAAATAACAAAACTTTACAATGACCTTATTGGCTTAACGGAATCTATAAGTCGCCGCATTTTGAATCCTACAGCCAGAGTTGACGTACTGACACAAAATATTGCCAGTTATATAGATCCGTCCGTGTATATGGGATACGTTTTCGAAACAAAGTTAAGGGAGTATGATTTAGCACAAGAAGTGACGCAAAATCTTAAACAGAGATGCATAAATTTTACTCTTAAACTTGTGACAGAATTACAATCGAGATTGCCCACGAACTTTGCAGTTCTACAGAAAATTTCAATGTTTTCAGTGCAGGAGACGCTAAAAGTTATCAAACCTATCATTGAAATAGCGCAAGAATTCAATGTAAATGCTACAGAAATTGATAAACTTATATTACAATGGCGAAACATTGTTTTTATACAATGGCAGTGTACTTCCTCTACTATTAAATTTTGGTGTGAAGTTTTGGACTACAAGGACGCTGCTGAAAATAATCCCTTCAAAGAACTGGCTGTATTTGCAATAATGTTGTTAACATTACCTCATTCAAATGCAGACGTAGAGCGTGTATTTAGCCAAGTTAACTTAGTTAAAACAAAACTCAGGAACAGTTTATCAACATCAACCCTAAACGCAATTTTGTACGTAAGATTCGGATTAAAAAGGGTTAACAAATGTTGTCACTCTTACGAGGTCCCTGACCCAGTGTTGCGAAAAATAGGGACAAATGAGGCCTATGCATCTTCATCTTCCGCTTCGGCTGCATCTATTGAAGAGGATACAGAGGAGGGTCTTAATTTTTTATTTGTGTCACAAAATTAGCCCTTTCGGTGTTTCCTTGGCTTGATTGTTAAGATTTATTTAATAAATATTTTTCTTTTTGCATTAGCCACCACAGCATGTTTAATATGGACTATGGGTACATAATATGGACATTTCGAATTATAAGTAAGTTTAAGTATTATCTTATCACAAAATTGACTATTTAAGTAAATCTTTATCAGTCAAAAATCACAACTTACCAACTTATAGGCGGCATAAGTATACATTTACTACCTAAGTTAATTTTACACTTTGTCAAAAATAAAACTCTCATAGAAAATAAATCAAGTAAGAATAAAAACGGTTTACATTAATGGACGCTGTTAAGCATTAGTGTACTAACCCACATACAAATTACGTACTGAGTTATGAACTTATGAATGCAGTTATGTTTGTGGCGAATGCGTAGTTGCAGTACTAACACAACAGAGTGCTAACACAAATGTAAGGTGAGGTGGCGTAGGGCCACGGACCTCAGTTGCGTGCGAGCCGGGCATTAGGGGACACGTATAATCTTAGTTACCAAAATATATAATCAAGTGAAACGACTCTTTAATTTATCTCCAAATCAGGATCAAGAACACTAGAGTATAGACAATTCCAAAAGTGGTGACCCCTGTTGAGGAAAATGGTTGGGAAAATAAACACTGGATGAGATTAATTCAGATATTATATTTTTCAAGAGCACAGTCGTACATACCACAGCAAAAGTTGGGCCAAGAGCTCGAGCAGTAATTTTTACATTCTACAAAATGATAATGACAGCTGACATATATTTTTTTTTAATAATTAAATACTAAGGAGATTGCGTTCACTAGTTACATTTCCAACAACCCCGACGTGATAATTTTTGTAAAACTTTTAAAAGTTTTAAAAAGAAATCGTTTTAAAACTTTTAAAACGATTTCTAGACATTACCATGTCTACAAGAAATCCCAATCAAAGTGGAAAGGGCAGGCATCATCATGGTCATAGAGCAAGTAGGGCGAGCTCTACATTTCAGACTCCGGAGGCATCAGAAATAGAGTCATTGACTGAGGGTCCAATAGTTCAGAAATTATTATCACCAACCAATATAGACCCCAATGTGACATCCAAGCTCCAAACTCCTCACAGACCTCAAACAGAAGGCCAACAAACCAGGCCACCTAAGAGAGACAATGTGAGAGGGGAGAGCAAAGAAGAAGATCCTGTCTCAAGACTGGGGGAAACCTTGATGATAATATCTGACCCTTTGGATTCAATAATTCTTGAATTTCTGAGATCAATCGAGATATTGGCTGCACCACAGGTAGGCAACTTGGAGCGCACATACAGGATGCTAGTAGGAAAATCACAGGATGATGTATATCAACTCTTGCCTTTCGTAAGGGAGGCCTGCACATTGAGTGTGACACATCTTGATATTACATTAAGATCCCTTCTTGCAGCTTACCAAGCTGGGGTCACTGTAAATGCGAGGAACAACCTAACTGAGTTAGCAAATGTCTTGTCCTCATTCAAAATTCAAGAGAAGATGTTGCAAGGACAGGTGCAATGTTTTGAGTCTGCATTAAAAGATGTCTCAACCCTATGGAATCTGATGTCAGCAGGTGTCTCTAACATGATGGAAGAGGTGGATAAGAAGACACTAGCACTATCTGTACCATCTGCACCTGCTAGAGTCACTGTAAGAGCTACACCATCTGTGTCATCTCGAACCAGTGTGTTGGAGCCCCCTGCTCCGGAATTGGATCTGACGGCTGGCACTATAAATGTGTCACAGTATGGTACATTAACAGTAACTCATGATGGGAATCCGATGTTGTGCCCACAAAATGAAAGAGGAAAACTTCTTGTTCCCATTACAGTTGCAGTTAGTGCATTATCTGGTCTGTCTCTGATATTCAATAGAGATCTAGATGGACTTATCAGATTTATGCAGGGTCACCCTGATTATTTTGACAAATTCTCTACATTGGACTCCCTCTGAGGGCAAAAAAAAAACAGCCATCCGTCAAATGCTGGCTGCAGTTAAGGTAAAATATGGACAATGAACCACCCAACCTTTACAATCAAACAATTAATCCTTTTTATACTTTTTTACCTTTACATTATGTTAATCTCTGGAGTTATAAAAAAAAAAAAAAAAAAAAATGGTTACACCCGACGTGATAATTTTTTTCGTGTTCTTTTCGTGATTTTTTGTTCCCTACTGCCCACGCAACTCACCGCGTCGCGCCGAGTGTTACAAAAGTGCGTCATACGAACTTATCGAGTGCACGCGTACCAGACAATATCGTGTTAAGCACAGTTTCGAGTTTTAAAGACAATTTCGCGCATGTAACATGGCCAACCCGGCTCCGCAGCAGGCAATCCCTGGACCGATATGCCACGTATGTGGTTCGCCCAATTTGAAGCGGTCGTGGGACCACAACGCCAGTCAGAAAATGTGAAATATGACTTGGTGTTAGCGAAACTCGGCAAAGAGGAGTTAAGCCAAATCGCTGATTTAATAGATGAACCCCCGGGGGTTGCTCCGGAGCAACAGCGTTACAAAGCCCTGAAGAATAGATTGTTAAAAATATACCAAGAGAGTGCGGAAGCCCAATTTCATAAACTAGTAAAGGAGATGGATCTGGGCCAACAACGCCCTTCACAGCTTCTCGCTAAAATGAAGGAGTTGGCTAAAATGGAAGGATGCTATAGATGATGAGTATAACTCTTTTCTTATAAATAAATGTTGGAATATTGTAGATTTACCTATAGGGAAAAAGGCAGTAAAATGTAAATGGGTTTTTGCTAAAAGAGGGGTTCAAATGGTGAATTACTGAAGTATAAAGCGAGATTAGTAGCAAAAGGTTACACCCAAAAATATGGAATTGATTTTAATGAAACATTTGCCCCTGTTGTGAGATATTCAACCATAAGAATTTTGCTAGCTCTGGCAGCTCAGTATGATATGTATATAGTACATCTGGATGTAAAAACTGCATTTTTGAATGGAAATTTAACAGAAACTATTTATATGGAACAACCAGAAAAGTTTATTGTTCCAGGAAATGAAAATAAAGTTTACAAGCTAAATAAGGCAATTTATGGTTTTTTAACTACCAGTGTGGAGGTAATAAGAATTATTTAAAGACTATTTACCGTGACCGTTTATTGTAGGTGAGTTACAATTTTGCGAGCTTAAAGCGAAGTGTGCTCGTAATTACAAAAATATGACTATTTATATAAAGTTGATGTTTAGTCATTCCTGTACAAATTGGGAATGGTGCCCCGGCCTAGAATCCTAGATAATGAGACATAGATGATGCAACCATGAGTGACAAATAATAATTTGTTAACTATATTACAACTTAATATAAAATATACAATATGTGCCATTATGCAGGCAGCAAAAGCCTGGTATGAAAAAATTAACTTTGGTTTTAACCAATAAATTGAACTTCAAACGATTATCTTCAGAACATTGTGTATATGTTTATAAACAAGATGATGAAATTATAATCATTGCATTATATTATGTCGATGATATAATTCTATTTTCATCGAAAACATCTCAAAATAAAAATATTATAAAGAAAAAACATATGAAAGAGTTCGAGATAAAGGATCTGGGTCCTGCCAATCACATCTTAGGTATGAGAATAAATAAATTAAAGAATGGCAAGATCACATTGGATCAAACAAGTTATATCAAGTGTATGTTAAATAGATTCAACATGACAGATTGCAAAGCAATCAAAACACCTATGGAAGTCGGTCTGAAACTACAGAGCAGTGCTGCCAATTTAGCATTTTTATGGCTAAATTTAGCATTTTACTAAGTGATTTGGCATGCATAAATTCAGTTTAGCATATAGCATATTTTTTAGCATTTTAATTGGAAAGCTTATTCACACTTGAATTTCTTAATGCAAACACGAACCCAGAATAATGCGATGTTTCTGAACGGGACCACAGAGGTCTATACTCTATGATTTGGGGAATCCCCCTTAGATTGAACTTCATATCGTAATTCGTAGTAGTTTATAGCAACAGTCGACATTGTCATCAACGGTACCTTTTGTTTTGTCTGATTTGCATACGTGATTACGTGCGTTGAGAGTTATTAAAAAGAGATAAAATTGACAATGCCTCCAAAATACAGCCAACATTACCGTGCAGAATGGGAATTGATATCCGATTTTAAAGAGTGGCTTCAGCCGGTCGAAAGTGATACCACAAAGGCCTACTGTAAGTATTGCAAGAGTCAGTTAGTGGCAAAATATTTTTTTTTAAAACAACATGCTTCGTCCTCCAAACACCTAAAAGCAATGGAACCTTTAAGAGGTCAAAAAAATTGTGTTCCCGAAGGTGATAAAAAATCTCAACACTCAAAAAGCTGAAAGTACACTTTCTTTGTTCATTTGTGAACATTGTTCAATACTAACCACTGATCATTTGTCACAAGTATGTAAGAACAGATTTAGCGATAGCCAAAGTGCTGACTTGCGACTGCACAGAACAAAGTGCACAAATATAATTAAGAATGTTTTGGCACCACATTTCTGTCAAGAATTAGTAGATGATATTGGAGATCAAGAATATAGTATATTCATGGATGAATCAACAGATGTTTCAGTAAGCAAATTGTTAGGCGTGACGGTTACATATTTCAGCTTATCGTTGAAGAAAATTGTTTCCACTTTCTTGGGAATAGTCGAAATTGAAGACGGAACAGCAAACGGGATAGTTAATGGCTTAAAAATATTGCTTTCCGGTTTAAATTTGAATATAAAAAATATAATCGGCATTGGCACCGATAACGCGAATGTTATGACGGGTACCACAAACGGTGTCCATCAATTGCTAAAAAATGAAACTGGCAAAGACAACTTGGTATTAGTACGCTGCGTGTGTCACTCCTTACAGTTAGCAATGTCGCATGCCTCTGAACGGACACTTCCTAGAAATATAGACTTTTTAATACGTGAAACTTTTAACTGGTTCAGTCATTCGTCGAAGCGGCAAATGTACTATAAATAATTATACAAAACCATGAACTGTGGATCAGAGTCTCTTAAGATTCCTCGACTATGCAATACTAGATGGATATCCATTGAGCCAGCTGTGGTTCGTATTTTGGAACAATGGGACGAGTTGAAACTGTTGTTTCAAGTTGCCAGAAGCAGCGAACAATGTTATATGGCAGAAATGTTATACAATATGTACAATGATCCCGTAAACCATTTATAAATATTTAATTTATATTAAGCCAATCGTTCGAGAAGTCCAAACGGTAAATAAACTTTTTGAAAGTAATGATGTTGAAATAACAAAACTTTACAATGACCTTATTGGCTTAACGGAATCTATAAGTCGCCGCATTTTGAATCCTACAGCCAGAGTTGACGTACTGACACAAAATATTGCCAGTTATATAGATCCGTCCGTGTATATGGGATACGTTTTCGAAACAAAGTTAAGGGAGTATGATTTAGCACAAGAAGTGACGCAAAATCTTAAACAGAGATGCATAAATTTTACTCTTAAACTTGTGACAGAATTACAATCGAGATTGCCCACGAACTTTGCAGTTCTACAGAAAATTTCAATGTTTTCAGTGCAGGAGACGCTAAAAGTTATCAAACCTATCATTGAAATAGCGCAAGAATTCAATGTAAATGCTACAGAAATTGATAAACTTATATTACAATGGCGAAACATTGTTTTTATACAATGGCAGTGTACTTCCTCTACTATTAAATTTTGGTGTGAAGTTTTGGACTACAAGGACGCTGCTGAAAATAATCCCTTCAAAGAACTGGCTGTATTTGCAATAATGTTGTTAACATTACCTCATTCAAATGCAGACGTAGAGCGTGTATTTAGCCAAGTTAACTTAGTTAAAACAAAACTCAGGAACAGTTTATCAACATCAACCCTAAACGCAATTTTGTACGTAAGATTCGGATTAAAAAGGGTTAACAAATGTTGTCACTCTTACGAGGTCCCTGACCCAGTGTTGCGAAAAATAGGGACAAATGAGGCCTATGCATCTTCATCTTCCGCTTCGGCTGCATCTATTGAAGAGGATACAGAGGAGGGTCTTAATTTTTTATTTGTGTCACAAAATTAGCCCTTTCGGTGTTTCCTTGGCTTGATTGTTAAGATTTATTTAATAAATATTTTTCTTTTTGCATTAGCCACCACAGCATGTTTAATATGGACTATGGGTACATAATATGGACATTTCGAATTATAAGTAAGTTTAAGTATTATCTTATCACAAAATTGACTATTTAAGTAAATCTTTATCAGTCAAAAATCACAACTTACCAACTTATAGGCGGCATAAGTATACATTTACTACCTAAGTTAATTTTACACTTTGTCAAAAATAAAACTCTCATAGAAAATAAATCAAGTAAGAATAAAAACGGTTTACATTAATGGACGCTGTTAAGCATTAGTGTACTAACCCACATACAAATTACGTACTGAGTTATGAACTTATGAATGCAGTTATGTTTGTGGCGAATGCGTAGTTGCAGTACTAACACAACAGAGTGCTAACACAAATGTAAGGTGAGGTGGCGTAGGGCCACGGACCTCAGTTGCGTGCGAGCCGGGCATTAGGGGACACGTATAATCTTAGTTACCAAAATATATAATCAAGTGAAACGACTCTTTAATTTATCTCCAAATCAGGATCAAGAACACTAGAGTATAGACAATTCCAAAAGTGGTGACCCCTGTTGAGGAAAATGGTTGGGAAAATAAACACTGGATGAGATTAATTCAGATATTATATTTTTCAAGAGCACAGTCGTACATACCACAGCAAAAGTTGGGCCAAGAGCTCGAGCAGTAATTTTTACATTCTACAAAATGATAATGACAGCTGACATATATTTTTTTTTAATAATTAAATACTAAGGAGATTGCGTTCACTAGTTACATTTCCAACAACCCCGACGTGATAATTTTTGTAAAACTTTTAAAAGTTTTAAAAAGAAATCGTTTTAAAACTTTTAAAACGATTTCTAGACATTACCATGTCTACAAGAAATCCCAATCAAAGTGGAAAGGGCAGGCATCATCATGGTCATAGAGCAAGTAGGGCGAGCTCTACATTTCAGACTCCGGAGGCATCAGAAATAGAGTCATTGACTGAGGGTCCAATAGTTCAGAAATTATTATCACCAACCAATATAGACCCCAATGTGACATCCAAGCTCCAAACTCCTCACAGACCTCAAACAGAAGGCCAACAAACCAGGCCACCTAAGAGAGACAATGTGAGAGGGGAGAGCAAAGAAGAAGATCCTGTCTCAAGACTGGGGGAAACCTTGATGATAATATCTGACCCTTTGGATTCAATAATTCTTGAATTTCTGAGATCAATCGAGATATTGGCTGCACCACAGGTAGGCAACTTGGAGCGCACATACAGGATGCTAGTAGGAAAATCACAGGATGATGTATATCAACTCTTGCCTTTCGTAAGGGAGGCCTGCACATTGAGTGTGACACATCTTGATATTACATTAAGATCCCTTCTTGCAGCTTACCAAGCTGGGGTCACTGTAAATGCGAGGAACAACCTAACTGAGTTAGCAAATGTCTTGTCCTCATTCAAAATTCAAGAGAAGATGTTGCAAGGACAGGTGCAATGTTTTGAGTCTGCATTAAAAGATGTCTCAACCCTATGGAATCTGATGTCAGCAGGTGTCTCTAACATGATGGAAGAGGTGGATAAGAAGACACTAGCACTATCTGTACCATCTGCACCTGCTAGAGTCACTGTAAGAGCTACACCATCTGTGTCATCTCGAACCAGTGTGTTGGAGCCCCCTGCTCCGGAATTGGATCTGACGGCTGGCACTATAAATGTGTCACAGTATGGTACATTAACAGTAACTCATGATGGGAATCCGATGTTGTGCCCACAAAATGAAAGAGGAAAACTTCTTGTTCCCATTACAGTTGCAGTTAGTGCATTATCTGGTCTGTCTCTGATATTCAATAGAGATCTAGATGGACTTATCAGATTTATGCAGGGTCACCCTGATTATTTTGACAAATTCTCTACATTGGACTCCCTCTGAGGGCAAAAAAAAAACAGCCATCCGTCAAATGCTGGCTGCAGTTAAGGTAAAATATGGACAATGAACCACCCAACCTTTACAATCAAACAATTAATCCTTTTTATACTTTTTTACCTTTACATTATGTTAATCTCTGGAGTTATAAAAAAAAAAAAAAAAAAAAATGGTTACACCCGACGTGATAATTTTTTTCGTGTTCTTTTCGTGATTTTTTGTTCCCTACTGCCCACGCAACTCACCGCGTCGCGCCGAGTGTTACAAAAGTGCGTCATACGAACTTATCGAGTGCACGCGTACCAGACAATATCGTGTTAAGCACAGTTTCGAGTTTTAAAGACAATTTCGCGCATGTAACATGGCCAACCCGGCTCCGCAGCAGGCAATCCCTGGACCGATATGCCACGTATGTGGTTCGCCCAATTTGAAGCGGTCGTGGGACCACAACGCCAGTCAGAAAATGTGAAATATGACTTGGTGTTAGCGAAACTCGGCAAAGAGGAGTTAAGCCAAATCGCTGATTTAATAGATGAACCCCCGGGGGTTGCTCCGGAGCAACAGCGTTACAAAGCCCTGAAGAATAGATTGTTAAAAATATACCAAGAGAGTGCGGAAGCCCAATTTCATAAACTAGTAAAGGAGATGGATCTGGGCCAACAACGCCCTTCACAGCTTCTCGCTAAAATGAAGGAGTTGGCTAAAATGGAAGGATGCTATAGATGATGAGTATAACTCTTTTCTTATAAATAAATGTTGGAATATTGTAGATTTACCTATAGGGAAAAAGGCAGTAAAATGTAAATGGGTTTTTGCTAAAAGAGGGGTTCAAATGGTGAATTACTGAAGTATAAAGCGAGATTAGTAGCAAAAGGTTACACCCAAAAATATGGAATTGATTTTAATGAAACATTTGCCCCTGTTGTGAGATATTCAACCATAAGAATTTTGCTAGCTCTGGCAGCTCAGTATGATATGTATATAGTACATCTGGATGTAAAAACTGCATTTTTGAATGGAAATTTAACAGAAACTATTTATATGGAACAACCAGAAAAGTTTATTGTTCCAGGAAATGAAAATAAAGTTTACAAGCTAAATAAGGCAATTTATGGTTTTTTAACTACCAGTGTGGAGGTAATAAGAATTATTTAAAGACTATTTACCGTGACCGTTTATTGTAGGTGAGTTACAATTTTGCGAGCTTAAAGCGAAGTGTGCTCGTAATTACAAAAATATGACTATTTATATAAAGTTGATGTTTAGTCATTCCTGTACAAATTGGGAATGGTGCCCCGGCCTAGAATCCTAGATAATGAGACATAGATGATGCAACCATGAGTGACAAATAATAATTTGTTAACTATATTACAACTTAATATAAAATATACAATATGTGCCATTATGCAGGCAGCAAAAGCCTGGTATGAAAAAATTAACTTTGGTTTTAACCAATAAATTGAACTTCAAACGATTATCTTCAGAACATTGTGTATATGTTTATAAACAAGATGATGAAATTATAATCATTGCATTATATTATGTCGATGATATAATTCTATTTTCATCGAAAACATCTCAAAATAAAAATATTATAAAGAAAAAACATATGAAAGAGTTCGAGATAAAGGATCTGGGTCCTGCCAATCACATCTTAGGTATGAGAATAAATAAATTAAAGAATGGCAAGATCACATTGGATCAAACAAGTTATATCAAGTGTATGTTAAATAGATTCAACATGACAGATTGCAAAGCAATCAAAACACCTATGGAAGTCGGTCTGAAACTACAGAGCAGTGCTGCCAATTTAGCATTTTTATGGCTAAATTTAGCATTTTACTAAGTGATTTGGCATGCATAAATTCAGTTTAGCATATAGCATATTTTTTAGCATTTTAATTGGAAAGCTTATTCACACTTGAATTTCTTAATGCAAACACGAACCCAGAATAATGCGATGTTTCTGAACGGGACCACAGAGGTCTATACTCTATGATTTGGGGAATCCCCCTTAGATTGAACTTCATATCGTAATTCGTAGTAGTTTATAGCAACAGTCGACATTGTCATCAACGGTACCTTTTGTTTTGTCTGATTTGCATACGTGATTACGTGCGTTGAGAGTTATTAAAAAGAGATAAAATTGACAATGCCTCCAAAATACAGCCAACATTACCGTGCAGAATGGGAATTGATATCCGATTTTAAAGAGTGGCTTCAGCCGGTCGAAAGTGATACCACAAAGGCCTACTGTAAGTATTGCAAGAGTCAGTTAGTGGCAAAATATTTTTTTTTAAAACAACATGCTTCGTCCTCCAAACACCTAAAAGCAATGGAACCTTTAAGAGGTCAAAAAAATTGTGTTCCCGAAGGTGATAAAAAATCTCAACACTCAAAAAGCTGAAAGTACACTTTCTTTGTTCATTTGTGAACATTGTTCAATACTAACCACTGATCATTTGTCACAAGTATGTAAGAACAGATTTAGCGATAGCCAAAGTGCTGACTTGCGACTGCACAGAACAAAGTGCACAAATATAATTAAGAATGTTTTGGCACCACATTTCTGTCAAGAATTAGTAGATGATATTGGAGATCAAGAATATAGTATATTCATGGATGAATCAACAGATGTTTCAGTAAGCAAATTGTTAGGCGTGACGGTTACATATTTCAGCTTATCGTTGAAGAAAATTGTTTCCACTTTCTTGGGAATAGTCGAAATTGAAGACGGAACAGCAAACGGGATAGTTAATGGCTTAAAAATATTGCTTTCCGGTTTAAATTTGAATATAAAAAATATAATCGGCATTGGCACCGATAACGCGAATGTTATGACGGGTACCACAAACGGTGTCCATCAATTGCTAAAAAATGAAACTGGCAAAGACAACTTGGTATTAGTACGCTGCGTGTGTCACTCCTTACAGTTAGCAATGTCGCATGCCTCTGAACGGACACTTCCTAGAAATATAGACTTTTTAATACGTGAAACTTTTAACTGGTTCAGTCATTCGTCGAAGCGGCAAATGTACTATAAATAATTATACAAAACCATGAACTGTGGATCAGAGTCTCTTAAGATTCCTCGACTATGCAATACTAGATGGATATCCATTGAGCCAGCTGTGGTTCGTATTTTGGAACAATGGGACGAGTTGAAACTGTTGTTTCAAGTTGCCAGAAGCAGCGAACAATGTTATATGGCAGAAATGTTATACAATATGTACAATGATCCCGTAAACCATTTATAAATATTTAATTTATATTAAGCCAATCGTTCGAGAAGTCCAAACGGTAAATAAACTTTTTGAAAGTAATGATGTTGAAATAACAAAACTTTACAATGACCTTATTGGCTTAACGGAATCTATAAGTCGCCGCATTTTGAATCCTACAGCCAGAGTTGACGTACTGACACAAAATATTGCCAGTTATATAGATCCGTCCGTGTATATGGGATACGTTTTCGAAACAAAGTTAAGGGAGTATGATTTAGCACAAGAAGTGACGCAAAATCTTAAACAGAGATGCATAAATTTTACTCTTAAACTTGTGACAGAATTACAATCGAGATTGCCCACGAACTTTGCAGTTCTACAGAAAATTTCAATGTTTTCAGTGCAGGAGACGCTAAAAGTTATCAAACCTATCATTGAAATAGCGCAAGAATTCAATGTAAATGCTACAGAAATTGATAAACTTATATTACAATGGCGAAACATTGTTTTTATACAATGGCAGTGTACTTCCTCTACTATTAAATTTTGGTGTGAAGTTTTGGACTACAAGGACGCTGCTGAAAATAATCCCTTCAAAGAACTGGCTGTATTTGCAATAATGTTGTTAACATTACCTCATTCAAATGCAGACGTAGAGCGTGTATTTAGCCAAGTTAACTTAGTTAAAACAAAACTCAGGAACAGTTTATCAACATCAACCCTAAACGCAATTTTGTACGTAAGATTCGGATTAAAAAGGGTTAACAAATGTTGTCACTCTTACGAGGTCCCTGACCCAGTGTTGCGAAAAATAGGGACAAATGAGGCCTATGCATCTTCATCTTCCGCTTCGGCTGCATCTATTGAAGAGGATACAGAGGAGGGTCTTAATTTTTTATTTGTGTCACAAAATTAGCCCTTTCGGTGTTTCCTTGGCTTGATTGTTAAGATTTATTTAATAAATATTTTTCTTTTTGCATTAGCCACCACAGCATGTTTAATATGGACTATGGGTACATAATATGGACATTTCGAATTATAAGTAAGTTTAAGTATTATCTTATCACAAAATTGACTATTTAAGTAAATCTTTATCAGTCAAAAATCACAACTTACCAACTTATAGGCGGCATAAGTATACATTTACTACCTAAGTTAATTTTACACTTTGTCAAAAATAAAAATTTCATAGAAAATAAATCAAGTAAGAATAAAAACGGTTTACATTAATGGACGCTGTTAAGCATTAGTGTACTAACCCACATACAAATTACGTACTGAGTTATGAACTTATGAATGCAGTTATGTTTGTGGCGAATGCGTAGTTGCAGTACTAACACAACAGAGTGCTAACACAAATGTAAGGTGAGGTGGCGTAGGGCCACGGACCTCAGTTGCGTGCGAGCTGGGCATTAGGGGACACGTATAATCTTAGTTACCAAAATATATAATCAAGTGAAACGACTCTTTAATTTATCTCCAAATCAGGATCAAGAACACTAGAGTATAGACAATTCCAAAAGTGGTGACCCCTGTTGAGGAAAATGGTTGGGAAAATAAACACTGGATGAGATTAATTCAGATATTATATTTTTCAAGAGCACAGTCGTACATACCACAGCAAAAGTTGGGCCAAGAGCTCGAGCAGTAATTTTTACATTCTACAAAATGATAATGACAGCTGACATATATTTTTTTTTAATAATTAAATACTAAGGAGATTGCGTTCACTAGTTACATTTCCAACAACCCCGACGTGATAATTTTTGTAAAACTTTTAAAAGTTTTAAAAAGAAATCGTTTTAAAACTTTTAAAACGATTTCTAGACATTACCATGTCTACAAGAAATCCCAATCAAAGTGGAAAGGGCAGGCATCATCATGGTCATAGAGCAAGTAGGGCGAGCTCTACATTTCAGACTCCGGAGGCATCAGAAATAGAGTCATTGACTGAGGGTCCAATAGTTCAGAAATTATTATCACCAACCAATATAGACCCCAATGTGACATCCAAGCTCCAAACTCCTCACAGACCTCAAACAGAAGGCCAACAAACCAGGCCACCTAAGAGAGACAATGTGAGAGGGGAGAGCAAAGAAGAAGATCCTGTCTCAAGACTGGGGAAAACCTTGATGATAATATCTGACCCTTTGGATTCAATAATTCTTGAATTTCTGAGATCAATCGAGATATTGGCTGCACCACAGGTAGGCAACTTGGAGCGCACATACAGGATGCTAGTAGGAAAATCACAGGATGATGTATATCAACTCTTGCCTTTCGTAAGGGAGGCCTGCACATTGAGTGTGACACATCTTGATATTACATTAAGATCCCTTCTTGCAGCTTACCAAGCTGGGGTCACTGTAAATGCGAGGAACAACCTAACTGAGTTAGCAAATGTCTTGTCCTCATTCAAAATTCAAGAGAAGATGTTGCAAGGACAGGTTCAATGTTTTGAGTCTGCATTAAAAGATGTCTCAACCCTATGGAATCTGATGTCAGCAGGTGTCTCTAACATGATGGAAGAGGTGGATAAGAAGACACTAGCACTATCTGTACCATCTGCACCTGCTAGAGTCACTGTAAGAGCTACACCATCTGTGTCATCTCGAACCAGTGTGTTGGAGCCCCCTGCTCCGGAATTGGATCTGACGGCTGGCACTATAAATGTGTCACAGTATGGTACATTAACAGTAACTCATGATGGGAATCCGATGTTGTGCCCACAAAATGAAAGAGGAAAACTTCTTGTTCCCATTACAGTTGCAGTTAGTGCATTATCTGGTCTGTCTCTGATATTCAATAGAGATCTAGATGGACTTATCAGATTTATGCAGGGTCACCCTGATTATTTTGACAAATTCTCTACATTGGACTCAGAGGGCAAAAAAAAAACAGCCATCCGTCAAATGCTGGCTGCAGTTAAGGTAAAATATGGACAATGAACCACCCAACCTTTACAATCAAACAATTAATCCTTTTTATACTTTTTTACCTTTACATTATGTTAATCTCTGGAGTTATAAAAAAAAATAAAAAAAAAAATGGTTACACCCGACGTGATAATTTTTTTCGTGTTCTTTTCGTGATTTTTTGTTCCCTACTGCCCACGCAACTCACCGCGTCGCGCCGAGTGTTACAAAAGTGCGTCATACGAACTTATCGAGTGCACGCGTACCAGACAATATCGTGTTAAGCACAGTTTCGAGTTTTAAAGACAATTTCGCGCATGTAACATGGCCAACCCGGCTCCGCAGCAGGCAATCCCTGGACCGATATGCCACGTATGTGGTTCGCCCAATTTGAAGCGGTCGTGGGACCACAACGCCAGTCAGAAAATGTGAAATATGACTTGGTGTTAGCGAAACTCGGCAAAGAGGAGTTAAGCCAAATCGCTGATTTAATAGATGAACCCCCGGGGGTTGCTCCGGAGCAACAGCGTTACAAAGCCCTGAAGAATAGATTGTTAAAAATATACCAAGAGAGTGCGGAAGCCCAATTTCATAAACTAGTAAAGGAGATGGATCTGGGCCAACAACGCCCTTCACAGCTTCTCGCTAAAATGAAGGAGTTGGCTAAAATGGAAGGATGCTATAGATGATGAGTATAACTCTTTTCTTATAAATAAATGTTGGAATATTGTAGATTTACCTATAGGGAAAAAGGCAGTAAAATGTAAATGGGTTTTTGCTAAAAGAGGGGTTCAAATGGTGAATTACTGAAGTATAAAGCGAGATTAGTAGCAAAAGGTTACACCCAAAAATATGGAATTGATTTTAATGAAACATTTGCCCCTGTTGTGAGATATTCAACCATAAGAATTTTGCTAGCTCTGGCAGCTCAGTATGATATGTATATAGTACATCTGGATGTAAAAACTGCATTTTTGAATGGAAATTTAACAGAAACTATTTATATGGAACAACCAGAAAAGTTTATTGTTCCAGGAAATGAAAATAAAGTTTACAAGCTAAATAAGGCAATTTATGGTTTTTTAACTACCAGTGTGGAGGTAATAAGAATTATTTAAAGACTATTTACCGTGACCGTTTATTGTAGGTGAGTTACAATTTTGCGAGCTTAAAGCGAAGTGTGCTCGTAATTACAAAAATATGACTATTTATATAAAGTTGATGTTTAGTCATTCCTGTACAAATTGGGAATGGTGCCCCGGCCTAGAATCCTAGATAATGAGACATAGATGATGCAACCATGAGTGACAAATAATAATTTGTTAACTATATTACAACTTAATATAAAATATACAATATGTGCCATTATGCAGGCAGCAAAAGCCTGGTATGAAAAAATTAACTTTGGTTTTAACCAATAAATTGAACTTCAAACGATTATCTTCAGAACATTGTGTATATGTTTATAAACAAGATGATGAAATTATAATCATTGCATTATATTATGTCGATGATATAATTCTATTTTCATCGAAAACATCTCAAAATAAAAATATTATAAAGAAAAAACATATGAAAGAGTTCGAGATAAAGGATCTGGGTCCTGCCAATCACATCTTAGGTATGAGAATAAATAAATTAAAGAATGGCAAGATCACATTGGATCAAACAAGTTATATCAAGTGTATGTTAAATAGATTCAACATGACAGATTGCAAAGCAATCAAAACACCTATGGAAGTCGGTCTGAAACTACAGAGCAGTGCTGCCAATTTAGCATTTTTATGGCTAAATTTAGCATTTTACTAAGTGATTTGGCATGCATAAATTCAGTTTAGCATATAGCATATTTTTTAGCATTTTAATTGGAAAGCTTATTCACACTTGAATTTCTTAATGCAAACACGAACCCAGAATAATGCGATGTTTCTGAACGGGACCACAGAGGTCTATACTCTATGATTTGGGGAATCCCCCTTAGATTGAACTTCATATCGTAATTCGTAGTAGTTTATAGCAACAGTCGACATTGTCATCAACGGTACCTTTTGTTTTGTCTGATTTGCATACGTGATTACGTGCGTTGAGAGTTATTAAAAAGAGATAAAATTGACAATGCCTCCAAAATACAGCCAACATTACCGTGCAGAATGGGAATTGATATCCGATTTTAAAGAGTGGCTTCAGCCGGTCGAAAGTGATACCACAAAGGCCTACTGTATTGCAAGAGTCAGTTAGTGGCAAAATATTTTTTTTTAAAACAACATGCTTCGTCCTCCAAACACCTAAAAGCAATGGAACCTTTAAGAGGTCAAAAAAATTGTGTTCCCGAAGGTGATAAAAAATCTCAACACTCAAAAAGCTGAAAGTACACTTTCTTTGTTCATTTGTGAACATTGTTCAATACTAACCACTGATCATTTGTCACAAGTATGTAAGAACAGATTTAGCGATAGCCAAAGTGCTGACTTGCGACTGCACAGAACAAAGTGCACAAATATAATTAAGAATGTTTTGGTACCACATTTCTGTCAAGAATTAGTAGATGATATTGGAGATCAAGAATATAGTATATTCATGGATGAATCAACAGATGTTTCAGTAAGCAAATTGTTAGGCGTGACGGTTACATATTTCAGCTTATCGTTGAAGAAAATTGTTTCCACTTTCTTGGGAATAGTCGAAATTGAAGACGGAACAGCAAACGGGATAGTTAATGGCTTAAAAATATTGCTTTCCGGTTTAAATTTGAATATAAAAAATATAATCGGCATTGGCACCGATAACGCGAATGTTATGACGGGTACCACAAACGGTGTCCATCAATTGCTAAAAAATGAAACTGGCAAAGACAACTTGGTATTAGTACGCTGCGTGTGTCACTCCTTACAGTTAGCAATGTCGCATGCCTCTGAACGGACACTTCCTAGAAATATAGACTTTTTAATACGTGAAACTTTTAACTGGTTCAGTCATTCGTCGAAGCGGCAAATGTACTATAAATAATTATACAAAACCATGAACTGTGGATCAGAGCCTCTTAAGATTCCTCGACTATGCAATACTAGATGGATATCCATTGAGCCAGCTGTGGTTCGTATTTTGGAACAATGGGACGAGTTGAAACTGTTGTTTCAAGTTTCCAGAAGCAGCGAACAATGTTATATGGCAGAAATGTTATACAATATGTACAATGATCCCGTAAACCATTTATATTTAATTTATATTAAGCCAATCGTTCGAGAAGTCCAAACGGTAAATAAACTTTTTGAAAGTAATGATGTTGAAATAACAAAACTTTACAATGACCTTATTGGCTTAACGGAATCTATAAGTCGCCGCATTTTGAATCCTACAGCCAGAGTTGACGTACTGACACAAAATATTGCCAGTTATATAGATCCGTCCGTGTATATGGGATACGTTTTCGAAACAAAGTTAAGGGAGTATGATTTAGCACAAGAAGTGACGCAAAATCTTAAACAGAGATGCATAAATTTTACTCTTAAACTTGTGACAGAATTACAATCGAGATTGCCCACGAACTTTGCAGTTCTACAGAAAATTTCAATGTTTTCAGTGCAGGAGACGCTAAAAGTTATCAAACCTATCATTGAAATAGCGCAAGAATTCAATGTAAATGCTACAGAAATTGATAAACTTATATTACAATGGCGAAACATTGTTTTTATACAATGGCAGTGTACTTCCTCTACTATTAAATTTTGGTGTGAAGTTTTGGACTACAAGGACGCTGCTGAAAATAATCCCTTCAAAGAACTGGCTGTATTTGCAATAATGTTGTTAACATTACCTCATTCAAATGCAGACGTAGAGCGTGTATTTAGCCAAGTTAACTTAGTTAAAACAAAACTCAGGAACAGTTTATCAACATCAACCCTAAACGCAATTTTGTACGTAAGATTCGGATTAAAAAGGGTTAACAAATGTTGTCACTCTTACGAGGTCCCTGACCCAGTGTTGCGAAAAATAGGGACAAATGAGGCCTATGCATCTTCATCTTCCGCTTCGGCTGCATCTATTGAAGAGGATACAGAGGAGGGTCTTAATTTTTTATTTGTGTCACAAAATTAGCCCTTTCGGTGTTTCCTTGGCTTGATTGTTAAGATTTATTTAATAAATATTTTTCTTTTTGCATTAGCCACCACAGCATGTTTAATATGGACTATGGGTACATAATATGGACATTTCGAATTATAAGTAAGTTTAAGTATTATCTTATCACAAAATTGACTATTTAAGTAAATCTTTATCAGTCAAAAATCACAACTTACCAACTTATAGGCGGCATAAGTATACATTTACTACCTAAGTTAATTTTACACTTTGTCAAAAATAAAACTCTCATAGAAAATAAATCAAGTAAGAATAAAAACGGTTTACATTAATGGACGCTGTTAAGCATTAGTGTACTAACCCACATACAAATTACGTACTGAGTTATGAACTTATGAATGCAGTTATGTTTGTGGCGAATGCGTAGTTGCAGTACTAACACAACAGAGTGCTAACACAAATGTAAGGTGAGGTGGCGTAGGGCCACGGACCTCAGTTGCGTGCGAGCCGGGCATTAGGGGACACGTATAATCTTAGTTACCAAAATATATAATCAAGTGAAACGACTCTTTAATTTATCTCCAAATCAGGATCAAGAACACTAGAGTATAGACAATTCCAAAAGTGGTGACCCCTGTTGAGGAAAATGGTTGGGAAAATAAACACTGGATGAGATTAATTCAGATATTATATTTTTCAAGAGCACAGTCGTACATACCACAGCAAAAGTTGGGCCAAGAGCTCGAGCAGTAATTTTTACATTCTACAAAATGATAATGACAGCTGACATATATTTTTTTTTAATAATTAAATACTAAGGAGATTGCGTTCACTAGTTACATTTCCAACAACCCCGACGTGATAATTTTTGTAAAACTTTTAAAAGTTTTAAAAAGAAATCGTTTTAAAACTTTTAAAACGATTTCTAGACATTACCATGTCTACAAGAAATCCCAATCAAAGTGGAAAGGGCAGGCATCATCATGGTCATAGAGCAAGTAGGGCGAGCTCTACATTTCAGACTCCGGAGGCATCAGAAATAGAGTCATTGACTGAGGGTCCAATAGTTCAGAAATTATTATCACCAACCAATATAGACCCCAATGTGACATCCAAGCTCCAAACTCCTCACAGACCTCAAACAGAAGGCCAACAAACCAGGCCACCTAAGAGAGACAATGTGAGAGGGGAGAGCAAAGAAGAAGATCCTGTCTCAAGACTGGGGGAAACCTTGATGATAATATCTGACCCTTTGGATTCAATAATTCTTGAATTTCTGAGATCAATCGAGATATTGGCTGCACCACAGGTAGGCAACTTGGAGCGCACATACAGGATGCTAGTAGGAAAATCACAGGATGATGTATATCAACTCTTGCCTTTCGTAAGGGAGGCCTGCACATTGAGTGTGACACATCTTGATATTACATTAAGATCCCTTCTTGCAGCTTACCAAGCTGGGGTCACTGTAAATGCGAGGAACAACCTAACTGAGTTAGCAAATGTCTTGTCCTCATTCAAAATTCAAGAGAAGATGTTGCAAGGACAGGTGCAATGTTTTGAGTCTGCATTAAAAGATGTCTCAACCCTATGGAATCTGATGTCAGCAGGTGTCTCTAACATGATGGAAGAGGTGGATAAGAAGACACTAGCACTATCTGTACCATCTGCACCTGCTAGAGTCACTGTAAGAGCTACACCATCTGTGTCATCTCGAACCAGTGTGTTGGAGCCCCCTGCTCCGGAATTGGATCTGACGGCTGGCACTATAAATGTGTCACAGTATGGTACATTAACAGTAACTCATGATGGGAATCCGATGTTGTGCCCACAAAATGAAAGAGGAAAACTTCTTGTTCCCATTACAGTTGCAGTTAGTGCATTATCTGGTCTGTCTCTGATATTCAATAGAGATCTAGATGGACTTATCAGATTTATGCAGGGTCACCCTGATTATTTTGACAAATTCTCTACATTGGACTCCCTCTGAGGGCAAAAAAAAAACAGCCATCCGTCAAATGCTGGCTGCAGTTAAGGTAAAATATGGACAATGAACCACCCAACCTTTACAATCAAACAATTAATCCTTTTTATACTTTTTTACCTTTACATTATGTTAATCTCTGGAGTTATAAAAAAAAAAAAAAAAAAAAATGGTTACACCCGACGTGATAATTTTTTTCGTGTTCTTTTCGTGATTTTTTGTTCCCTACTGCCCACGCAACTCACCGCGTCGCGCCGAGTGTTACAAAAGTGCGTCATACGAACTTATCGAGTGCACGCGTACCAGACAATATCGTGTTAAGCACAGTTTCGAGTTTTAAAGACAATTTCGCGCATGTAACATGGCCAACCCGGCTCCGCAGCAGGCAATCCCTGGACCGATATGCCACGTATGTGGTTCGCCCAATTTGAAGCGGTCGTGGGACCACAACGCCAGTCAGAAAATGTGAAATATGACTTGGTGTTAGCGAAACTCGGCAAAGAGGAGTTAAGCCAAATCGCTGATTTAATAGATGAACCCCCGGGGGTTGCTCCGGAGCAACAGCGTTACAAAGCCCTGAAGAATAGATTGTTAAAAATATACCAAGAGAGTGCGGAAGCCCAATTTCATAAACTAGTAAAGGAGATGGATCTGGGCCAACAACGCCCTTCACAGCTTCTCGCTAAAATGAAGGAGTTGGCTAAAATGGAAGGATGCTATAGATGATGAGTATAACTCTTTTCTTATAAATAAATGTTGGAATATTGTAGATTTACCTATAGGGAAAAAGGCAGTAAAATGTAAATGGGTTTTTGCTAAAAGAGGGGTTCAAATGGTGAATTACTGAAGTATAAAGCGAGATTAGTAGCAAAAGGTTACACCCAAAAATATGGAATTGATTTTAATGAAACATTTGCCCCTGTTGTGAGATATTCAACCATAAGAATTTTGCTAGCTCTGGCAGCTCAGTATGATATGTATATAGTACATCTGGATGTAAAAACTGCATTTTTGAATGGAAATTTAACAGAAACTATTTATATGGAACAACCAGAAAAGTTTATTGTTCCAGGAAATGAAAATAAAGTTTACAAGCTAAATAAGGCAATTTATGGTTTTTTAACTACCAGTGTGGAGGTAATAAGAATTATTTAAAGACTATTTACCGTGACCGTTTATTGTAGGTGAGTTACAATTTTGCGAGCTTAAAGCGAAGTGTGCTCGTAATTACAAAAATATGACTATTTATATAAAGTTGATGTTTAGTCATTCCTGTACAAATTGGGAATGGTGCCCCGGCCTAGAATCCTAGATAATGAGACATAGATGATGCAACCATGAGTGACAAATAATAATTTGTTAACTATATTACAACTTAATATAAAATATACAATATGTGCCATTATGCAGGCAGCAAAAGCCTGGTATGAAAAAATTAACTTTGGTTTTAACCAATAAATTGAACTTCAAACGATTATCTTCAGAACATTGTGTATATGTTTATAAACAAGATGATGAAATTATAATCATTGCATTATATTATGTCGATGATATAATTCTATTTTCATCGAAAACATCTCAAAATAAAAATATTATAAAGAAAAAACATATGAAAGAGTTCGAGATAAAGGATCTGGGTCCTGCCAATCACATCTTAGGTATGAGAATAAATAAATTAAAGAATGGCAAGATCACATTGGATCAAACAAGTTATATCAAGTGTATGTTAAATAGATTCAACATGACAGATTGCAAAGCAATCAAAACACCTATGGAAGTCGGTCTGAAACTACAGAGCAGTGCTGCCAATTTAGCATTTTTATGGCTAAATTTAGCATTTTACTAAGTGATTTGGCATGCATAAATTCAGTTTAGCATATAGCATATTTTTTAGCATTTTAATTGGAAAGCTTATTCACACTTGAATTTCTTAATGCAAACACGAACCCAGAATAATGCGATGTTTCTGAACGGGACCACAGAGGTCTATACTCTATGATTTGGGGAATCCCCCTTAGATTGAACTTCATATCGTAATTCGTAGTAGTTTATAGCAACAGTCGACATTGTCATCAACGGTACCTTTTGTTTTGTCTGATTTGCATACGTGATTACGTGCGTTGAGAGTTATTAAAAAGAGATAAAATTGACAATGCCTCCAAAATACAGCCAACATTACCGTGCAGAATGGGAATTGATATCCGATTTTAAAGAGTGGCTTCAGCCGGTCGAAAGTGATACCACAAAGGCCTACTGTAAGTATTGCAAGAGTCAGTTAGTGGCAAAATATTTTTTTTTAAAACAACATGCTTCGTCCTCCAAACACCTAAAAGCAATGGAACCTTTAAGAGGTCAAAAAAATTGTGTTCCCGAAGGTGATAAAAAATCTCAACACTCAAAAAGCTGAAAGTACACTTTCTTTGTTCATTTGTGAACATTGTTCAATACTAACCACTGATCATTTGTCACAAGTATGTAAGAACAGATTTAGCGATAGCCAAAGTGCTGACTTGCGACTGCACAGAACAAAGTGCACAAATATAATTAAGAATGTTTTGGCACCACATTTCTGTCAAGAATTAGTAGATGATATTGGAGATCAAGAATATAGTATATTCATGGATGAATCAACAGATGTTTCAGTAAGCAAATTGTTAGGCGTGACGGTTACATATTTCAGCTTATCGTTGAAGAAAATTGTTTCCACTTTCTTGGGAATAGTCGAAATTGAAGACGGAACAGCAAACGGGATAGTTAATGGCTTAAAAATATTGCTTTCCGGTTTAAATTTGAATATAAAAAATATAATCGGCATTGGCACCGATAACGCGAATGTTATGACGGGTACCACAAACGGTGTCCATCAATTGCTAAAAAATGAAACTGGCAAAGACAACTTGGTATTAGTACGCTGCGTGTGTCACTCCTTACAGTTAGCAATGTCGCATGCCTCTGAACGGACACTTCCTAGAAATATAGACTTTTTAATACGTGAAACTTTTAACTGGTTCAGTCATTCGTCGAAGCGGCAAATGTACTATAAATAATTATACAAAACCATGAACTGTGGATCAGAGCCTCTTAAGATTCCTCGACTATGCAATACTAGATGGATATCCATTGAGCCAGCTGTGGTTCGTATTTTGGAACAATGGGACGAGTTGAAACTGTTGTTTCAAGTTTCCAGAAGCAGCGAACAATGTTATATGGCAGAAATGTTATACAATATGTACAATGATCCCGTAAACCATTTATATTTAATTTATATTAAGCCAATCGTTCGAGAAGTCCAAACGGTAAATAAACTTTTTGAAAGTAATGATGTTGAAATAACAAAACTTTACAATGACCTTATTGGCTTAACGGAATCTATAAGTCGCCGCATTTTGAATCCTACAGCCAGAGTTGACGTACTGACACAAAATATTGCCAGTTATATAGATCCGTCCGTGTATATGGGATACGTTTTCGAAACAAAGTTAAGGGAGTATGATTTAGCACAAGAAGTGACGCAAAATCTTAAACAGAGATGCATAAATTTTACTCTTAAACTTGTGACAGAATTACAATCGAGATTGCCCACGAACTTTGCAGTTCTACAGAAAATTTCAATGTTTTCAGTGCAGGAGACGCTAAAAGTTATCAAACCTATCATTGAAATAGCGCAAGAATTCAATGTAAATGCTACAGAAATTGATAAACTTATATTACAATGGCGAAACATTGTTTTTATACAATGGCAGTGTACTTCCTCTACTATTAAATTTTGGTGTGAAGTTTTGGACTACAAGGACGCTGCTGAAAATAATCCCTTCAAAGAACTGGCTGTATTTGCAATAATGTTGTTAACATTACCTCATTCAAATGCAGACGTAGAGCGTGTATTTAGCCAAGTTAACTTAGTTAAAACAAAACTCAGGAACAGTTTATCAACATCAACCCTAAACGCAATTTTGTACGTAAGATTCGGATTAAAAAGGGTTAACAAATGTTGTCACTCTTACGAGGTCCCTGACCCAGTGTTGCGAAAAATAGGGACAAATGAGGCCTATGCATCTTCATCTTCCGCTTCGGCTGCATCTATTGAAGAGGATACAGAGGAGGGTCTTAATTTTTTATTTGTGTCACAAAATTAGCCCTTTCGGTGTTTCCTTGGCTTGATTGTTAAGATTTATTTAATAAATATTTTTCTTTTTGCATTAGCCACCACAGCATGTTTAATATGGACTATGGGTACATAATATGGACATTTCGAATTATAAGTAAGTTTAAGTATTATCTTATCACAAAATTGACTATTTAAGTAAATCTTTATCAGTCAAAAATCACAACTTACCAACTTATAGGCGGCATAAGTATACATTTACTACCTAAGTTAATTTTACACTTTGTCAAAAATAAAACTCTCATAGAAAATAAATCAAGTAAGAATAAAAACGGTTTACATTAATGGACGCTGTTAAGCATTAGTGTACTAACCCACATACAAATTACGTACTGAGTTATGAACTTATGAATGCAGTTATGTTTGTGGCGAATGCGTAGTTGCAGTACTAACACAACAGAGTGCTAACACAAATGTAAGGTGAGGTGGCGTAGGGCCACGGACCTCAGTTGCGTGCGAGCTGGGCATTAGGGGACACGTATAATCTTAGTTACCAAAATATATAATCAAGTGAAACGACTCTTTAATTTATCTCCAAATCAGGATCAAGAACACTAGAGTATAGACAATTCCAAAAGTGGTGACCCCTGTTGAGGAAAATGGTTGGGAAAATAAACACTGGATGAGATTAATTCAGATATTATATTTTTCAAGAGCACAGTCGTACATACCACAGCAAAAGTTGGGCCAAGAGCTCGAGCAGTAATTTTTACATTCTACAAAATGATAATGACAGCTGACATATATTTTTTTTTAATAATTAAATACTAAGGAGATTGCGTTCACTAGTTACATTTCCAACAACCCCGACGTGATAATTTTTGTAAAACTTTTAAAAGTTTTAAAAAGAAATCGTTTTAAAACTTTTAAAACGATTTCTAGACATTACCATGTCTACAAGAAATCCCAATCAAAGTGGAAAGGGCAGGCATCATCATGGTCATAGAGCAAGTAGGGCGAGCTCTACATTTCAGACTCCGGAGGCATCAGAAATAGAGTCATTGACTGAGGGTCCAATAGTTCAGAAATTATTATCACCAACCAATATAGACCCCAATGTGACATCCAAGCTCCAAACTCCTCACAGACCTCAAACAGAAGGCCAACAAACCAGGCCACCTAAGAGAGACAATGTGAGAGGGGAGAGCAAAGAAGAAGATCCTGTCTCAAGACTGGGGGAAACCTTGATGATAATATCTGACCCTTTGGATTCAATAATTCTTGAATTTCTGAGATCAATCGAGATATTGGCTGCACCACAGGTAGGCAACTTGGAGCGCACATACAGGATGCTAGTAGGAAAATCACAGGATGATGTATATCAACTCTTGCCTTTCGTAAGGGAGGCCTGCACATTGAGTGTGACACATCTTGATATTACATTAAGATCCCTTCTTGCAGCTTACCAAGCTGGGGTCACTGTAAATGCGAGGAACAACCTAACTGAGTTAGCAAATGTCTTGTCCTCATTCAAAATTCAAGAGAAGATGTTGCAAGGACAGGTGCAATGTTTTGAGTCTGCATTAAAAGATGTCTCAACCCTATGGAATCTGATGTCAGCAGGTGTCTCTAACATGATGGAAGAGGTGGATAAGAAGACACTAGCACTATCTGTACCATCTGCACCTGCTAGAGTCACTGTAAGAGCTACACCATCTGTGTCATCTCGAACCAGTGTGTTGGAGCCCCCTGCTCCGGAATTGGATCTGACGGCTGGCACTATAAATGTGTCACAGTATGGTACATTAACAGTAACTCATGATGGGAATCCGATGTTGTGCCCACAAAATGAAAGAGGAAAACTTCTTGTTCCCATTACAGTTGCAGTTAGTGCATTATCTGGTCTGTCTCTGATATTCAATAGAGATCTAGATGGACTTATCAGATTTATGCAGGGTCACCCTGATTATTTTGACAAATTCTCTACATTGGACTCCCTCTGAGGGCAAAAAAAAAACAGCCATCCGTCAAATGCTGGCTGCAGTTAAGGTAAAATATGGACAATGAACCACCCAACCTTTACAATCAAACAATTAATCCTTTTTATACTTTTTTACCTTTACATTATGTTAATCTCTGGAGTTATAAAAAAAAAAAAAAAAAAAAATGGTTACACCCGACGTGATAATTTTTTTCGTGTTCTTTTCGTGATTTTTTGTTCCCTACTGCCCACGCAACTCACCGCGTCGCGCCGAGTGTTACAAAAGTGCGTCATACGAACTTATCGAGTGCACGCGTACCAGACAATATCGTGTTAAGCACAGTTTCGAGTTTTAAAGACAATTTCGCGCATGTAACATGGCCAACCCGGCTCCGCAGCAGGCAATCCCTGGACCGATATGCCACGTATGTGGTTCGCCCAATTTGAAGCGGTCGTGGGACCACAACGCCAGTCAGAAAATGTGAAATATGACTTGGTGTTAGCGAAACTCGGCAAAGAGGAGTTAAGCCAAATCGCTGATTTAATAGATGAACCCCCGGGGGTTGCTCCGGAGCAACAGCGTTACAAAGCCCTGAAGAATAGATTGTTAAAAATATACCAAGAGAGTGCGGAAGCCCAATTTCATAAACTAGTAAAGGAGATGGATCTGGGCCAACAACGCCCTTCACAGCTTCTCGCTAAAATGAAGGAGTTGGCTAAAATGGAAGGATGCTATAGATGATGAGTATAACTCTTTTCTTATAAATAAATGTTGGAATATTGTAGATTTACCTATAGGGAAAAAGGCAGTAAAATGTAAATGGGTTTTTGCTAAAAGAGGGGTTCAAATGGTGAATTACTGAAGTATAAAGCGAGATTAGTAGCAAAAGGTTACACCCAAAAATATGGAATTGATTTTAATGAAACATTTGCCCCTGTTGTGAGATATTCAACCATAAGAATTTTGCTAGCTCTGGCAGCTCAGTATGATATGTATATAGTACATCTGGATGTAAAAACTGCATTTTTGAATGGAAATTTAACAGAAACTATTTATATGGAACAACCAGAAAAGTTTATTGTTCCAGGAAATGAAAATAAAGTTTACAAGCTAAATAAGGCAATTTATGGTTTTTTAACTACCAGTGTGGAGGTAATAAGAATTATTTAAAGACTATTTACCGTGACCGTTTATTGTAGGTGAGTTACAATTTTGCGAGCTTAAAGCGAAGTGTGCTCGTAATTACAAAAATATGACTATTTATATAAAGTTGATGTTTAGTCATTCCTGTACAAATTGGGAATGGTGCCCCGGCCTAGAATCCTAGATAATGAGACATAGATGATGCAACCATGAGTGACAAATAATAATTTGTTAACTATATTACAACTTAATATAAAATATACAATATGTGCCATTATGCAGGCAGCAAAAGCCTGGTATGAAAAAATTAACTTTGGTTTTAACCAATAAATTGAACTTCAAACGATTATCTTCAGAACATTGTGTATATGTTTATAAACAAGATGATGAAATTATAATCATTGCATTATATTATGTCGATGATATAATTCTATTTTCATCGAAAACATCTCAAAATAAAAATATTATAAAGAAAAAACATATGAAAGAGTTCGAGATAAAGGATCTGGGTCCTGCCAATCACATCTTAGGTATGAGAATAAATAAATTAAAGAATGGCAAGATCACATTGGATCAAACAAGTTATATCAAGTGTATGTTAAATAGATTCAACATGACAGATTGCAAAGCAATCAAAACACCTATGGAAGTCGGTCTGAAACTACAGAGCAGTGCTGCCAATTTAGCATTTTTATGGCTAAATTTAGCATTTTACTAAGTGATTTGGCATGCATAAATTCAGTTTAGCATATAGCATATTTTTTAGCATTTTAATTGGAAAGCTTATTCACACTTGAATTTCTTAATGCAAACACGAACCCAGAATAATGCGATGTTTCTGAACGGGACCACAGAGGTCTATACTCTATGATTTGGGGAATCCCCCTTAGATTGAACTTCATATCGTAATTCGTAGTAGTTTATAGCAACAGTCGACATTGTCATCAACGGTACCTTTTGTTTTGTCTGATTTGCATACGTGATTACGTGCGTTGAGAGTTATTAAAAAGAGATAAAATTGACAATGCCTCCAAAATACAGCCAACATTACCGTGCAGAATGGGAATTGATATCCGATTTTAAAGAGTGGCTTCAGCCGGTCGAAAGTGATACCACAAAGGCCTACTGTAAGTATTGCAAGAGTCAGTTAGTGGCAAAATATTTTTTTTTAAAACAACATGCTTCGTCCTCCAAACACCTAAAAGCAATGGAACCTTTAAGAGGTCAAAAAAATTGTGTTCCCGAAGGTGATAAAAAATCTCAACACTCAAAAAGCTGAAAGTACACTTTCTTTGTTCATTTGTGAACATTGTTCAATACTAACCACTGATCATTTGTCACAAGTATGTAAGAACAGATTTAGCGATAGCCAAAGTGCTGACTTGCGACTGCACAGAACAAAGTGCACAAATATAATTAAGAATGTTTTGGCACCACATTTCTGTCAAGAATTAGTAGATGATATTGGAGATCAAGAATATAGTATATTCATGGATGAATCAACAGATGTTTCAGTAAGCAAATTGTTAGGCGTGACGGTTACATATTTCAGCTTATCGTTGAAGAAAATTGTTTCCACTTTCTTGGGAATAGTCGAAATTGAAGACGGAACAGCAAACGGGATAGTTAATGGCTTAAAAATATTGCTTTCCGGTTTAAATTTGAATATAAAAAATATAATCGGCATTGGCACCGATAACGCGAATGTTATGACGGGTACCACAAACGGTGTCCATCAATTGCTAAAAAATGAAACTGGCAAAGACAACTTGGTATTAGTACGCTGCGTGTGTCACTCCTTACAGTTAGCAATGTCGCATGCCTCTGAACGGACACTTCCTAGAAATATAGACTTTTTAATACGTGAAACTTTTAACTGGTTCAGTCATTCGTCGAAGCGGCAAATGTACTATAAAGAATTATACAAAACCATGAACTGTGGATCAGAGCCTCTTAAGATTCCTCGACTATGCAATACTAGATGGATATCCATTGAGCCAGCTGTGGTTCGTATTTTGGAACAATGGGACGAGTTGAAACTGTTGTTTCAAGTTGCCAGAAGCAGCGAACAATGTTATATGGCAGAAATGTTATACAATATGTACAATGATCCCGTAAACCATTTATAAATATTTAATTTATATTAAGCCAATCGTTCGAGAAGTCCAAACGGTAAATAAACTTTTTGAAAGTAATGATGTTGAAATAACAAAACTTTACAATGACCTTATTGGCTTAACGGAATCTATAAGTCGCCGCATTTTGAATCCTACAGCCAGAGTTGACGTACTGACACAAAATATTGCCAGTTATATAGATCCGTCCGTGTATATGGGATACGTTTTCGAAACAAAGTTAAGGGAGTATGATTTAGCACAAGAAGTGACGCAAAATCTTAAACAGAGATGCATAAATTTTACTCTTAAACTTGTGACAGAATTACAATCGAGATTGCCCACGAACTTTGCAGTTCTACAGAAAATTTCAATGTTTTCAGTGCAGGAGACGCTAAAAGTTATCAAACCTATCATTGAAATAGCGCAAGAATTCAATGTAAATGCTACAGAAATTGATAAACTTATATTACAATGGCGAAACATTGTTTTTATACAATGGCAGTGTACTTCCTCTACTATTAAATTTTGGTGTGAAGTTTTGGACTACAAGGACGCTGCTGAAAATAATCCCTTCAAAGAACTGGCTGTATTTGCAATAATGTTGTTAACATTACCTCATTCAAATGCAGACGTAGAGCGTGTATTTAGCCAAGTTAACTTAGTTAAAACAAAACTCAGGAACAGTTTATCAACATCAACCCTAAACGCAATTTTGTACGTAAGATTCGGATTAAAAAGGGTTAACAAATGTTGTCACTCTTACGAGGTCCCTGACCCAGTGTTGCGAAAAATAGGGACAAATGAGGCCTATGCATCTTCATCTTCCGCTTCGGCTGCATCTATTGAAGAGGATACAGAGGAGGGTCTTAATTTTTTATTTGTGTCACAAAATTAGCCCTTTCGGTGTTTCCTTGGCTTGATTGTTAAGATTTATTTAATAAATATTTTTCTTTTTGCATTAGCCACCACAGCATGTTTAATATGGACTATGGGTACATAATATGGACATTTCGAATTATAAGTAAGTTTAAGTATTATCTTATCACAAAATTGACTATTTAAGTAAATCTTTATCAGTCAAAAATCACAACTTACCAACTTATAGGCGGCATAAGTATACATTTACTACCTAAGTTAATTTTACACTTTGTCAAAAATAAAACTCTCATAGAAAATAAATCAAGTAAGAATAAAAACGGTTTACATTAATGGACGCTGTTAAGCATTAGTGTACTAACCCACATACAAATTACGTACTGAGTTATGAACTTATGAATGCAGTTATGTTTGTGGCGAATGCGTAGTTGCAGTACTAACACAACAGAGTGCTAACACAAATGTAAGGTGAGGTGGCGTAGGGCCACGGACCTCAGTTGCGTGCGAGCTGGGCATTAGGGGACACGTATAATCTTAGTTACCAAAATATATAATCAAGTGAAACGACTCTTTAATTTATCTCCAAATCAGGATCAAGAACACTAGAGTATAGACAATTCCAAAAGTGGTGACCCCTGTTGAGGAAAATGGTTGGGAAAATAAACACTGGATGAGATTAATTCAGATATTATATTTTTCAAGAGCACAGTCGTACATACCACAGCAAAAGTTGGGCCAAGAGCTCGAGCAGTAATTTTTACATTCTACAAAATGATAATGACAGCTGACATATATTTTTTTTTAATAATTAAATACTAAGGAGATTGCGTTCACTAGTTACATTTCCAACAACCCCGACGTGATAATTTTTGTAAAACTTTTAAAAGTTTTAAAAAGAAATCGTTTTAAAACTTTTAAAACGATTTCTAGACATTACCATGTCTACAAGAAATCCCAATCAAAGTGGAAAGGGCAGGCATCATCATGGTCATAGAGCAAGTAGGGCGAGCTCTACATTTCAGACTCCGGAGGCATCAGAAATAGAGTCATTGACTGAGGGTCCAATAGTTCAGAAATTATTATCACCAACCAATATAGACCCCAATGTGACATCCAAGCTCCAAACTCCTCACAGACCTCAAACAGAAGGCCAACAAACCAGGCCACCTAAGAGAGACAATGTGAGAGGGGAGAGCAAAGAAGAAGATCCTGTCTCAAGACTGGGGGAAACCTTGATGATAATATCTGACCCTTTGGATTCAATAATTCTTGAATTTCTGAGATCAATCGAGATATTGGCTGCACCACAGGTAGGCAACTTGGAGCGCACATACAGGATGCTAGTAGGAAAATCACAGGATGATGTATATCAACTCTTGCCTTTCGTAAGGGAGGCCTGCACATTGAGTGTGACACATCTTGATATTACATTAAGATCCCTTCTTGCAGCTTACCAAGCTGGGGTCACTGTAAATGCGAGGAACAACCTAACTGAGTTAGCAAATGTCTTGTCCTCATTCAAAATTCAAGAGAAGATGTTGCAAGGACAGGTGCAATGTTTTGAGTCTGCATTAAAAGATGTCTCAACCCTATGGAATCTGATGTCAGCAGGTGTCTCTAACATGATGGAAGAGGTGGATAAGAAGACACTAGCACTATCTGTACCATCTGCACCTGCTAGAGTCACTGTAAGAGCTACACCATCTGTGTCATCTCGAACCAGTGTGTTGGAGCCCCCTGCTCCGGAATTGGATCTGACGGCTGGCACTATAAATGTGTCACAGTATGGTACATTAACAGTAACTCATGATGGGAATCCGATGTTGTGCCCACAAAATGAAAGAGGAAAACTTCTTGTTCCCATTACAGTTGCAGTTAGTGCATTATCTGGTCTGTCTCTGATATTCAATAGAGATCTAGATGGACTTATCAGATTTATGCAGGGTCACCCTGATTATTTTGACAAATTCTCTACATTGGACTCCCTCTGAGGGCAAAAAAAAAACAGCCATCCGTCAAATGCTGGCTGCAGTTAAGGTAAAATATGGACAATGAACCACCCAACCTTTACAATCAAACAATTAATCCTTTTTATACTTTTTTACCTTTACATTATGTTAATCTCTGGAGTTATAAAAAAAAAATGGTTACACCCGACGTGATAATTTTTTTCGTGTTCTTTTCGTGATTTTTTGTTCCCTACTGCCCACGCAACTCACCGCGTCGCGCCGAGTGTTACAAAAGTGCGTCATACGAACTTATCGAGTGCACGCGTACCAGACAATATCGTGTTAAGCACAGTTTCGAGTTTTAAAGACAATTTCGCGCATGTAACATGGCCAACCCGGCTCCGCAGCAGGCAATCCCTGGACCGATATGCCACGTATGTGGTTCGCCCAATTTGAAGCGGTCGTGGGACCACAACGCCAGTCAGAAAATGTGAAATATGACTTGGTGTTAGCGAAACTCGGCAAAGAGGAGTTAAGCCAAATCGCTGATTTAATAGATGAACCCCCGGGGGTTGCTCCGGAGCAACAGCGTTACAAAGCCCTGAAGAATAGATTGTTAAAAATATACCAAGAGAGTGCGGAAGCCCAATTTCATAAACTAGTAAAGGAGATGGATCTGGGCCAACAACGCCCTTCACAGCTTCTCGCTAAAATGAAGGAGTTGGCTAAAATGGAAGGATGCTATAGATGATGAGTATAACTCTTTTCTTATAAATAAATGTTGGAATATTGTAGATTTACCTATAGGGAAAAAGGCAGTAAAATGTAAATGGGTTTTTACTAAAAGAGGGGTTCAAATGGTGAATTACTGAAGTATAAAGCGAGATTAGTAGCAAAAGGTTACACCCAAAAATATGGAATTGATTTTAATGAAACATTTGCCCCTGTTGTGAGATATTCAACCATAAGAATTTTGCTAGCTCTGGCAGCTCAGTATGATATGTATATAGTACATCTGGATGTAAAAACTGCATTTTTGAATGGAAATTTAACAGAAACTATTTATATGGAACAACCAGAAAAGTTTATTGTTCCAGGAAATGAAAATAAAGTTTACAAGCTAAATAAGGCAATTTATGGTTTTTTAACTACCAGTGTGGAGGTAATAAGAATTATTTAAAGACTATTTACCGTGACCGTTTATTGTAGGTGAGTTACAATTTTGCGAGCTTAAAGCGAAGTGTGCTCGTAATTACAAAAATATGACTATTTATATAAAGTTGATGTTTAGTCATTCCTGTACAAATTGGGAATGGTGCCCCGGCCTAGAATCCTAGATAATGAGACATAGATGATGCAACCATGAGTGACAAATAATAATTTGTTAACTATATTACAACTTAATATAAAATATACAATATGTGCCATTATGCAGGCAGCAAAAGCCTGGTATGAAAAAATTAACTTTGGTTTTAACCAATAAATTGAACTTCAAACGATTATCTTCAGAACATTGTGTATATGTTTATAAACAAGATGATGAAATTATAATCATTGCATTATATTATGTCGATGATATAATTCTATTTTCATCGAAAACATCTCAAAATAAAAATATTATAAAGAAAAAACATATGAAAGAGTTCGAGATAAAGGATCTGGGTCCTGCCAATCACATCTTAGGTATGAGAATAAATAAATTAAAGAATGGCAAGATCACATTGGATCAAACAAGTTATATCAAGTGTATGTTAAATAGATTCAACATGACAGATTGCAAAGCAATCAAAACACCTATGGAAGTCGGTCTGAAACTACAGAGCAGTGCTGCCAATTTAGCATTTTTATGGCTAAATTTAGCATTTTACTAAGTGATTTGGCATGCATAAATTCAGTTTAGCATATAGCATATTTTTTAGCATTTTAATTGGAAAGCTTATTCACACTTGAATTTCTTAATGCAAACACGAACCCAGAATAATGCGATGTTTCTGAACGGGACCACAGAGGTCTATACTCTATGATTTGGGGAATCCCCCTTAGATTGAACTTCATATCGTAATTCGTAGTAGTTTATAGCAACAGTCGACATTGTCATCAACGGTACCTTTTGTTTTGTCTGATTTGCATACGTGATTACGTGCGTTGAGAGTTATTAAAAAGAGATAAAATTGACAATGCCTCCAAAATACAGCCAACATTACCGTGCAGAATGGGAATTGATATCCGATTTTAAAGAGTGGCTTCAGCCGGTCGAAAGTGATACCACAAAGGCCTACTGTAAGTATTGCAAGAGTCAGTTAGTGGCAAAATATTTTTTTTTAAAACAACATGCTTCGTCCTCCAAACACCTAAAAGCAATGGAACCTTTAAGAGGTCAAAAAAATTGTGTTCCCGAAGGTGATAAAAAATCTCAACACTCAAAAAGCTGAAAGTACACTTTCTTTGTTCATTTGTGAACATTGTTCAATACTAACCACTGATCATTTGTCACAAGTATGTAAGAACAGATTTAGCGATAGCCAAAGTGCTGACTTGCGACTGCACAGAACAAAGTGCACAAATATAATTAAGAATGTTTTGGCACCACATTTCTGTCAAGAATTAGTAGATGATATTGGAGATCAAGAATATAGTATATTCATGGATGAATCAACAGATGTTTCAGTAAGCAAATTGTTAGGCGTGACGGTTACATATTTCAGCTTATCGTTGAAGAAAATTGTTTCCACTTTCTTGGGAATAGTCGAAATTGAAGACGGAACAGCAAACGGGATAGTTAATGGCTTAAAAATATTGCTTTCCGGTTTAAATTTGAATATAAAAAATATAATCGGCATTGGCACCGATAACGCGAATGTTATGACGGGTACCACAAACGGTGTCCATCAATTGCTAAAAAATGAAACTGGCAAAGACAACTTGGTATTAGTACGCTGCGTGTGTCACTCCTTACAGTTAGCAATGTCGCATGCCTCTGAACGGACACTTCCTAGAAATATAGACTTTTTAATACGTGAAACTTTTAACTGGTTCAGTCATTCGTCGAAGCGGCAAATGTACTATAAAGAATTATACAAAACCATGAACTGTGGATCAGAGCCTCTTAAGATTCCTCGACTATGCAATACTAGATGGATATCCATTGAGCCAGCTGTGGTTCGTATTTTGGAACAATGGGACGAGTTGAAACTGTTGTTTCAAGTTGCCAGAAGCAGCGAACAATGTTATATGGCAGAAATGTTATACAATATGTACAATGATCCCGTAAACCATTTATAAATATTTAATTTATATTAAGCCAATCGTTCGAGAAGTCCAAACGGTAAATAAACTTTTTGAAAGTAATGATGTTGAAATAACAAAACTTTACAATGACCTTATTGGCTTAACGGAATCTATAAGTCGCCGCATTTTGAATCCTACAGCCAGAGTTGACGTACTGACACAAAATATTGCCAGTTATATAGATCCGTCCGTGTATATGGGATACGTTTTCGAAACAAAGTTAAGGGAGTATGATTTAGCACAAGAAGTGACGCAAAATCTTAAACAGAGATGCATAAATTTTACTCTTAAACTTGTGACAGAATTACAATCGAGATTGCCCACGAACTTTGCAGTTCTACAGAAAATTTCAATGTTTTCAGTGCAGGAGACGCTAAAAGTTATCAAACCTATCATTGAAATAGCGCAAGAATTCAATGTAAATGCTACAGAAATTGATAAACTTATATTACAATGGCGAAACATTGTTTTTATACAATGGCAGTGTACTTCCTCTACTATTAAATTTTGGTGTGAAGTTTTGGACTACAAGGACGCTGCTGAAAATAATCCCTTCAAAGAACTGGCTGTATTTGCAATAATGTTGTTAACATTACCTCATTCAAATGCAGACGTAGAGCGTGTATTTAGCCAAGTTAACTTAGTTAAAACAAAACTCAGGAACAGTTTATCAACATCAACCCTAAACGCAATTTTGTACGTAAGATTCGGATTAAAAAGGGTTAACAAATGTTGTCACTCTTACGAGGTCCCTGACCCAGTGTTGCGAAAAATAGGGACAAATGAGGCCTATGCATCTTCATCTTCCGCTTCGGCTGCATCTATTGAAGAGGATACAGAGGAGGGTCTTAATTTTTTATTTGTGTCACAAAATTAGCCCTTTCGGTGTTTCCTTGGCTTGATTGTTAAGATTTATTTAATAAATATTTTTCTTTTTGCATTAGCCACCACAGCATGTTTAATATGGACTATGGGTACATAATATGGACATTTCGAATTATAAGTAAGTTTAAGTATTATCTTATCACAAAATTGACTATTTAAGTAAATCTTTATCAGTCAAAAATCACAACTTACCAACTTATAGGCGGCATAAGTATACATTTACTACCTAAGTTAATTTTACACTTTGTCAAAAATAAAACTCTCATAGAAAATAAATCAAGTAAGAATAAAAACGGTTTACATTAATGGACGCTGTTAAGCATTAGTGTACTAACCCACATACAAATTACGTACTGAGTTATGAACTTATGAATGCAGTTATGTTTGTGGCGAATGCGTAGTTGCAGTACTAACACAACAGAGTGCTAACACAAATGTAAGGTGAGGTGGCGTAGGGCCACGGACCTCAGTTGCGTGCGAGCTGGGCATTAGGGGACACGTATAATCTTAGTTACCAAAATATATAATCAAGTGAAACGACTCTTTAATTTATCTCCAAATCAGGATCAAGAACACTAGAGTATAGACAATTCCAAAAGTGGTGACCCCTGTTGAGGAAAATGGTTGGGAAAATAAACACTGGATGAGATTAATTCAGATATTATATTTTTCAAGAGCACAGTCGTACATACCACAGCAAAAGTTGGGCCAAGAGCTCGAGCAGTAATTTTTACATTCTACAAAATGATAATGACAGCTGACATATATTTTTTTTTAATAATTAAATACTAAGGAGATTGCGTTCACTAGTTACATTTCCAACAACCCCGACGTGATAATTTTTGTAAAACTTTTAAAAGTTTTAAAAAGAAATCGTTTTAAAACTTTTAAAACGATTTCTAGACATTACCATGTCTACAAGAAATCCCAATCAAAGTGGAAAGGGCAGGCATCATCATGGTCATAGAGCAAGTAGGGCGAGCTCTACATTTCAGACTCCGGAGGCATCAGAAATAGAGTCATTGACTGAGGGTCCAATAGTTCAGAAATTATTATCACCAACCAATATAGACCCCAATGTGACATCCAAGCTCCAAACTCCTCACAGACCTCAAACAGAAGGCCAACAAACCAGGCCACCTAAGAGAGACAATGTGAGAGGGGAGAGCAAAGAAGAAGATCCTGTCTCAAGACTGGGGGAAACCTTGATGATAATATCTGACCCTTTGGATTCAATAATTCTTGAATTTCTGAGATCAATCGAGATATTGGCTGCACCACAGGTAGGCAACTTGGAGCGCACATACAGGATGCTAGTAGGAAAATCACAGGATGATGTATATCAACTCTTGCCTTTCGTAAGGGAGGCCTGCACATTGAGTGTGACACATCTTGATATTACATTAAGATCCCTTCTTGCAGCTTACCAAGCTGGGGTCACTGTAAATGCGAGGAACAACCTAACTGAGTTAGCAAATGTCTTGTCCTCATTCAAAATTCAAGAGAAGATTTTGCAAGGACAGGTTCAATGTTTTGAGTCTGCATTAAAAGATGTCTCAACCCTATGGAATCTGATGTCAGCAGGTGTCTCTAACATGATGGAAGAGGTGGATAAGAAGACACTAGCACTATCTGTACCATCTGCACCTGCTAGAGTCACTGTAAAAGCTACACCATCTGTGTCATCTCGAACCAGTGTCTTGGAGCCCCCTGCTCCGGAATTGGATCTGACGGCTGGCACTATAAATGTGTCACAGTATGGTACATTAACAGTAACTCATGATGGGAATCCGATGTTGTGCCCACAAAATGAAAGAGGAAAACTTCTTGTTCCCATTACAGTTGCAGTTAGTGCATTATCTGGTCTGTCTCTGATATTCAATAGAGATCTAGATGGACTTATCAGATTTATGCAGGGTCACCCTGATTATTTTGACAAATTCTCTACATTGGACTCAGAGGGCAAAAAAAAAACAGCCATCCGTCAAATGCTGGCTGCAGTTAAGGTAAAATATGGACAATGAACCACCCAACCTTTACAATCAAACAATTAATCCTTTTTATACTTTTTTACCTTTACATTATGTTAATCTCTGGAGTTATAAAAAAAAATAAAAAAAAAAATGGTTACACCCGACGTGATAATTTTTTTCGTGTTCTTTTCGTGATTTTTTGTTCCCTACTGCCCACGCAACTCACCGCGTCGCGCCGAGTGTTACAAAAGTGCGTCATACGAACTTATCGAGTGCACGCGTACCAGACAATATCGTGTTAAGCACAGTTTCGAGTTTTAAAGACAATTTCGCGCATGTAACATGGCCAACCCGGCTCCGCAGCAGGCAATCCCTGGACCGATATGCCACGTATGTGGTTCGCCCAATTTGAAGCGGTCGTGGGACCACAACGCCAGTCAGAAAATGTGAAATATGACTTGGTGTTAGCGAAACTCGGCAAAGAGGAGTTAAGCCAAATCGCTGATTTAATAGATGAACCCCCGGGGGTTGCTCCGGAGCAACAGCGTTACAAAGCCCTGAAGAATAGATTGTTAAAAATATACCAAGAGAGTGCGGAAGCCCAATTTCATAAACTAGTAAAGGAGATGGATCTGGGCCAACAACGCCCTTCACAGCTTCTCGCTAAAATGAAGGAGTTGGCTAAAATGGAAGGATGCTATAGATGATGAGTATAACTCTTTTCTTATAAATAAATGTTGGAATATTGTAGATTTACCTATAGGGAAAAAGGCAGTAAAATGTAAATGGGTTTTTGCTAAAAGAGGGGTTCAAATGGTGAATTACTGAAGTATAAAGCGAGATTAGTAGCAAAAGGTTACACCCAAAAATATGGAATTGATTTTAATGAAACATTTGCCCCTGTTGTGAGATATTCAACCATAAGAATTTTGCTAGCTCTGGCAGCTCAGTATGATATGTATATAGTACATCTGGATGTAAAAACTGCATTTTTGAATGGAAATTTAACAGAAACTATTTATATGGAACAACCAGAAAAGTTTATTGTTCCAGGAAATGAAAATAAAGTTTACAAGCTAAATAAGGCAATTTATGGTTTTTTAACTACCAGTGTGGAGGTAATAAGAATTATTTAAAGACTATTTACCGTGACCGTTTATTGTAGGTGAGTTACAATTTTGCGAGCTTAAAGCGAAGTGTGCTCGTAATTACAAAAATATGACTATTTATATAAAGTTGATGTTTAGTCATTCCTGTACAAATTGGGAATGGTGCCCCGGCCTAGAATCCTAGATAATGAGACATAGATGATGCAACCATGTGCATGAGTGACAAATAATAATTTGTTAACTATATTACAACTTAATATAAAATATACAATATGTGCCATTATGCAGGCAGCAAAAGCCTGGTATGATAATGATAATGATAATGATTTATTGCATAAATGTGGTACAAAAAGGTCTTACAATATTATTTAAATGGATCCAACATTCTGCCTATAAGTGGCGTGCAAAATAATTTAAAATTTTATGACATTAATTATAAAAAATAATAAATTTAAATGTTATCTCATTACATTATACATATTCCATTATAAATAAGTCTATGATTCCATTTCATTAAATTATTAAGAATTATTTAAAGGCATTACTGTATGAAATACATTAAAAAAGAAGAAGAAAAAAAAAAAAAATGTCAGCATCAGTCATGACTCATGTGTCAGTGTCATACAAATTACAAAGTTTGTAAACATAATTTATGCATGGTCAACTACAATTTCCTATTTGTTTTGAGATATATATAGCATAGTATTATGATTTAAAAAATGTGCCACAAAGTATTATGATATGAAAAAATTAACTTTGGTTTTAACCAATAAATTGAACTTCAAACGATTATCTTCAGAACATTGTGTATATGTTTATAAACAAGATGATGAAATTATAATCATTGCATTATATTATGTCGATGATATAATTCTATTTTCATCGAAAACATCTCAAAATAAAAATATTATAAAGAAAAAACATATGAAAGAGTTCGAGATAAAGGATCTGGGTCCTGCCAATCACATCTTAGGTATGAGAATAAATAAATTAAAGAATGGCAAGATCACATTGGATCAAACAAGTTATATCAAGTGTATGTTAAATAGATTCAACATGACAGATTGCAAAGCAATCAAAACACCTATGGAAGTCGGTCTGAAACTACAGAGCAGTGCTGCCAATTTAGCATTTTACTAAGTGATTTGGCATGCATAAATTCAGTTTAGCATATAGCATATTTTTTAGCATTTTTATTCTTAATGCAAACACGAACCCAGAATAATGCGATGTTTCTGAACGGGACCACAGAGGTCTATACTCTATGATTTGGGGAATCCCCCTTAGATTGAACTTCATATCGTAATTCGTAGTAGTTTATAGCAACAGTCGACATTGTCATCAACGGTACCTTTTGTTTTGTCTGATTTGCATACGTGATTACGTGCGTTGAGAGTTATTAAAAAGAGATAAAATTGACAATGCCTCCAAAATACAGCCAACATTACCGTGCAGAATGGGAATTGATATCCGATTTTAAAGAGTGGCTTCAGCCGGTCGAAAGTGATACCACAAAGGCCTACTGTATTGCAAGAGTCAGTTAGTGGCAAAATATTTTTTTTTAAAACAACATGCTTCGTCCTCCAAACACCTAAAAGCAATGGAACCTTTAAGAGGTCAAAAAAATTGTGTTCCCGAAGGTGATAAAAAATCTCAACACTCAAAAAGCTGAAAGTACACTTTCTTTGTTCATTTGTGAACATTGTTCAATACTAACCACTGATCATTTGTCACAAGTATGTAAGAACAGATTTAGCGATAGCCAAAGTGCTGACTTGCGACTGCACAGAACAAAGTGCACAAATATAATTAAGAATGTTTTGGCACCACATTTCTGTCAAGAATTAGTAGATGATATTGGAGATCAAGAATATAGTATATTCATGGATGAATCAACAGATGTTTCAGTAAGCAAATTGTTAGGCGTGACGGTTACATATTTCAGCTTATCGTTGAAGAAAATTGTTTCCACTTTCTTGGGAATAGTCGAAATTGAAGACGGAACAGCAAACGGGATAGTTAATGGCTTAAAAATATTGCTTTCCGGTTTAAATTTGAATATAAAAAATATAATCGGCATTGGCACCGATAACGCGAATGTTATGACGGGTACCACAAACGGTGTCCATCAATTGCTAAAAAATGAAACTGGCAAAGACAACTTGGTATTAGTACGCTGCGTGTGTCACTCCTTACAGTTAGCAATGTCGCATGCCTCTGAACGGACACTTCCTAGAAATATAGACTTTTTAATACGTGAAACTTTTAACTGGTTCAGTCATTCGTCGAAGCGGCAAATGTACTATAAAGAATTATACAAAACCATGAACTGTGGATCAGAGCCTCTTAAGATTCCTCGACTATGCAATACTAGATGGATATCCATTGAGCCAGCTGTGGTTCGTATTTTGGAACAATGGGACGAGTTGAAACTGTTGTTTCAAGTTGCCAGAAGCAGCGAACAATGTTATATGGCAGAAATGTTATACAATATGTACAATGATCCCGTAAACCATTTATATTTAATTTATATTAAGCCAATCGTTCGAGAAGTCCAAACGGTAAATAAACTTTTTGAAAGTAATGATGTTGAAATAACAAAACTTTACAATGACCTTATTGGCTTAACGGAATCTATAAGTCGCCGCATTTTGAATCCTACAGCCAGAGTTGACGTACTGACACAAAATATTGCCAGTTATATAGATCCGTCCGTGTATATGGGATACGTTTTCGAAACAAAGTTAAGGGAGTATGATTTAGCACAAGAAGTGACGCAAAATCTTAAACAGAGATGCATAAATTTTACTCTTAAACTTGTGACAGAATTACAATCGAGATTGCCCACGAACTTTGCAGTTCTACAGAAAATTTCAATGTTTTCAGTGCAGGAGACGCTAAAAGTTATCAAACCTATCATTGAAATAGCGCAAGAATTCAATGTAAATGCTACAGAAATTGATAAACTTATATTACAATGGCGAAACATTGTTTTTATACAATGGCAGTGTACTTCCTCTACTATTAAATTTTGGTGTGAAGTTTTGGACTACAAGGACGCTGCTGAAAATAATCCCTTCAAAGAACTGGCTGTATTTGCAATAATGTTGTTAACATTACCTCATTCAAATGCAGACGTAGAGCGTGTATTTAGCCAAGTTAACTTAGTTAAAACAAAACTCAGGAACAGTTTATCAACATCAACCCTAAACGCAATTTTGTACGTAAGATTCGGATTAAAAAGGGTTAACAAATGTTGTCACTCTTACGAGGTCCCTGACCCAGTGTTGCGAAAAATAGGGACAAATGAGGCCTATGCATCTTCATCTTCCGCTTCGGCTGCATCTATTGAAGAGGATACAGAGGAGGGTCTTAATTTTTTATTTATGTCACAAAATTAGCCCTTTCGGTGTTTCCTTGGCTTGATTGTTAAGATTTATTTAATAAATATTTTTCTTTTTGCATTAGCATTTTATTTTAGCATTTTTCGAAATTTTTAGCATTTTTTTAATGTAGATTTGGCAGAAAATAATTTTTAGAGTTGGCAGCACTGCTACAGAGGGAAGAGAGTTCTCAATGTAAATTTGACTATAGAAGCCTCATAGGATATTTGATGTATTTGGCTGTATGTTCCAGACCAGATATAGCACACAGTGTGAGCTATTTAAGCCAATTTAATAATTGCTATGGCAAGAGTCACTGGAAAGGAGCAAAAAAATTCTACGGTATGTATTCAGTCTTGGTAACTGTATTATCTCTTGGGAGAGTCGTAAGCAGCGTACAGTGGCACTCTCAAGTACTGAAGCTGAATATATGGCAATGTCTCATTCCAAATCAAAACACATAGATATAAGACACCATTTTATTCGTGAATTGGTAAATAGGAAGCTTATTAATTTAAGTTATATTTCTACAGATAAAATGTTAGCTGATATTTTGACAAAATCACTAAGTAAAGAAAAACATACAAAGTTTGTATCTCAGTTGTTAAAATAATAATGTACTTAACACATGGTTTAGTACATAACAGTTATTTCAGAAATATTGCATTGTGTAATGTTGTTTCTTTTTATTTGTATTAGTTTAAGGGTTGGAATTAGCATATTGTCTATCGTTTCTAAACTAAGTAAATAAAAGCAAAATATGTGTCAAATGTCAAAGTCAATGAGACGTTTATGTTATGTCTCTTTCTCACATCCTCTTTTGCATGGCCGACTGTGTATTTTGTTGTTTCCAAAATAAATAAAGATCTGCTGAACGGTGTTTAATTCATCTCACAAACTATCAGAGCACACCCACAGAGTGTAGCTTAAAGACAACCCCCGCAGGGCTCGTCGTGAAACCAACCCTTGCAGGGTTATTTTTACAGCAGACGCTCGCAGGGTTCTTTTGGTACTACTACAGCTAGCAATAATAATACACGTGGTTCCTTTCGCCCCGTAGCAACTCGCAACAAAATAAAAATAACCGGCAAGAATCAGCGACAGGAAATAAGAGACGTGGTCCGCAAGACCCTCGAAGAATAGCAGCGACGATTCTGACTGCTTTAAGGCGGGCCATCTAATAAACTTTGCACAACGGTGGAAGCTTCTAGGAGCTCCTCGCACGTTACTCAAGGTAATCAGAGAGTACCACATACCTTTTCAAACCAGACCTCCTCTTTTACTCCCCAAAAAATCATGGACCCTTAGCGATTCCAGTGTCAGAGGCCATGTCTGAGAGCATATTTCAAATGATTCGACAAGGTGTGCTGAAGGAAGTAGGCCGCGTCCCCATCAGACACGGCGCGGCGCCGTCACCGTGTTAAATGACGACACCGTCACCGTGCATGAAGGAAACTTTAATAATTTGGTGAGTTGTATTGACCGATTTCATGAATAGCATGAAACCGACAATCCAGCAACGTGGTTGCGACAACTACACTAGTTGGAGGAAAACGGTTCTCTAACCCCTCTAACATATTGTTATTTTTGAGCCTTGATAGTACGAGAGGCTCGTCATCGTTCACATCTTCTAGCAATCTTTATTTCTGAGCGAAAGAGCCAGATTGAAAGTAGGCTGAGTTTCCGAACTCAGTCATTTTCTTAAAGTTTTCAAGATACTTTATAAAAGCCTTAATACACATTTGGACTCTTCTAAAATGAGGTAACTTCTACTAAATTCACTGAGAATCAAGTTTATGGGCTAGCGATTGGCACGGTGTAAAATGCTCTTGAACATCATCAATATACTATGTCATCTCGTACTTGTGCTCGTTTTAACTGTCGGTGGAGGTGGTGGCAAATATTGTCTTGAGCTTGAAGCGGGTCCTGTAGTCTCCTCATTGCTACAGAACCTGATTCGTCTTCACTCGTATCGTAGTCACTATCTTCTACATGTTCACCAATGTCTTTAATAAACGACAGTAACTCTCGCTGTTCTGCAGAAGCAGCGTCTTCGACGTGAGGTGCTCTGTAGCGAACGTGCTTTACAATCTTTTTGAATATTCCTCTGGTTTTTTCGATGCCGTTTACGTTTACTAAGTTATGAACTGCATGGCCAAGGCAGAGTTGGTTGTCGAATCTAAATAAGTTTGCAGCGCGCTTCATATTACCACCTGCATCAGTAACTTTTTTTTCTATTCTGAAAGAGCGCAACACCTGAATTTCATTTCGAATCGTTTCGCCAGTGTGTTTCTTCATAACTCGTTTCATTGCTAATGTAAGTTTTGCGAGCGTCATGTCTTCCGCAAAAAAATGATAAGTGTACGATATACAATTACATCGTCTGTATTTATCGGTCCATATATCGGCAGTCACAGCACCAAATCGACAGTTTTGCTTTGAAATACAATTATTTATTAACGCGAGCATACGATTGTATATATCTTCTAGTTCTTCTCGCGCCATATTTTGTCTAGAAGATGAGTCTGCTTCGGAGACAATCCGCAGTATCAAATGGCATCAACGATCTAGCAAACCATAGGGCTTAATCTCGAGATAGCGCCTGTCCACGCATGGACATCGTGGCATAAAGTGCGACGTCCCTGGCGCACGGACCTCGCGGACCTGCGGGGGTGCCGGGGGACAAGGCGGAACGGGTTTGGAGCGGCGACGGCGGCGAGCTGCCCGGCGGGGCTACTCTCTTCTTCCCGGACCACCGGCGCACGCGCACGTCCACTAAAATATATCACTGTAAAAATCAGAATATATCGGAGTTCTATCTTTTACCTTTTTTATTTAATTTACCAGTAGATAGGACCCGACATTTGGTCCTTCGTCATTACCAGCGATTTGGAGTGCAGCTTGGACTTTGCATAACTCCTTTGTCCAAGAAGAGCCACGTGGGACGGAAACAAAGGAACATCAAGAGGAGCATTGGGACGACAGGATTGGGCTTACAGAGTGAGATCGTTCCAATTTTATTTCCTATATTTCTACATATTTTTCCTTTCCTAGCCTTTTTGAGAAATTTTGCATTTTTATTATTATAAAATAATTACTGCCATAGTAATTGTTAATTTAAGCAACTGTTAAATTTAAAAATAATTGTTCAATAACGCTTACATCGCACGTACCTATTGCATCAGCCACGCGCATCCCGCACGCGGTACCAACGCGACCACGTGCATCGATAGGTTATTTGCCTATCGAACTTGTTTTGCAGTGCCTTATCTATTCTATTGTTTCATTTCAATAACAAGGTTAAATATTTCCCACGGTTATTATCTTCCATATTTCGTACTATTACGCATTTCTACTAAAATGACTGATAAATTACTCATCAAAAAGCGAAGTTCAATGAAGGCTAAGCTCACTCATTTCAATAATCATTTACAGCTTTTATTGAGCAGCGAATGCTTATCCAAGTTACAGCGCAGAGACTTAGAAAGCCGCTTCGATAAATTCATAAAAATTTACGATGAATTTGATAATTTACAGACCGAGATCGAGATGCATTCAGACAATTTAGAGGAGGCTTATGAGGCTCGAGCCCAATTTGAAGAGCAATATCACTCACTGATTGCACAAGCGCAGACCCTACTCGCTGACAATCCTGACGAGGATATAAAGCGCGACTCTGGTGGGTTTGTAACGGGCTCAGAAGATGGACCAGGTAGACCAAACAATAATTTTGTTCAATTACCTAAAATTGATCTGCCTCACTTTGACGGCGGCTATCAGTCTTGGCTCGAATTTAGAGATACCTATTTATCGTTAATACATAACAACAAAAATATCGATAAAATCAATAAATTTCATTACTTACGTGCTACTTTAAGAGGTTCAGCAACAGAAATGCTTAAAAATATAGTGTTTAAAGCAGACAACTATGAAATAGCGTGGAATTTACTTTGTGAGCGATTCAATAACAGCAGACTCTTAATAAATTTTCATGTACAGGCTTTGTTTAATTGTGAACCAGTACACAGGGAGTCTAGTGTTTTATTGCGTCGCTTGATTGACGTAATAAATAAAAATCTTAGGGCACTAAAAATGTTAAACACTAGCTATTGGGACACGCTCGTTATTTATATGATGTCTATTAAATTAGATCCTATAACTTCTAGAAATTGGGAAGAACATCGCAATACTCTTAATAATTCGCCAACATTAGTACAATTTTGTACATTTATCAGTAATAAAGCTGACCTTTTAGAAACATTAGAAGAACAAAATAAAACTAGTGATAAATATTATGGCATCGGCAATAACAATATTAAATCAAAAAATGTTATGCTTTTGAATAATAAAGGCCAATCCAAAAACATTTACACAAATAAATGTCCATTATGTAGTAAAGATCATTTGTTATATACATGTGAATTATTTAAAAATAAATGTCCATTATGTAGTAAAGATCATTTGTTATATACATGTGAATTATTTAAAAGACTTTCGGTCGAATCACGTATTAAAAAGGTACAAGAATTTAATGTTTGCAAAAATTGTTTACGTCCGGGTCATGACGATAAGCGTTGTAAATTAGCTCATTGCAAATATTGTAAAATCAAACATAATACTCTTTTACATTGAGATAAATCAAATTCTCAATTTATAAATCCTATGCCTGGGCCTTCAGATGTCACACTTTCAGCTAATGCTACAACATATTGTACCAAACAGCCTACTACGCGGTCTATTGTTTTACTTTCCACAGCATTGGTTCGAGTCGTCAGCTCAAACAGTGAAAAACACACTGCGCGAATGTTACTCGACAACGGGAGTACATCCAACTTTATAACTGAGAGTCTATGTGATAAGCTGAATCTACCAAGGTCTAGTGCAAGCTCCATGGTTACAGGTATTGACAACTTAACTAGTAATAGTACACAGTCTTGTTACCTCACTTTCGAATCGATTAACGGGACTTATTCTAATCAAATTAGTTGTCTAATTTTACCTGCTATTACAAACAATTTACCTCCAATATCTATAAACGTTAAGCATTTACCTATGCCCTCAGGCGTCGAATTAGCCGACCCATCATTTAGTATTCCGTCTGCCATAGACATTCTAGTGGGTGCCGAGATTTTTTGGGAGGTCGTAGGTAACAATCGTATAAACTTAGGTAAAAAACAGCCTATTTTGTGTGAGTCTAAGCTTGGTTGGATAGTGTCCGGATCCGTATCTGTCTATTCACTGACAACCCATTCACACATCTGTAATTTTACTGATAGTGCGCAATTAAATTCTAATTTAACAAAATTTTGGGAACTTGATTCTGTTTTACCCAAGCATAAGCTTTCCGCAGAAGAACGCTTCTGTGAAGAGCATTTTCAAACTAATACCTATCGCAACAATGAGGGTCGATTCGTAGTTACTATTCCTCTAAAGTCAAATCCTAAGTGTTTAGGTGATTCATATGCTATAGCTAAGCGTCGTTTTTTCTCATTAGAGAAGCGCTTTAGCAGGGACAAGTATTTTAAAAAACTATATTCGGATTTCATGCGTGAATATGAAAGTCTAGGACATATGACCGAGTGCCTAAGTGGCTCTAGTGACGGTCGAGTAGAATATTTTTTACCGCATCATGGTGTTCTACGTGAAAGTAGTTCAACCACTAAATTGCGCACCGTATTTGATGCGTCGTGCAAAACTACGACTGGTATTTCTCTAAATGAAATACAGGCTGTTGGGCCTAACGTCCAAGATGATCTCTTGTCTATTTTATTACGTTTCCGACAACATAGGTACGTCGTTGCAGGAGACATCGAGAAGATGTATAGAGAAGTAGAGCTAATACCGGAGCAACGTTCTCTACATCGTATTATTTTTCGTGAGGATCCGTCTATGCCTCTTAAAACGTATACTCTAAACACGGTTACGTACGGCACGGCCTCTGCCCCTTATTTAGCAACTAAGTGCTTAGTAAGCTTAGCCGATCTAGCACAAGACTCTAGCACAGGAGCTAGAGACGCGATACGACACGATTTTTGGGTCGACGATTTTATATCTGGTAGTAATTCTATTTCTCAAACTGTACAGTTATGCAACGAGGTCAAATCTATCTTAGCTACCGCTAAATTTAATTTAAGAAAATTTAAATCTAATCATAAGGAAATTTTAGAACAAATTGCACCAAGTTATAATGACACTTTTAATAATAATCAAATAAATCTTTGTGAATATGCAAATAATATTGCTTCTAAAACTTTAGGCATTAATTGGTCTTGTGAAACAGATATTCTTTCATACTCTATAAATATTGAAAATTTAGAAATTGTTAGTAAACGTCATATTCTTTCAGTTATAAGTCAAATATTTGATCCTTTGGGTCTGGTAACGCCATGTGTAATTGAGGCTAAATTAATTATGCAAAAACTTTGGATTGCTAAGTGTGAATGGGATGACGATGTACCTATAAATATAAAAAATGAATGGCTTAATTTTGCTAACACATTACATAATTTAAATCAGTTAAAAATACCTCGTTGGATTTCGTGTGTTAATTCAATTAAAAATGAAATTCATACATTTTCAGATGCATCAGAGACCGCTTACGGTGCATGTGTCTACATTCGCTCTGTCGATAGCAACGGGTTCATTACGGTACGCCTGCTTATTTCTAAAAGTCGTGTAGCCCCAATCAAACCAACCACTACTCCGCGATTAGAGTTATGCGGTGCGTTACTAGGTTCAAGACTGTGTACTAAGGTAAAGGAGTCTATCACTATACCTATACATTCATGTTATTTTTGGTGCGATTCAACTATTGTTCTGGGTTGGCTAAAAACTTCCACTAGTCAACTTAAGAAATTTGTTGCCAATCGGGTAAATGAAATTCAGGAGAACACTTCTGGTAGCACATGGAGCTACGTACCATCTAAATTAAATCCATCCGATATTCTTAGTCGTGGTCTGAGGTCTGATCTTATTCGCGATTGTAAAATATGGTGGGATGGACCTCAGTTCTTAGAGAAAGATGAGAGTTTTTGGCCTAGTTTACCTAAAATATCGAAAGAAAATTTGCCAGAAACTATTTGCAATTTGTCTGTAACTAATTCCAGTAAAAATAATTATGAAAATAAAATTACTCAAAGTCTAGTTAACCTTTCTATTTTACAAAATTTAATAGATAAATATTCAGACATAAATAAATTACAAAGAGTAGTAGCGTACATATTAAGATTTATTTATAATTTAAAAAATAAAAATAATAAAATTAAAGGTTTTTTAACGTGTACAGAATTACAAAATTCACTAAACTTAATTTTACACGCTTCACAACTAGAAATGTTCCCAGAGGAATATTCGTTATTAAAAGAAGGTAAAAGTTTACCTCGTAAAAATAGACTGATTTCGTTAACGCCTTTTTTAGATGCTAACAACCTCATTCGCGTAGGCGGCAGGCTTGCTAACTCGCAATACGATTATAATGTGAAGCATTCAGTAATTTTGTGTAATAAGCATCCTTTAACAAAAATTATATTTAGAAATGCTCACGAAAGGCTGCTTCATGGCGGACCTCAACTACTTTTATCATTTATTCGTCAATCTTATTGGCCACTAGGTGGCAGAAATTTAGCTAAAGGTATTGTTAATAAATGTGTTCAATGTTTTAGGCAGAAGGCCACTAGCATACAGCCTATTATGGGCCAATCGCCGGCATGTAGGAGTGCTCTAGAATTTCCCTTCCTCCACTGTAGTGCCGACTACGGCGGGCCAATATTGATAGCCGACCGTAAAGGGCGAGGCTGTAAATTGATCAAATCTTACTTATGCATTTTTACCTGTTTGGCCGTCAAAGCTGTGCACCTAGAGCTCGTTACTGACCTAACAAAGGAAGCTTATTTAGCGACTCTTAATCGTTTTATTTCTCGTCGGGGTAAACCACAATCTATCATGTCCGATAACGGTACCAATTTTGTAGGTGCCGCTAATCTAATTAATAATATGTTACAGGAGTCTAATGCTATATCCACTATTTCCCAGGAGGGCATCGAGTTCTCTTTCTCTCCAGCATACTCACCGCATTTCAATGGTGTGGCTGAAGCTGCTGTACGCTGCACTAAGTATCATTTAAAAAGGTTGCTTAAATTAACAAACTTAACATATGAGGAGATGGCAACTCTATTAACACAAATAGAAGGCATTTTAAATTCCCGTCCTATAACACCTCTATCCAACGAACCCTCAGACCTTACCGCCCTTACTCCTTCACACTTCTTGATTGGACGGCCACTCTTGTCAGTTCCACATCCATGCGTCTCCGATGTCTCTATAACATCCCTGGAGCGCTACAAGCGGGTGGAACTCTTAAGGCAACATTTCTGGAACCGCTTCCATAACGAGTATGTTCTCCTGCTTCAACAGAAAACCAAATGGACGGCTGCATCTAGTGCTCTATCGGAGGGCGCTCTTGTTCTCGTGAAGGACAAGTCGCTGCCTCCTCTTCTATGGCTGCTGGGGCGAGTCCAGAAGGTGTACCCAGGCGGAGACGGTGTCGTGAGGGTCGCCGACATCTTGACACGCAAGGGGACATTGCGGCGTGGATTCAACAACATCTGTCCACTTCCTATTGAAGATAACTCTTCAACCCGGGCAGCATGTCCACGCATGGACATCGTGGCATAAAGTGCGACGTCCCTGGCGCACGGACCTCGCGGACCTGCGGGGGTGCCGGGGGACAAGGCGGAACGGGTTTGGAGCGGCGACGGCGGCGAGCTGCCCGGCGGGGCTACTCTCTTCTTCCCGGACCACCGGCGCACGCGCACGTCCACTAAAATATATCACTGTAAAAATCAGAATATATCGGAGTTCTATCTTTTACCTTTTTTATTTAATTTACCAGTAGATAGGACCCGACAGCGCCCACTTATCGCGTTTTTTTGCAGTTGTACTCGTAATTGGTGTTCTCGGACTTTTTGGAGTGAAAAACTATTTTATATTCGGAAACTTTTGGGGTTTATTGTCTTTCAAACTAGAGACATCTTAAAAGTTTTAGAAGATACGTCGCTACGCTTTTTCCGTTACCTTTCACTTGAGCCTTTCGCAAGCAAGCTGCACAATAGACTTGATCAACCAAAACAGTTCTTCGTTTTTTGCAGGTTGACAGGTAGCGGGCCAAATTCGGTCGAGCAAAAACTCTGCGTATGTTTCGTGGACAGACTTTTCATTGGTGTAATGAAAATATCTTTAGTTTTTGTTCATCGATCGTGGAATAACGAGACACAATAGCTTATCTATTGTTATCGCGGCCGGATGCGGCCGCTTAGGGCTTCATGAATTGAACACGTCAATACTAATTTGTGAAGGCATCGTTTATGCCACGCCGCTGCATTAATAAAGAAACGGACACCGCGTTCGGTAAAATATTCTACTCTGATTTACGACTGATCAGACAAGCAAACGCGCGGCCGTCCGGGCGGGGCGGGGAGCGGAAGCATCGCGGGGGGAGTAGAGGCACGGCAGAGGTGCGGCACGGTGAGTGGCGACCCGACAAGTGACATGGAGGCGGCGCGTCGTGAGAATTCGCAGCGACGACGGCGCGCCGGCGCAGCGCTCATATCTATCTCGAAGCGGTCTAGACCTCGCCTCGAGTGGTAATGAATAAGCTTTATTCTATGAGCATTAATTAGACAATTGACCAATTTTACTAAGCAGAAACTTGGATCCCCTGAACATATTGTCAGAAACCAACGGATTGGCGATTTTGGCGTTATCTGTTTTCGAACCGAAACTAGGCCAAAATGTTATTGAAGAGTCAGTTCGCTCACAGTGCTGCTCGTCGATGCTTAAAAGCGTCAAATCATGAATCCGACGACCCGATGCTAACAAAAGGAGTAAGGCCACGTGCCGAGACACTTGAAAAATACTCTCTTTGTCTGGCGAATGTGACCTCAATCATTCGAATAAATTCTGTACTTATATTCCAAACTAGATGTTCCGAGAGGCTTCGGCCGCGTAATTTAGAAATGTCACGGAAACCATACATTTTCCGCAAAAAAAGAAACCTATGTCCTTTCACGTGGTTTATTCTTCATGTGTGCCAAATAACATAAAAATTGTTCCAGTAGTTTCTTAAGACAATAAGCCCTTTCAAATAATTTCCCCCGTTTTTTCCACACTTTTCTGTATTTCTTCGGTCCTATTAGTCTTAGCGTGATGAAACCAAATCTACAGCAACTAATTCAGTTTTTTATGTAAAACCAATTGATAATATTCAAAAATTAAACGAATTAGAACAGCAGTTATCCGAGAGTAGCGTAAGACAACAATTAAAGAACAGATATTCTGTAATATGCTCCGGGGGAAAAGGATTGAGAGATACATTAGTGGATATCTTATTTTCGAGAGACTTGCTGTGCCAATTCACTTGGAGCGGAGGCAGTCGGAAAGACGATATTAAAATTGCCTTTAAGACTTACAAAAATATTTTGTCTTGTTTTTGGGATATGGTTCACTGTTTTTGAAAACGTTTATTATGTAAACTTTAAAATGTTTTTGAAAACGAAAGTTTTTTCAAAAACATTTTAAAGAACTCTAAGAAAAGAAAATTGGCAAAGAATCAAAGAGCCTCTACGTCAAGAAAACGATCAAAACTTTCAAAGTTACCAATTGCAAATTATGAGGATGACGATATGTCTAATGACGCTGAAAAGGAAGATAACAAAAACTTAATTACAGAAGGAACGGAAGAAGATCACAATATCAAAGAAAAAAACATTGACGTAAATAATCCAAATTTTTCTTCCAAGAATAAAAAAAGCGACATAGGAGAAGAAAACGAAGACAGTGGTAAGGAAACAGAAAATGATCTAGTTATCGATGAAAGATGTGAAATAAATTTAAAACGTGTGAAATAAATTTAAAACGTTCTTTTTGCCGTAATCAAAGTACCATAGAAGAAGGACGTACAGCCAAAGAATTGGAAAGAGTACAGAATAATCTTGAAGAAGTTCCAACGGATTCAAAAGAAGAGACTGAAGAAAATAAAGAAAATATTGTTGGAGTGTCGAAAAATACATATAAAAGTAATGAACCAAGTATATCTTTAAATAGTACCTATAAGAGCTTTTACACTTAATATCAAGTTTCCATACAAACCTGCGGCGGACTATTTGAATTGCTTTGCGCGCACAGATTTATAGTAGTTTTAAAATATTTGTAGAAAAAAAAAAGATTTGTTGATATTTAAAAACATTTTTTTTAATTTAAGTGTTCTTCTATGTCATGAAGCTATTATTATATTAAATTAAGTTAAATAAATAGTTTTAATTCCTTGATATTTCTTTAATTTCTCATTCTTTGAATTCAAATTACATAAAGTTAAATACCTAAACGAAATATTTTTTCTGCTATTTGCTTAAGGATCTTATCAATAGGTTATTATTATTTTTCAATTAGATCAGTCGCTGGTTTCGTAAATTAAAAGCTTCGAAACTGATACTAAAACGGAATTTAAGAAAACCTCTGTTAAGGTATCGAGATTAAATGTAAAAATAGTCATAAATCGTATTTTTTTCTCTGCTAACTATATTGTGATATATCACAGTGAAATTTCCTATAAAAATAAGTTATTAGCTTTTTTTAAAGCTAAGTGGTTGATGATTATTACAAGTTTGAAAAGCAGTTTTAAACCAAATTGAGCGTAAACGGTGTAAACGCTCTTAACAATGACAGTTCACAGTAGCAAGCCAAAAACGAAAATTGCAAAAATGGCTTTAAAGAAAAGAGAAGAAAAACGACTCATAAAATTAAAGAAAATTCGTCGAGTACATAAAAATGTAAGTCACTAAAATATCAGCACAAAGAGAGAGATTAATTTTAGAATGGTTTTAACTTTTTAGAATGCAATATATTAATTGAGGAGGTTCTTTTCAAAACTTGACTATTCCACTTGCGACCAAAGTGGATTTTTTATTTTTTTTAAGTTGGTAACATTGAAATCTATATGCATCGAAAACAAAATCCTGACAAAACGTGATCAATCCACTAGAAAAAAAATATTCCGAAACGCATAATTTCGACAAAAGTAGATTATTCCTCTTCGAATTAACATGTTCAAAACAGGGATGCTGATGTTTCCAATATTCGCATCCGCATCCGCGCAAATTTGGACATCTGCATCTGCATCCGCATTAAATCAATGCGGATTTTCATACGGATGCGGATGTTATACGAGTTGCGACAAGAAATAAAAAGTTTGATTTACGAACCTCTGCGTAACCGCCTTGACTCGGAAAAAACGGCAATTTTACTATTTATTAAATATAATGCTCCTATTTTTTTTAACTTCGAGTATTAATAAAAAAATCGTGAAGTTAAAAATAGGGGAATTGAGGTGATATGATTTTCATTTATAAATAATTATTTCTGTATCACAAAAGTATGATAAAACAAATTAGTAGCACATATAAATAAAAATGATATTCATACTTTTTCATTGTATTAATTCTTCATTTATCTTCTTATATATAAAACAAGCTTTTGCCCGCGGCTTCGCTCGCTTTAAGAAGTATTATTATATACAATCTTTCATCCCCTATTTGAACCCCTTGGGGTTGGAATTTAGCAAAATCCTTTTTTAGCGGATGCCTACGTTATAACATCTACCTGCATGCCAAATTTCAGCCCTATTATATATAAATAAATATATATATATATATATATATATATATATATATATATATATATATATATATATATATATATTTCCACCCCGGAGTTGATATTAGGTCCTACATGGCGGTTTTTACCGATGATATTGCGTCCGACTGACTTGTTGCATCCTGTATACGGACGCAAGATTGACCATCTCTCAAATTCAGCCAGAAGTAGTGTTAAGGTTAGTACAATGGCTGGGTGAAATATTGGCATGGACGTTGTTTTGTCACCGGAGTGCTTTTCGGCGTATTTCTTAGTTCCGCTATTTGGCGCGCGAATTTTGGAGGTCGCTACTGTGCGCCGTATATCAGTGGCGTATATTCGATACTTTGTTTACGTATAACACGCCGATAATGTGGATTCCTGTATATAATAAAAGTTTTTATCAATTCTAATGTGTGATTTAATTACGTCCCACAAAACGACATCGTCCCAGAGGAGACGCGGGGGTGACAGAGGCGAGGGGGCGGAGTTCGCACGCGACATGCAAGGGCATGTTTTTGTTTATATTTTTTGCCGGCCAGCGCGGACGTAATGACGCTTGTGGTATAAATATTGTGTAGTGGGGCGAATATTTGAGAGAGACTAAATTCATGTCTTCGAAGTTGGGTTCAAAACGCCTTCGTAAATTTGATGTAACATTACACATTTCAATGTCTAATTAACTTACGAAAATGCTGCTAAAACTATTTGAAAGTAGAGCTAATATTTCAAAAGTTATTATAAAAAAAAGTACCAAATTATGAAATTTTTGCGTGTCGTTTTGATACTGCCGCTTACAATTTATTATTTATAAAAAAAATGAGCTAGAAAGGATTAAAAATTTAATGTTAATTTGAAGATAAAGAACTAATAAACTATCCGATACCAACAAATAACACATCAACTTACATTAAATAACTAAAAATTATATTTTTAAAATGTTCATAAAATTCGCGTCATTGTCCTGCGCATTGTTTGCTTTGAATGCCTTGCCGATATACTCAACGTGACGGATTGAAACCTATTTTGCGATAAAATCTGCTGGCTCACTTTATTTGATCGCAGTGCTTTGGTGTGGATAGAGGTCTTTGTTTTATGCTCTCTCTCTCTCTCTCTTTGAAATACGTTCTACAAAAATTTCCAAATAAGACGTCATTTACATTTCTCGATGTGTGCCAACATTTGTCTGTTTTTCACAACTTTTTTTATACCAAGTTATAAAGGCCCGCAACATTTCTAAGTTCTTAATAATTTTCTTAGTTTTCTTTATATCAATACTTAATTATAAACGAATTTAGTGAATTCCTCATTTTTCTGAACGTCTTTTTCCTGAATAGCCCTAAAAACATAATGACGATCATTCAGAATAATGATCAAATCTGTAACTGTCAGGAAAACAGGGACAAATATATCGAATCGATGCAATGTCGATATTACAATTAGGTAGTTATTTGACACATTTTCGAAAAATAGTAGTAGAATAGTAAGAAAAGTAGTAAAAATGTTATCTACACTTCAATATTATAAAGCAGGAGAGGTTGTTTGTTTGTTTGAACGCGTTAATCTCAGGAACTACAAGTCCGATTTGAAAAATTCTTTCAGTGTTAGATAGCCCATTTATCGAGGAAGGCTATAAGCAATATTTTATCACGCTAAGAATAATAGGAGCGAAGAAATAGAGGAAAATGTGGAAAAAACGGAGGGAAATTATTTGAAAGGGCTTATTTGAACGCGCTTATCTCAGGAACTACTGGTCCGATTTGAAAAATTCTTTCAGTGTTAGATAGCCCATTTATCGAGGAAGGCTATAATGAATATTTTATCACGCCAAGAATAATAGGAGCGAAGAAATAGAGGAAAATGTGGAAAAAACGGGGGGAAATTATTTGAAAGAGGGCTTATTTGAACACACTAATCTCAGGAACTACTGGTCCGATTTGAAAGATTCTTTCAGTGTTAGATAGCCCATTTATCGAGGAAAGCCATAGGCTATATTTTTTTACGCTAAGACTAATAGGAGCTAAGAAATAGAGGAAAAAATGGAAAAAACGGGGGAAATTATTTGAAGGGGCTTATCTCACGAGCTACTGGAGCAATTTTTCCTTTTATTTGGTACAGATAACTGATAAGAATTAAGAAATTGACCACGTGAAGGATCAAAGGCTATTTTTTGTGCTCTAATTTGTCTGTGAAATATCTAATTTACGCGAGCGAAGCCGCGCGGAACGTTTGATAATAAAATATTATTTGAGAAATAATAAATAGGTATCAGAATTATTATTATTCAACAGGTGTACATTTTTTATTGCAGGTGACTCGAAAAGGTAGAATATATTTTTTTAAAGGCAGATTTTGGTATTAGCTATATTTTAGGAAATACATTTTTACTAGATGTCCCGCGCGGCTTCGCCCGCGTAAATTAGAAATTTAACAGAATCCGTAGGTACATTTTCCCATAAAAAATATTTCCCCCGTTTTTCCCACATTTTCCTGAGTTTCTTCTGTCGTATTAGTCTTAGAGTAATAATATAATATAACCTTCTCGATAAATGATGAGTCTTACTCGATAAATGATCTATCTAACACTGAGATAAGTTTTTAAATCGGACCTGTAGTTTCTGAGATTGACGCGTTCAAGCAAACATACTCTTCAGGTTTATAATATTAGGTAGATATAGATTTTTTTTAATTATCGTTTGACAAACTCGAGTCTCGATCTAAAAGGCTATGAAATGGTATAATATGGTAGTGATGATGATGATGATGATGATGAAGAATGTAATTTGCATAGTAGCATATGCTTTCTGTTCTTAAAACAACGCCGAAACTCCCAAACTTGTATCTATAAAGAATCAGGAATTCTCTCAGCACCTTCCGAACCACGGTATACCAGGTATATCTCGGTGCAAAATCTTACTTGTTGGTAGCATATGCTTAGAATACTTCTCACGAAACCGAAGTCACCATATGTTTCCCTATAAGTTTTGAGGAGTTCCCTCGATTACTTATGGATCCTTCATCAGATCACCACTTTTCTGAATATAATACCAAATTGGGATGATACCCTATATACCAAAAGAAAAATTTTGAAAATCGGTTAACAAACGGCGGAGTAATCGTTGAATATAAGAAAACGAACATAACACCTCCCCCATTTTGAAAGTCGGTTAAAATTGTAGCCTATGTGTTATTTATTTGATATTTTAATCAGCACATGAATTGAATAACAAATTTTTTTTTCAAATTAATCGTAGCACCATCTGTCAGGACAAACTAAAATTGAAATAGAATAATATTGAATGCGATGATAGCGCCGTCCGCCGGATCTAATGTAAAACATTCCAAAATCAACAACTCCTTATAAATAAGAAATTAATTGAAAAAACATTTTCCAGTAGACCAAACTGTAAATCTAAACCATTCTCGAATCTCCACGAACACACACAAAAAATTTCATCAAAATTGGTCCAGTCGTTTAGGAGGAGTTCAGTCACATACACACGCACACAAGAAATATATATATTAAGATAACAAATCAACACATTTACTAACATACAAGTTTTATTGAAAATCCTATTTTTTACTTATAATAATAATAACCCCCACACCGGTTTCGGTGACGGTGGCTGGTTTCATTGAAACCAGGCCAGTTACGCAGGAGTAATTTTATAGTGCCCAAGTGTGTGCGCAGTACACATGAGCACTCTCTATTCCTTTTAACTCTCATAACCCAGTGGGACGGACGACCGACACGACTGGCGAGAGATGCGCAGGACCGACTTTTACATGCCCATCCGTGATCCGACGCATGGATCATCTTACTTGTCAGACCTTATTTTCCTGTTCTGAGTGTCAGACAATCAGGTGATCAGCTTGCAATGTCCTAAGTCCTTACTAAACTTGGAAATAACAATTAACAATATGTTTCCAACGCGGGAATCAAACCTCTGAGTCAAGAGTCACGCTCTGGACCACTGGACAACGGAGGCGAACGGATAAGATTTTTAAAATAATCATTATTCTCAACAAATTGTCATTATTCTAAGTAAACACGTCATTTTCCACAAATTTTGTCATTGTCATGAACAACAGTTTTTACTTAATATTAAATATCTCTTAAATTATTTAATTTTTTTTCGTGACTCTTACAGAAAGAGAATTCTATTTCGGTGTCTTTTATCACCAGAAAGATTCAGAGCAATATTCAAGGGTTTTTTAAAAAACACAATTTTTGGCCTAAAATAACATTTTGAGTAGATTCACCCAGTGGAAGTAAAATAACAGGCACAATGAAAAGAAGTGCTAGGATACTCTCATTAGTAAGTAAGTATCCCATTAAGTATATTAAAAATAATGAATAGGTAAGTACCTAGTAGGTTTTAATTTATACTTGGTTTGTAAATTTAAATTATGGTTATTATCTATAATAGTACCTATTATTTCTGTTTATTTGTTTTGTACAAAAAGAGGACGGTATTTGATTATAATACAAGTTCACAATAATAATAAACTTTTTCGTAAGTAGTAGGTTAACGCGCGCGCGTAAACAAACACGACGCGACGTTGCGTTCTGTGCTGTGATAGTCATAGTCAATCATGGTTGTCGTGATTGATGTAGATCGTTTTTTTAAAAGAAGTGATTTTAAAAACTATTTTAAAGACAAAATAAAATGGCCTTGGCCGTCGATCCATTTTGTAGTACAAAAAAAATGTTTTAATTGTGGTGCAACGACCAAGAATAATATCAATATTATTACAAATCATTTTGTTCTTCCTATGAAACGAAAGAACATAAAATCACTTTATAAATCTTCATTTTTCTGGTGCAGCATTTGTAAATATGCAATTTACGATCATTATCCTGACGTCGAGTGTCCTGTTTGTTGTTGAACTGTTTATATAGATACTTACCTGTCTAAAAGTATTTTGGATCGATTGTATTAACTACTACGTCCCTACCTACATACCTACGTATATGATTTTCTTTGATAAGTACTTACCTATTGTATATTTTAAACAAAAGCCCATCAGTGACTGAGTTTAGACTGCGAATTGGGTTGGGAGTTGGGACTAATGTATTTTTAAATATCTATACTTACTAATATTGTAGAGACGAAATATTTAATCGTTTGCTTATTACTATTTAACTTACGAGTTACGAGACTACTGAACCAATTTAAATAATTCTTTCGCTATTAGAAAGCCACGGTAATGAGAAGTGAAATAGCCCAAACAAGTGCATCGAAACTCAACGTCAAGTGGTTACCGGGTCATGGGCTAGGCTGTGCACTGTACAGTGTTCTGAGATTTTTTTTAAATCTTGACTTGGTGACTTTCTTCATTCATAAATCGACACCCTTGACAAGATTTATAGTAACTGTGATGGCATACTTATAATAATAATAATGTACTTTTATTCAGCTCGATAACATAAAAACCTTAATCTAGACAATTACAACATGCAAATTATTTTATTTTCAATGGTTTTTTATATTAGAATGTTAAGATCGCAACCGGCAGCTTAGCTAGGTTACAGTATGACCTGTGTTAAAGCCACCGGACCCTTTCCCAACTACTGATCGCATATCGCTGATTTTACATTTCAGGCAATTAAAATTAGATTACAAATCAAATCAATGTTTAAAATTAATCAAACTTGATACAATAAACAATACAAAAAACGATCGAAACGATCTACATCAACCACGACAACCATGATTGACTATGACTATCACAGCACAGAACACAACGTCGCGTCGTGTTTGTTTACGCGCGCGCGTTAACCTACTACTTACGAAAAAGTTTATTATTATTGTGAACTTGTATTATAATCAAATACCGTCCTCTTTTTGTACAAAACAAATAAACAGAAATAATAGGTACTATTATAGATAATAACCATAATTTAAATTTACAAACCAAGTATAAATTAAAACCTACTAGGTACTTACCTATTCATTATTTTTAATATACTTAAATACTTAAAATTAAAATACTTTATGGATTTCATAAATCATAGAGCAAAGTAGACTTTGACAATTGACATATTGACATTGGCAACCTGAGACCGCCGCCCGCCTAGGAATCTCGGAAAATTTATAGCCTTCGAATTTCGATTGATTCATAGTTATTCATATTCATAAAAATGCAAAGTGACAAAATAACACGCATCCGAAGTGAAAACTGGCTCGACGAGGATAAAGTAAGTATGACTGAATGATAAATTATGACGATGCCACCGTCTGGCGCAGAAGGTAGCTTCGCCGCTAACCGCTTATTGCCAAAGGTTACTTGCTAAATTCCACCAAGAATTAAGGCATTTTCTAAGTTACAGTGGCATGTGTGTTTAGTTAAAATAATTACGTCTCTATGTACGTACCAGCTATGACTTAAAGTTGTGTTGTTTTGTTCTTAGAATTTACTAAAAGAACTTATCAAAGAACGTGTGCGCACAATTGAAAACAAAATTACGGACACGAATACAAATTTACTAAAAAAGAAAGCATGGGTTGCTGTGCATGACAGGTTTTATCTTAACCATAATTGGACGTAGTTACACGAAAAGGATCCAATCCACAACATTGTCAAAAATGGCTTAAGTATACCAAACTGATGCTAAATATCGATATCGGAACCAACCCACATCTATACCCGCTTATGTATATTTTTTCACTTAAAACAATCCAACTGTCGTGGTTCTTACCCCGTGTTAGAAACTAAATCAGTAAAACGAACCAAATAGGTTGGATCCTTTTTGCGTAATTTGAATACCAACATCAATTACACGTCAATAAAAACGCAAAAACGATCCACTCTGCTTGGATTTTTTTGCTGAATTGCTTATTTTATAAGTAAATAAATAAAACGATCCAGAAAGCTTGGATTGTTTTCAATAAATGCATTTTTACGTTTTATTGTAAAAATCTGTCAACGAAAACGATCCATAGTTTTTGGTGATTACTTACTGATCATATTTTATTCAAAATTATTATAGAAATATTTTTCACAAAAACAACCCAAACCGAGTTGTATAAATATTTAATTTTAAATAAGTAGGATTGGATTACACATTTTAATTTTCGTAGCCTGACCCGTTCAAAAAAAACAAATCAGTGCTGCCAACTGATCAATCAGCCAGTTCGGTCAGTTTATTCTTCAATTCTTTTGAGACTAGATGTGCGCGCTTATTCGTGAATTTGATGATTAAGAACTTCAAAAATGAAGAGGATAGATAGAATTATGTGTAATGTGATAAAAGATTGTTCAAACAGTGAACAAGATCTTGAGCCAGGTAAGTTACTTGTTGATTTAACTATATTTTTAAATAACCTAAAAATATTGGTATTTTTATAACCTAAAAAAATTGTTTCGTGTTTGGGTTCTATTGATTTTGATTTGATTTGCTTGTTTCTATAAAGCGCGTGCGCATGTATTTTTGGTTATGATGTAATGGAATAAGTTTTCTTTTAATGGGATTTATAATAAAACAATTTCTATTGTGACAAAAGCGAACTTAAACTGTTTAACCATTGATCAGCTGACCGGCTTGGGGCTTAAAGGTGTATTTATATCTTTTAGATGACTTGATTTCTCCAGAAGCTCCCATGTATTCTCCGTTGACACCACTGAGAACGACAAAAAATGATGCTGATATTTTGAATAAGGGTATGTATCAAGTCAATTCCTTTCCTACACCACTACTACAACAGTGGAATTATATAAAAGCGGTATTTTTTGTATGAAAGCTAATTTCTTAAAAGGTCGTTTTAGATATGTTTTTTTTTTCATTTACATGATATCGGGAATTTCAGATGAATAATCGAAAAATGACAAATATTCTCCTATGGGGTAACAAACGAAAGGGCATCACGTTTATATTACAAATATGTTAACTTCAGGATATTGTAATTTGCCTAGAGAATAACTTGTTAAATAAATTAATTAATACTTGCAGGTAACGAGCCTCAGATGTCGCCTGTACCGTATATGTCTCCAAGTACATTAGATTTGTACCAAACTTTGAGCGGCATTCATACTCCGATTCAAGAGTATCCTAAAGACTTAAGCGAGGTAGATTTAGAAGAAGAAAGTGTTTTGAACAGTCATTTTTCCCCTCCAAAGAATAACACAAGTAATATTAGTGATTTCAGTACTGATACCGATACAGATTATGTCCCACAAAGTAACTCAGACTCATCTGATGATGATACTACAGTGACATATAGAAAAATCAGTATTGAGGCTATAGTCCACAGTGATGATAAAACACATAAAGATCATAATATGATTACACGTTTACAAGATACAAATGTGTCACATATACATGAAGGAACAACTGTAAGCGGGAACACCGAAACTATAAAATCATTAGAAACTACATATTCTATACAATCTGACATCGTTATTGATAACAATGTAGAGAATTTTCAGAACTATTCCAATCCAGGACAGAGTCCAACATCAGATAGTTTGATTCCATTGCATACGGATTTTACACACATAACTGATTGTTCAGCTGTAAGGACTTTACAAAATGAAGCTTTTGAGCCTAATACTGAAGAAAATTCCGTTGAAGATTCTAATACGGATCAGATATTGTCATCAGTTGGACGTCCAAAAAAGGGTCGAAAACGAAAACATCCAGAGTTTACTATAGCACAAGCAAAGACAAGAAAGTATAAAAACAAAAGTTACCTTACCAAGAAAAAGTATGTTGACCCAAAGGTGTTTCAGGACTACTCTTGCTTATGTCAAAAGCAATGTTACCAATTGGTTTCCTTAGAGAAGAGACAGGAAGAGTTTGAAAAATTCGTCACTTTAGGATCTTTGAAGCTCAAGCATTGTATATTGCAAAAGCAATGAGAGAAAACAAAAAAGTAGGAGTTACACCGTCTTAAAGGGGAACAAGAGTGGAAAAAAAAAGACCAAGAGAATATACACGGACATACTCTTTATGTGGAATAGACGTTTGTCGAGATATGTATATTAATAACTTTCAAATTACAACAAAAAAAGTTGATATAAGTTTGAAAAAAAATCGTAGTGGAAGTACCTTACAAGACCAACGAGGGAGACAGGGTGGCGGTTGGAATAAGACTAAAGTGCACGAAATAGAGTTTATAAAAAATATAATTAACAAATTGCCACAATACGAATCACATTAAAGGAGGGATCAAACTAATGGTTGCAAGTTCTTGAAATTAGGAATGACTGTACAAGCTATATATGATTTATATTTAGAGGAATTCAATAAAATAATAAATACCGACCCTGAAAATCCAAAAAAGCCAGTATCGTTTTCAACTCTAAAACACATATTTTACGATAATTTCAATCTTAGATGTAAGAGTTTACGTAAAGACACATGCAATAAATGTGACACTCTATCAATCAAGATTAAAAATTGTACATCAGATGTTGAGCGCAAACAGTATCAAGAAGAAAAAGAGATACACTTGAAGAGAGCCGAAGATTTAAGGAAAGATATGAAAGAGGATATGATGAAAGCTTTTGCTTTCATTTGCAAAACCGAAGACAATTTTGAGTGTATTACATTTGATATGGAAAAAACGTTGCCTCTTCCTCGAATCCCAACAAGCGTCGTTTTTTACAAACGACAACTTTGGTTTTACAATTGTTCTGTACATACTGGCTCAGATAATATCGGACATTGTTATGTTTGGGTTGAGGGCGAAGCGGGTCGAGGGTCGGAAGAAGTAGGATCATGTATTTCCAAATATATCAAATATAAACTGGACCCTAAAGTAGAACATCTTGTGCTCTGGAGCGATTGTTGTGGGGGCCAAAATCGCAACATCAAAATAGTATTGATGTTAAAAGCGGTCTTGAATTCCCATCCCACGTTAAAGACGATAACTTTTAAATATTTGGAATCGGGACACACATTTTTACCGAATGATACAGATTTTTCCAAAATAGAAACAATGCTGAAATACCATGAAAGGATATACACAGTCAATGAATATATTAATATTATTAAAAATTGCAAAAAACAACATCCATTACAAGTTTACCGAATGGAAAAAAATGATTTTATGGGGACCAAAACACTTGAAAAGAATACAGTAAATAGAAAACTTTTTGCATCCAAAGAAAAAGTTAATTGGTTAAAGACAAAGTTTATTTTAATAGATAAGGACGATAAATTTCATGTTTTCATGAAAGCCGATTCTGATAATTTCCATCAACTGCATATTGGAAAAAAGTTAAAAGGTAAATACTTGGATATAAGTGAGAAATACCTTATTTTATTGTGGCCCAACGGCAAGGTAATCCCTCAACCCAAGTTGGATGATCTTATGTCCATGTTAGATTTGATCCCAAAAGATTGTCAAGACTTTTATAAGTCTCTAAAGGGTAGTTCTAACATCACAGAAGACATAGATGGCTACGACGGAAATCTTGATTTTATTCCCGAGGAGGATGATGACTAAACTTGGCGGTTAACTAATAAGATTACTGTTACTTCGCTTTTTTTCGTATTGAAATTAAACTTCAGTAGGTACTAGGTACCTATTTCTTTAAATAATTCATGTTTTGTGTTTTAAGTTTCAGAATGGCATTCTGTATGATTGTTCTTTTTTTATAAAATTAAAGCTGTTATAATAATAAAAATTAATGTTTTATTGAAAAAATAATAATAATGAATATATATGTTTTACATGGGTCGTTTTAATGAATTAAGTCTTGAGCGTGCACAATATAAACTGTTATTTAGCGAAAAGGATCCAAATGCATATTTTAACAAATATCTCCTAAAATACAATATTGTGTTTGATTGTACTATAACCAATAAAAATAAATATAATAATACACGTTAACAATATACTGACAACTTATTTTATAATTAATACCTATGAAGAAATACGTCATAAACTTCAAAATGTCAATATCTCGAAAATGACTTGATGTGGATTGGATCCTTTTCATGTAACTACGTCCAATTATAATAGTATATTGACTACTTTCTTTTTTTACTAATTATTTCTCCTTATTTTGCCAATTTACTTTCATATTTGTTAATTGTGTTTGAAGTTTGAACCAAATTTAAAGCATTGTTATTGTATAAGTACTGTAAAATTGAATATTCAATCTAAAATTTATCTAACGATATTATCTTCCAGTTTCAATTCCTTGTGCAAGGGTGGACGTAGAACAGTGGCTCAGTTAAAAGGACAGTAAAGTCATATAAAAATTTCAAAAAAGAAAGAGCTTGCAGAAAGGAAGAAATCTATATTTAAGACTGGTGGAGGCCCACCATCACCAACAAAAATAACATCACAGAGCGATGGTGATGATATCACACAGTGGCTGCCGAATGAGTTTGTCGTAGACACAAATGCGTATGATTCAGACCAAATGGTAATAATTTATCATCACTATGATAGGTTTTATGGCATTTCAAATAGGTGGTTAAGTATATAATTCTAAAATTTATTCCATTCAATTACTCCATTCGTAACAAACACTGTGACTCAAGAATTTTATATAATACTAGATGTCCCGCGCGGCTTCGCCCGCGTAAATTAGAAATTTTACAGAATCCGTAGGTACATTTTCCCATAAAAAATATATCCCCCGTTTTTCCCACATTTTCCTGAGTTTCTTCTGTCGTATTAGTCTTAGAGTAATAATATAATATAACCTTCTCGATAAATGATGAGTCTTACTCGATAAATGATCTATCTAACACTGAAATAAGTTTTTAAATCGGACCTGTAGTTTCTGAGATTGACGCGTTCAAGCAAACATACTCTTCAGGTTTATAATATTAGGTAGATATAGATTTTTTTTAATTATCGCTTGACAAACTCGAGTCTCGATCTAAAAGACTATGAAATGGTATAATATGGTAGTGATGATGATGATGATGATGATGAAGAATGTAATTTGCATAGTAGCATATGCTTTCTGTTCTTAAAACAACGCCGAAACTCCCAAACTTGTATCTATAAAGAATCAGGAATTCTCTCAGCACCTTCCGAACCACGGTATACCAGGTATATCTCGGTGCAAAATCTTACTTGTTGGTAGCATATGCTTAGAATACTTCTCACGAAACCGAAGTCACCATATGTTTCCCTATAAGTTTTGAGGAGTTCCCTCGATTACTTATGGATCCTTCATCAGATCACCACTTTTCTGAATATAATACCAAATTGGGATGATACCCTATATACCAAAAGAAAAATTTTGAAAATCGGTTAACAAACGGCGGAGTAATCGTTGAATATAAGAAAACGAACATAACACCTCCCCCATTTTGAAAGTCGGTTAAAATTGTAGCCTATGTGTTATTTATTTAATATTTTAATCAGCACATGAATTGAATAACAAAATTTTTTCAAATTAATCGTAGCACCATCTGTCAGGACAAACTAAAATTGAAATAGAATAATATTGAATGCGATGATAGCGCCGTCCGGCGGATCTAATGTAAAACATTCCAAAATCAACAACTCCTTATAAATAAGAAATTAATTGAAAAAACATTTTCCAGTAGACCAAACTGTAAATCTAAACCATTCTCGAATCTCCACGAACACACACAAAAAATTTCATCAAAATTGGTCCAGTCGTTTAGGAGGAGTTCAGTCACATACACACGCACACAAGAAACTACTCAAAACAAAATAGGGCCCACCACGATTTTTTCACAAAAAGTGTAAACATGTTGCTTTAGACTTATTTATGGGCCAGTTCAAGTGTTTCACCGTAAAACTTACATGTTTATGAGTTGTTATAGATCTTTAGAACAACATTTTTTCTAATTTTTACCCTCAAGTGGTCAGGCAAAACAAACTGAGTAAAAATCACCCAATGCCCAATTTCTTATTCAGTTGTATTCCGACTATCGTTACAGGCGCTTTTTGCTTTGTTTTACTGTTTTTTTAATTGAGTTACTAGAGCACGTTATAATGCCACGTATTCGGAACCATATGAACATGGAAAGTGCTTCAAGAGCTGTGGTATTGCTGCAAGAGGGAGAGTCACAGAGATCAGTAGCATTACGACTTAGAGTATCACGACGAGCTATCAGAAATGTGTGGGAACGCTATCAGGAGACTGGCAGTGTAGCTAGGAGACCTGGATCAGGTAGAACACGATCCACAACGACTCAAGACGATCGATTCCTTCGATTGTCTGCCCGTAGAGAGCGCACCGTCACCGCCCGTACTCTACAAAATCGACTCCGGCAAGCCACTGGTACGCTGGTAAGTGACCAAACGGTCCGAAACAGACTGCATGATGACGGACAACGATCCAGAGTGCGTGTTGTGCGCATTAAACTCACGAGGGCTCATCGTGCAGCTCGTCTTAGGTTCGCACGTGAGCGTTTGGATTGGACCATGGACAATTGGAGGACTGTACTCTTCACAGATGAGACAAAAGTTAAGTTTTCAAGTGATGACAGACGCATACGAGTGTGGAGAAGAGAAGGTGAACGCTTTACCAACCCTTGCATCCGCGAGACTGATCGGTTTGGGGGGCCCAGTGTTATGGTGTGGGGCGGTATCAGCTTAATGGGTAAAACGGAGCTGGTAATTCTAAACGAGGGTACCGTAACTGCTGCCAGCTACGTCGAGCGTGTGGTCCGACCTCATATCGTCCCCTATGCACAAGGTGTGGGCAATAATTTTATTCTCATGCAGGATAATGCTCGTGCGCATACGGCTCGCCTAACCCAGACGGCTCTATCTGAAGCGAATATCTCAGTTTTACCGTGGCCGGCAATGAGCCCCGACCTCAATCCGATCGAGCATTTATGGGACCAGATGAAAAGAAGCCTAAAAGCAAATTATACTGAAGTGAATAGTGAACAGGAGCTCATAAACGCTTTAAAAATGTGCTGGGAGCAAATACCCCAGGAAAATGTCACCCACTTAATTGAGAGTGTCCCAAACAGGCTCAGAGAGTGCGTTCGTAATACAGGAGGACCCACTCGATACTAGGACACCCTTATGTAACCCGCCCTATTCGTCAAATTACCAAAAATAAAAATTGAAAAAATCAATTTTTACGTAAAAAATTTAATTTTTCATGCTAATGTGTATTTTTAAGAAAATTAAAGTTATTATCATTATTTTATTGGTTTACGCCATTAATAACACTTTACCCTCACTATATCTACCCATAAATAATATATTTTTTTGATTGTTTTCTTTGCCGATGATAAAAATCAAGTGGGCCCTATTTTGTTTTGAGTAGTTTATATATTAAGATTAGATAGCTGTTGCCAGTGACTTCGTTCGCGTGGACTTCAGTTTATAGCGTGCAGTGGCAACAAAATTGGTGTCAAATTTCAAATCATATCAACATTGCTCCCTATTACACAACTTTACGCATAAAGTAGTAAGTTATAAGCATGTATAACAATCAGAAATATTAACTTGAGATGGTACCACCTAGCTAGTAAATTTTACAACATGACATAAACTAGCTTCTGAAATCTGGGCGTGATTGTTTACAGTACAAATAGTTTCAGGTACTCGATATTCCAGTAGCTACAACACCTATAGCTGAAGAAGTTGCAGATGACATTGTCAATGACAATTTAATAGGAACTGAAGTAAATACTTATCAAAACATAGTAAACCAAAGAAACGTACAGACAGAGTTATTTTTGCATTAAGTAATAATATTTGAATGGATTAGTAGGTATAGATTTAGCAGTTCAGACTTTTATAACTGTTGGACCATAAATAATTATGTACTCATTATTGTTGATAATTTCAGGTTCTTTTAAATCCCATCATAACAGAGGCTGCACCTACAGATAAAGAAATGTCCCATAATGATGTAAGTAATATAATAATAGAAGCCCAAGTAAGTTGCATAATGTAATTAGGTAACTAAAAGTAAAATATTATTAAATAATTTTAATACTTTTTTAATAACAGATTTTTCTTTTTTTTTGTTTATGTTATATGGATTCATTAACATGAAAATTAGATTTGCTTTTGTGAGCAAACAACTTTATAGGTACCTTTTTCTATTTGCAGGTTAACCAACATGATAAAGAGCCCAAAAAACAAGGAAAAGAAAAAAAGAAAGAAACTAAGCTGTAAACATATTTTTTTGATAAGACATTTTGATTGTAGTATTTAACTGACATAAGTAATTTTCACTATTTACTCATTTTTGTAATTTTTAGATATCTGGACATGAGTTTGCGAAAGCAAAAATTGAAGAAATAGCAGAGATAGAAATTACATTTAAAAAAAACTATTTGATTCAAAATTAGAAAATGAAGAAAGAAAAAAAGAAATTTAAATTAAAAATATGAAGTACTTAAAGCTCAGTAGACCAGGGTAGAAGCCTTTAAAAATAATGAAAAGTGAAAAAAAATTATAATAGAATGAAACCCATTAGAAAAGGAGGAAAATATGATAAAAATGAAAGGAAAAATAATTTACGGGCGATCTGAGGTTGGGAAGGGGATGGGGGTGAGTTTTTAAGGGTAAAAAACGGTTTTTCTCGATTTCCGGCAAAACTAAAAGTCCTATCGAAAAAAGTCAAATGGAAAAGTTGTAGATAATAAAAAGATCTAAAACTTTTGTATTTACACTTTTTTCACATAACCTCAAAATTTATGTGAAAAATTCAAAAAACCAAGTTTTTGGTTTTTTATTTTTATCTTTTACATTTTTTTTTTTAACGAAATTTTGTGAAAACTTACCTTTTTATGTCCCAAATAAGCTGTAATTAATTTAATTAAAAATATTTATTTTTTCACCTTATTTTGAATTAATATCGAAAAAACACCCTAATTTTCAATCGAAAATTCACCCGTCAAAATATCAGCTTTTTTCAAAAAGTTGGTGTGGTTTCTGTTCGTTGAAATCTCTACTTTCCGATGGTGAAAAAAAAAATATATGTTACTATGGTAAATCTTCTCAGAAAACGCAAAAATTAAAAAAAAAACTTGAATTTGAAATTTTTTTTTTATTAAGTATTATAAATAATTTTGAGCTATTTATTAAAATTTAGACTTTAATTACTCGAAAAACGTTAGTTTACATGTGACGTTGATAACAAAAAAATTGCAAATAAAAAATATACTACTATAATTAACAAACAAATAAGTTAATTAAATTAATATTTAATAAGACATCTACAATATTTGGAGAAAGTTGTCTAATTTTCTTTAAATTATATGCGTAGATGCTTATTTATAACTATTTTGAGATAAATTATATATATACCTGAGTAGATATACCTGAGTGACCTGCGAAAAATTGTAGCCCATCAAAAGGTATTTCGTGGAGAAGTGGGGAAGGGGCTAGGCGGGTCTGGGTCTTACTACATACATACCTACTATTATATACTATATATTTCGTAGCAGCTGTTACAACCGCTAGCCTAACCAGTATTCGAAATACAGTACAGTATACAACATCGTTTATAAAAATACACGTGCACGCTGAGTTTCTTGAAGATAATTGTGACAAGTTTACTTAAAAAAACAATAAAACTTTTCGAATCTGCATAGGAAGGTAAATACTATCTCTATTTTTATCTGTATCAATCAACTCAACCATAAAAATCGTAATATTTTCTTTAAAAAATAATGATATTTTAGTACAAGATAAAAAAATAATTATCTCCTTAATTTTGCACAAACAAATTTAGTTAATCCCATGAAAAAAAATATATTTCAAAATCTATAAAAAATATATTATTTAAAATCTATAAAAAATATATAAAATATATATCGTAAATATATTTCTTATAAAACAAACTTTTGGCCGATTTTCATATATATTTTATACTTTTTTATAGATTTATAATATATTATTTATACATTTTGACATTGATTTCTTTAATATTTTTTTTTCATGGGAGTTTATTCACGATTAAATAGTGAAGACATTATTAATTCGATTTTGTCTTTTCAGATTATCAGTTGCAATAAATCTGTTTGTATCATTTGCAATAAGGCAGATGATAAGCAAGTGTATGCAATAAAAAAAGCAGCTTTGAATCGTTTAGTGCTATCCAGCAAAAAAAGAATCGACAATAAATACAAAAAATTTGAGACTTTGACATCAGCTTTTATTCATCGAAGTTGTCAAAGTCAATATAATGACGAGACCGCAATAGCTACATTTTGTAGTTCAAGACAAAAAAAAGCAAAGGAAGGAAAAGAAGTAATTAAAGATGCTCTTGGATTTAATTTTTAATCTCATTGCTTTATCTGCGGTGGATTTTTCGGTAATAAATCAAAAGAAAAAATTTCATGTGTTCAAAGCAGCGATACAAGAAATAATGTATTACAGTATATTAAAAAACAGAACACATTAAATGATTTTGATAAAAAGATTTCAGCTCGTTTGCAAAATGTGCCTGATTTAGTCGTAGTAAAAGCGCATTATCATACTGCTTGTATGGCTAATTTTTATAACAAAAGAACAGAAAGAAAAAGGGCTCGCTCAGCATGTGAAAACACTAAGAATTTTATTAATTATCTTATTAATTATATCGTTGACAACGAAACAGAATGTCAATTTTCTGTAAATGAAATAAAAGAGGGATTTTCAGGAGATCTTCCAGACTACACAACTATTAAAAATAAATTGAAAGAGCATTTTCAAAACGATATCGAGTGTCATTTAATTAAAAGGGACATGATTATTTTATACAAAAATGGTACTGCAAGTAAGAAACTCTGCAATGACTGGTACGAAAAAAGATTAAAAAGTAAAGAAGACGAACGAACTAGAATTGTTGCTGAAATGGCTGCTGAAATTGTTTTAGAAGATATACGTTCTAAAGTATATGATGTGAATTACTACGAAACGGTCGATATAGACGAAGGCAATCTTTTTAAAGATGTTCCTAAAACTTTGCAAGTTTTTTTGAATGTTGTGTGTAAGAGTAATAAAGAAAAAAGTGAAAATAACGTTCGTAGGATGGATAAAAAAGTGGCCACAATGTCTCATTGCATCATCACATCTGTAAGGCCACGTTCTTTTTTATCTCCAATTTTACTTGGTTTGTCGTCTATGATTCACAAAAAATATGCCTCGAAAGGATTGATCGAGTCGTTATCCAATTTAGGTTTGTGTTCCTCATACAAAGAAACTTTGCGCTTTGAAGCTTCGATTATCAAGACCCTGCTAATCATATTGTTTCTCCAGATTCATATGTTCAATTCGTTTTTGACAATGCCGATCATAATACATGCACGATTGATGGCAAAAATACTTTTAATGCAATGGGTGGAATAATGGTTGTTACTCCGGCGTCTAGTGTAACTTCAAAGAAAAACATCTCTAGATTAAAACAGATTCCATCTTCTGAAGAAATAGGTGAAATTGGATTCGTGAAATTGAAACATTTTGAAAACAAAAACTCTGATGGATTAAAAACTGTTCAGATAGAAGATGTTTTAGATGTTACGGACAACTATGAAATTACTTCGGCAGATTTTACATGGACTTATTCAAAATTTGCAAACAACAAATCCGATGGTTGGAACGGGTTCATGGAGAAGTTACATACTAATTTGACTTATCATGTTTCAAAAATTATTCCTGTACCATTTATAAAAATCCACCGAGTGATTATAATACCATTTTTACATCGTTGGTAGAAGCGGCTAAGCAATGCCAAAAACAAGATCAAAAAATTGTGTTCGTAACGTTTGATCAGCCGCTATACTATAAAGCTCGTGAAATCTTGGCCAATATTGATTTAAATAATGATCCTTACAATTTGTCCTCAATTCAAGTAAGACTTGGGGGATTTCATTTAGTGATGTCGTTCCTCGGATCGATTGGATTCATCATGGATGGTAGTGGACTAAAGGAGGCTTTTTGTGAAATATATGCAGAAAATTCGTCCGACAAAGCTCTCTCCGGGCACGCATATGCACGAGCTATCAGAGGACATTTTCTAGTACAGCTCGCCTTGTCTGAATTAATTTTTTCATCGATGGAGTTGTCAGACACAGAAAAAGCGTTAATGGATAAATTTTTGCAGGATTTAGGAACTGAAAATTTCGAAGACAATTTCCATCAAGAAGATTTTCAGATCATAAAAGAAAAATTTATCGAGCATCTAAAATTAGTACAAAAAAGAGGTCCTACCGAAAAACTTTGGATGCAGTACTGGCAAATGATCTCATTAGTTAAAGATTTCATACGGGCTGAACGTGCTGGTAATTGGGAATTACATTTAAAATGCGTGGAAAGAATGCTTCCTTATTTTCATGCAAGTGGGCACTTTCTATACGCAAAATCTACTCATCTTTATCTCCAAGATATGCGTAAGCTTAAAGACACAATAAATGATGATTATGAATTTACGCGATTCACCGAAGGATTCTTTACAGTTAGACGTACTGACAAGTTTTGGTCGGGAGTTTGGTCGGATATGACGATCGAGCAAGTTTTGATGAGATCTATGAAAACTCAGGGTGGACTTACACATGGTCGTGGTTTGTCTGAAAGTGTTTTAACAAAATTCGTATTAACAATGATCATACTTGTCGAAGTTTGCAATGCTATGGAAAATTTTTGTAATGTTTCTTTTGCAACAACAGAGCAACACATTGATTCTAGGGAATATCGAATAAAAAGAGATGTAGCTGATTTACAAATATTACAAAAAAATTTTAACAGGTATGATCCTTTTCCAGAGACTGATAACATTATGTCAATATTTTCTGGAATTATTGGCAGTAATTCTGTTAATTGCCATGAAGCGTATGAAGAAGGAAAAAAATCTTTGCAAGCTATTGTTGGAATGAACTTTGGCAGTGTAAAATTTAAAAGGAAAAACAAAGTCTTGTCTCTAAAAACAGTTCTATCTTCCGTTAAAGTGAACGGAGATATTATAGCTATCGATCCATTATTGTTGTTTCAAAGAATATCGTTAACCATTGACAGTAAAAAAGATATGGAAACTTATTTACAATATGAGCTTGCACCTTTTCCATTGTCACTTTTTACAGAAAATGGCCTCAGGAAAAATGTAAAATCTCAACTTTACGATTTATTTGTGAGTGCGAAAGGACCAACGCTTTCTGACGGTGTAGTGCATGTCGTTGACGGTGGATTTTTACTGCACAAAGTAATTTGGCAAAAAAATGATACGGTAGAAGAGATAATGAATAAATATTTGCGCTATGTTGAAAAACATTACGCAGTAAGCAGCTATATTGTCTTTGATGGGTATCCCGAAATTAAAAAATCAGTTAGTGTCACAACAGTACCAGCAGCTACATCAACTAAAAAAGGAGAACGTAGTCGTAGAAAAACCTCAGACAATATTCCAGAGTTCGATTATCAAAATCATACAAAAATACCTTTTTTGCAAGAAAAATTTTTATCTAACGAGAAAAATAAGGATAAAATAATAAAAACTTTGATGAAAAGATTACAGTCACGAGGATTTTCCTGTAACCAAGTAGAAGAAGATGCTGATGCTGACATAATTGAAACCGCGATAAAAGTTGCAATAAGTACTAATAAAACTGTAATTGTTGTGGGCCAAGATATTGATCTTTTGGTCCTTTTAAATCAGTTAAATTCATATAATCATGACATTTATTTTCTCAAACCAGGTTCTGGAAATGTAAAAGACCTATTTTTCACGTCTAATAGTTTCAAACATGAATCCTTAAGAAACATTGTTGCATTTCTGCATTGTTTTTCTGGTTGCGATACAACATCTGGATTTGCCGAAAAAAGGAAAGAAAAGTATCGTCAATTCATTATTAGACGCTAAAAAGGTAACTGGGCATAATCTGACCCGGTTTTCGAAATATTTCCTACAGATATAAAATTACTTGTAGATTATTGAGTCCTAGCCTACATTTCATTCTGTGTGGTTTTTTTTTTAAACCGTGGGAGAGTTCTAAAATCAACTATGATTCAAAATATGTGCTTAACATCAATTAAGTATTGTAATCAATAAAAACGTATCAATTAAGTATTGTAATCAATAAAATAACAAACGCCTTCTAATGGCGGCTCTCGACATAGGCGAACGCGTTGGCCAACGCGTCTGCAGACGCGTTGGCCCAATGTGTAGAACGGGCGTTCGCGCGTTGGCCGTAGGTATTTAGACGTTGCGATCTGTGTGTTCTGTGTGTTTCTTGAGCTTCAACTATTTTAACGATTGCTACTGTGTTTTTGGACTTTGAGTTTGCACCGGCACCACGAATTGGTCAATAACCGAATATTAATACGCGGCAGAATTCAGTCCCGACACGTCAGAAGGAAGCAATATTACACTTACATATTGATGAACCCCACAAGAGAGGGCAGAGACAGTATAGAAGAATATTATTGTTCTTGTATCCACGGCTGCCGAACTATTGGATGCTGCGCACATAATATAGCCAGCATGGTTTACTTTTTGTCTTGGGCCAGACACCAAGAACAAATAGATGCACCAGCAAGTTTTTTAGATGACACTATCGTGCCTACAGATATTGATTTTGTTGAATAAAAACTATATTAATTCTACACATTTGTTTTATTTGAAAATACATCAGTCTATCACTGTATTGGTAAGAAGGAATTAGTTTTTATATTTTAGTTGCCCAACAGACTTGTATTGTTAGAGCCAGCAGATGAACACGATGAGTTTAGTTTTGTTTCTGTAGGCCGTGGGTAAAATTTCCATACTAAGGTGCCCAGTGACCTTTGTCAAATTTGGCCAATGTTTTTTATAAGAAAGATGCAAGTAACGAAGAAATAAAAAAAAATGGGTTACAACTAATCAAATCTATTTATAAATGTAAAAATGAAAAAATTACACTGAATCAATTAAGGTTTAAAAAATATCAATTGGCAAAAATTAAATCATCTTTCGTTTTGGCAAACCTCCCACCTACAGAAGGAGCAGCAGAACAACATTGTTACAGGGCATATTATCAGCTTCAAACTTGGTTGGGTAACGAACTAACAGCAACAGATTGGGGCTGGAAGCAATTTCAACGTGGAATTATGCCCAAATTTACAAAAAAAGAATTAATTCCGGAAATATTGCTCAAAACAATTTGCTGCAGCTGTGAAACTGGATGTAACAGTTTAAAATGTGGTTGCCGAAAACATGGTTTAAAATGCACAAATTTGTGTTCAAACTGTCATGGTTCTGAGAATTGCTCCAATATTGAAAAAGAAACCTATGAGGAAGTTAATGATTCAGAAGATATTGTGGATGAAGAACCAAAGCAGTCTGGAAGTAATGTTGGAGAGGAAGAAGGTGATAATCATGAAGATTTCGAAGATCTACTAGAATCGGAGATGTTTGACGAATCTAACGATGAAGAAATGCCATCAAAAAGACAAAAACTTATGAATAAGTGATTAGAATTGAAGATAAGGTATTTATGAATGATGAGATTAATGTGTTTAAAAATATTGTAATGAATAACGTAATGAGAATAAAGCATCTACATTTAATAGTACGATTTACATTTATATTTATCTATAATGAGATTTTCTATGACATAAATGTAATTAGAATTAAATAAATCAACTTTTTAATTGAAACAAATTGCAGCAATCACATTTTTTAGATGAAATTATTTATAATTATTAAAAAAAAAATTTCGAATTCAAGTTTTTTTTTAATTTTTGCATTTTCTGAGAAGATTTACCATAGTAACATATATTTTTTTTACCATCGGAAAGTAGAGATTCCAACGAACAGAAACCACACTTTTTGAAAAAAGCTGATATTTTGACGGGTGAATTTTTGATTGAAAATTAGGGTGTTTTTTCGATATTAATTCAAAATAAGGTGAAAAAATAAATATTTTTAATTAAATAAATTACAGCGTATTTGGGACATAAAAAGGTAAGTTTTCACAAAATTTCGTTAAAAAAAAATACAAAAGTTTTAGATATTTTTATTATCTACAACTTTTCCATTTGACTTTTTTCGATAGGACTTTTAGTTTTGCCGGAAATCGAGAAAAACCGTTTTTTACCCTTAAAAACTCACCCCCATCCCCTTCCCAACATCAGATCGCCCGTAAATTATTTTTCCTTTCATTTTTATCATATTTCCCTCCTTTTCTAATGGGTTTCATCCTATTATGATTTTTTTTGGTTTTAAAAATTATCGACCCTGGACTACAGCTCGAATATTACAAAATGAAAAACTAGCTAAATATATAGATATTTTTAATTATTAAACTACATATTAATATCATTATATTATTATGGTTGTATAAAGAGAAACATAGTTGTACGTAAAAAAAGAATATTAAAATTAAAGTAAAGGTATAAAAGTCATATTATATTTAAATAATATACATCTATGAAAAATTTCTGTCAATGAAACTATTTAAAACATATCGTCCTTGTCGTGTTTGGATATTTCCTAATATTGCTGCATGCTCTTCAGAGCTAGATTCCTCATTCTGCCATTCTTCATGAGATGGGGGTACAATTTCTTCTGTGAACAAAATAGCAGCGTTTTACCCTGAAATAAAACGCTTATTAAATACTTACCTTATTTGAAGCATAATAATTGAGATAGGCACTTCCGTTTCCGCAGATTTTACCTCCTTTTCTTTCCTGAATGTTGGTAGCTCTGTCAACCTTGGCGCCATCATCGAGCAGGTAGAGGGAGAATTCCCGCTCGACTATGATCATTGAGTCGAAATTACACCAGGCAGAAATAAAGTTATGCTTCAAATAAGGTAAGTATTTAATAAGCGTTTTATTTCAGGGTAAAACGCTGCTATTAAACACTTGACCGTTATTTGAAGCATAATAATTGAGACGTGTTTGTTATCGCCTGGTGATGATGTACGCCAATGTGACAAAATAAAAGTAAGACGCCAATGTGAAAAGAAAATATAACAATATAAAATAAAAATAGTAATTCCTTGTGGGAATACTTCTAAAACTTTATAAATGAATATATAGGTGATATAAGAGTGATGGAATAGAAAATCCAGTGTTCAAACACTTTTTTACACAATTATTACACCAAAAACTGATTGACAAATCAAAAATAAAACTTGTAAAAGCTTTAATATGGACATAATGAAATCAACTAAAGGAACAAAATAATTTCTTAAATCGTTAGAATTAGATTAAAGTACTAGTTTTTTATACCGATTTTCAATAACGGCCCCAAAAGTATTTCATGAATGGATACATTGTCTATCCAAATTTCAGCCATAGCTGAGCGGACGTTACTTGGTGGAGCAGTTGTCTCAGACAAGTTAGTTTTGATACCGCCAGCTAAAGGCGGCAGATGGTTTTCCTCGCAAACTCGTAAATTGCACATTTAGCTTCGCTAATCGCTACGCATGCGAAGAAAAAAGTGATTACAGAATTTAAGCCAGTAAACAGCAAGGTTGCTTATTACTGGGATTGCTTAAAATCTTCCAGCTAGATTGCCTAGAATCAGAACTGTTCGTTTTAGTTATGACTAAATAAATTAATCACATTAAGAATTTTAAACCACTATTCTTACAGTGTGTAAGATCATGTACACGTCTGCCCGACGAAAACAAAAGCAAAATAACTGTATGTCTAGAAAATACAAATAAATTACTTGCGTCAACTGGCGTCAACAGTATAAGACTTCAATAAGTTTTTAATTTATGTTGTACAAGCTTTTTCAATGCAATAGATTTTAACATGTTTTACCAAACCGTAAGAACTTAAAGGGCCAGAAATCTCTGTATCAGACATGGAAGATATCTACTTATGTAAGAAAATAGTGTTATAAGAGAGCTTAATCTATTAAAAATAGATAAGCTAAGAATTTTGCAAGGACTGTGGCCGTCGGCTTGTGAGCATCATAGCATCACATCTGTGAAACTTACACCAGGATAACCATCTAAACCAGGCAACTTTATAAGTTTTGAGAGTAGAAGGTCGCCATGATAATAACAATAATTTTAAATGGTTATCATCTCAGCCTCAGAAATTTTACAATTTTTCGACCACCCCCACATTTCTATACTTCCAGGGTCATTTCCTGATCTTTGGAAGAGGGACCGCTGAAATGTCGATTGTGTATTTCTCCAGATCGCGAATCGTATACGGTGCTGCTATTGCACTCGACTTGAGATCTGCCCGCCAAAATACTCGTTCCCAGCGTGGAACCACTAGGAGATAAATTCTTTGAGCCTGATTTAGGTGAGCCAGGACTTTGGGTATTAATTAAACACCTAGGCTAGGGAGTACTCCTGAGAAAAGGCATCGTGATATAAACCTGCTTGATCGGTCAAGTCGAGAGTTACATAATTAGTCACTACATGAGCTTCGGCGGAAGCAAATAGATCTGTCACACAAGTAAGCCGCATTTTCTGATCTTCTCCGTGCAAGAAGTTAACAGATTTGGGAATGATCCAATAACTCAAAAAATCTGAATGGTTATGTCCATCAGGGCATCTGACCTGGTACGACCCTCGTCCCAAATATAGGTTATAGCTGTTCGATTGTCGCTCTACCAAAGAACTGTCGAGCGAGTGAGAGTCTGGTGCTGACTACTGACCTCGGAGAAGCAGAGCGCTAGAAGCTCTTTCTGATTGTAATGCATGAAATTTTCTTATGCTGACCATGTCCCAGTTAAGGAAAGGTGGTCGAGTTGAGCACCCCAAGCTAGGTCCGACGCATCTTTTGCCAAGCAGTGCGATGGTGGGCCCCAATGAATGGAAGTTGATAGATGATGACTTTGCAACCACCACCGAAGATCGTCGCTTGTCTCGGTAGAGAGCAGCGATCCGGAAATGCGGACTTATCCAAGTCTATGAGAAGAGACAAGAGAGCTCGGTAATGTAGCCTTCGGTACTATGAAACTGGCGAAGTTCAGGAGACCGAGGATGCTCTGCAAGGTCTTTAGATCTACCAGACTCTTTGTCAGGACTCAGGACTGGTAAAATTTTTTGATGAATTTTAGACATTTTCTCGCCTGGAAGTAGCTTTTCGTTTTGAAACGTGTTTCAACGAACACCTAGAAATACCAGGTCTTGTTGAGGCGTAAGTAAAGCCTTTGAAGCAAAATGTGGACATGCTTCTGTAGGATGATTTTGTTTTAATAAGCAATAAGATAATAATAATAATAGCTCCCACACCGGTTTCGGTGACGGTGGCCGGTTTCATTGAAACCAGGCCAGCTACGCAGGAGTAATTTATAATGTCCAAGTGTGTGCGCAGTACACAAGAGCACTCTATTCCTTTACTCTCATAACCCAGTGGGACGGACGACCGACACGACTGGCGAGAGATCAGACGCAGGACCGACTTTTTACATGCTACTGTCCCTTGTATACAGAGGTAGGAGCCGTCAGTGCGATGGAGCGACTGCCAGGTAAAATAAGCTTGGGACAGGTATATTTTGCAAAGCCAATCGTCGGGTTGCAAAACGAAACTGGCATTAGTTGAACATTTATGAGCCCGAATGGCTGAGTCAAAACATAATCGAATAGAGTGGAAAGATTGAAAATAGGACGGCAGGACCCGTCGACCTTAGGGACCAGAAACATTGTCGAAATAAAACTTGGCAAGGGGCTGGCAACTTCTAATACACCCTGGAATATCATTTGTCGAATTTGGAGATACATATCTTCCGACTCTGTGGTAGAAAAATGATTTTGGTTTAATTTTGGAATGAACCGAGGTGGTTTCTCCATGAATGGTATGCGGTACCCTTTTAGAATCTTTATAATAATAACCTGGAGCATCTAGGCGCTGCCAATGAGAAACGGCGGTAAAACTTCAAAGTTTGACCCGCTCTGAATTTTTGATTGTCAGTACTTACGTTTTTGTCCAATCGAGCTCCTCTCGAGTGAAAGGAACTTCGTGCATTGCCAGGCATTGACCGTGGTTCAAAATTATTTCTTTGTCCCCGTGGGGTACGATTGTATGAACAGCCTTGCGCAGGCTGGTGATCATGGGAAATGTGCGAGCTAGCACAACATCCATGAGACATGCCCTGCGCGGGTATATAATTCTTAGTCTGCCTCTGCGGGGGTAGGCTAATCTCTCGAGTGAAAAGAACTTCGTGCATTGCTAGGCATTGACCGTGGTTCAAAATTTATTGTTTGTCCCTGCGGGGGACGATTGTTAGAACAGCCTTGCGCAGACTGGTGAGCATGGGAAATGTGCGAGCTAGCACAACATCCATGAGACATACCCTGCGTGGATATATAACTCTTAGCCTGCCCCTGCGGGGGGCGGCGAGTCAATCTGTTGCTCTAGAACCCGCTTGCGCAGCGGCAGCAACATTATTCTGACTATTCGCAACAAAGGTTTTGCGAGCTCCCTCAGTCTTTTCGAGTAGTGACACCAGCAACTCGGAATTAACTTAGATAAAATGATTGCCAGAACTGGGTCATGAACGAAATTGATAATTGCATTGCGTCTCATTTGAAAACCTCAGATCTCAAAGCCCAGCTCAGACCACAAATTAATTGAAGTAACTCTGACGTTGTGATACAAATCCTTAACGGTTTCATTTAACCTTCAGGGGTCAAGCATGAAGCGTGTGACCATTATAACAATTTCTTAAGAGCAGATTTCAATGCTCCGCGCTGCATAAGTACGCAATATAATAATGCCGCGTATGATTTGTGCACGTGATTTTTTTTTTTTTTTTTGAAAATCTACATATTTAAGCTCATCATTGACCTCTAAATCAACAAAACTAGTATATGATTATAAAATTCTAGAACTTCAGAATAACGATCTTCTGACCATTCGTTATTATGTTGAATATTTATTTAATATAGCCAAAACCCCCAAAAGAGAAGTTTTCGTAACGGACGTTTCTTTAAGTTTTGTTTCAATTTCAATAACAAGATTCGGTTATAAAGAATTGCTAACGGTCGTTTCATTTTCATTTGATTTGCTATACAATTCCCGACTGACATTATCGTCGATGCAATTGCATGACCTTGAAAAATAGATCGGTTTTCGTAAAAATAATTAACCTTTTTGTTAAGTTCATTAACCTCTTGAGTTAATTTAGCTAAAGGGTGGTTATAGCGCTGTCTGTATTTGCCCCCCCCCCCCCTTTTTGTGGCGGCGGCGCCTCGATTTACGTTTGCTGTGTGAAGTAGAAGCCGATGACGAGCTCGAATCACTTGTTCAACTACTACTACTAGATGACCTTGCACGAGAACAAGGCCTTTTTTATTAACCACATTAGTGGGTAGTTTCAAATCTAACGTTAGCTGGTGTCACTACCGAATCATGAACAAATTCACATTCGTTATTCATTATTAATAGCTACCTTAACCTAGGAAAGAACACAAACACAAGAACTTAACTAGAAAATTAATATTTAAAAATTTAAATGTAGTATTTAAATTTATATTCGTTATTAAAGTAACGATACGAACGATAAAATCGTTATTAATATGAAATGTTAATTTTTTTCTAAAGAAAAAATGTATAAAAATATAACTTACGTGAATTACCAAAACCTTGAAAAACGGTAAAAACACAACACTGAAATTATTTCACTTTATACTTAAATTATATAACTGGGAGTTATATAATAAGGAGGTGTAATGACTTCTGAGCACGACTATGCGGTGCGGAAAACAAAACGCCAATGATCATAGTCGAGCGGGAATTCTCCCTCTACCTGCTCGATGATGGCGCCAAGGTTGACAGAGCTACCAACATTCAGGAAAGAAAAGGAGGTAAAATCTGCGGAAACGGAAGTGCCTATCTCAATTATTATGCTTCAAATAACGGTCAAGTGTTTAATTATTAATTATTTTTATTTCTTTTTCAGAATATGGTGAGCAATGTTATGTTGTATAACATTGTACAGAAAATAAGGTTTATGCTGTGATAAGCACTTGCTTTAAGAAATCTTATATATAAAAAGGGATTTTCAAATGTGTTAGTCGCGCTAAAACTCGAAAACGGCTGAACGGATTGGGCTAATTTTAGTCTTAAAATATTCGTAGAAGTCCAGGGAAGGTTTTAAAGTGACACGAAGTTCACCGGGTCAGCTAGTATTTTTATAAATATTGAGCAAAGCCACTGGCAAAAACTAGTGTATTATTAATAAGTAAATAAATATTTATACCTAAAATGTCGTCGTTTCTATTTATAGCAATGTTATGTAACACTGATAGCGCCACTATTAGCACTTTCGCATTTTCTAATGACACTGTTAGTCCAAACAGCAGGCACTGGAATCTTTGTTTTAATACACCAAAGCACCTTTCAATGGTGTTTCTGGTTTTAATATGTGCTCTGTTGTACCGATCCTCCCTTACATTGTTCGGTCTCAAGATGGGGGTAAACAAATATGGCAGCAAAGGATATCCAGAGTCACCAAGTAAACGGCCTCTAAAATGTCCTTGGTCAAACCTAGTTTTAAGATGGGACTCGGAAAATATTCTGCTGTCATGTGTGGATCCCCTCCATCTTGCCACCACGTTCATTAATCGCAGTTTCGCATCACACACAGCCTGAAAGGTATACACATTTTTATTTATGACTAGGTAAACAAAGTGACGACAAATTATTAGGTTCCCTGTAGGTATAAAATTTATAAAATGTTCTTACCTGTACATTCAGGGAATAAAATCCCTTTCTATTTATGTAATACTGGGCTTGATCACCCGGAATTTTTCTAAGTTTAATATGGGTGCAGTCCAGTGCACCTATAACGCCAGGGAAATTGGCTATCCCCCTGAACTGATCCATTATAATCTCTTCCTCTCTAATACCATTGGGCATTTTAATAAATTGGTGAGCAAGGCCAGCAATCGCGCGTGCCACTCTATTGCACACCAAGCTCACCGTGGATTGCTCCATGCCATGGAGGTCGCCACAATCATCCTGAAACTACAAAAGTACACCAGTTAGTTTCCTAATGAAATTGATTCTATCAGTGGCGATGCAAGATATAAGGGCCCCCTGATGGGTGATGCATAAGAACGGATTTATTGAGAAAAATAATTTTTGATACCCAAAGTTTTATTTATAAAACTTTGGGTATCAAAAATGAATTCATTTATGAATATTTGAGAATCTGAACTCGTAAAACCTTTAAAAAACCTCTTAGGCCGCGAGGTCGTGGGCGGTCGCCCACACCGCCCACGCCTTGTGCCGACTGCCGCCTCTGGTTTCTATAGTCATCAAATGCTTATTTTACTTACCTCTCTACGACCCCAACATCTGAGTGCAGTTAAAACTTGTAGTTCAGGTGTGATGCCGCCGCCTCGCCTATCTTTTTGTAGTTCCTCCGACACTAACGACACAATGTATCGTGCTGATTCCTTTGTAAATCTATACTTTTTTCGAAAGTCGTCCTTTGTTAAATCAAATGGATTTATTCTAATTTTATATGCTTTTTGTCGACGAGGGCGGCTACGGCTAGAAATTCCTTCAGAAATTCCAATAATGTCGGAAATCGCGATAATTTGATTTGATATTGCGTCCATTTTCAATCTCTTAAAATGGTCTTAAAGTAGGTCCGAGGCTTCACTAAAGTTTGCGAACTCCTATTTGACGTTTCGCGCCTAAACAACTGTTAGCAAACGTTTATTCATATCGATTATCGACGATCTGTAGAATATTATGAATGTCGTGCTGATCATTGTTTATGATAAGGCTCATTATAGCAGCATCCGTTTTGATGGCAGCGTACGGTCCCCTCACGTCAATTATCGGCCTGACCGGGCATACCACCTCGCTCGGTCGGAAGATCTTCCTTTGGCCTCCACACACATATCCCACAGTGCCGTATCGTGTCGTGTCATGGTATGTCAAATTATATCCAACCGGGTTATAACCTGGTTAAATCCGGTCACTTTTGTTTTAAGTGAAATTTAACTTTTTAGTCATGCGGAAATAAACGGAATATTATAACAACTCGCTAAAATAATATTGTATGGACACGGTTTTTCACTGATCAAAATCAAGTACGTACAAATTCTTCAAACAAAACAAACTACAATCAAACAGACTAAGAAAATATCTTGCTACAGAATAACTACAATACTACTACAAAAAATACTAAAAAATAAAAAATGTAAATTTTCCAAAAAGAAAAAGTAAGTTTCTCCTTAAAAATTTAAACTATTAAGTTATAACCTCAAATTTAAATACAATTTTCATGATAATAAAAGCTTGTCGCGAGATATACTTTAAATTTTTAAAGAATCTTTTTAGAGTATATCAATAAAAGCTTTTTTTCAAAAAGTTTTTTGATTATAATTTATTTTTAATTTAATTCAAAATTCTGAAAGAGATGAAATGCTACTTGGGTCAGACTAGCCAGAGAACATTAAGGCCTCAAAAGCGATTGAAAAACATGATTCTCAAATTAAAAGGGCAGAGACGAAAATTTCTTCCAGAGAATGTACTGTTCAATCTTCGAAGCAGCAGGGAAACTGGAGATGCACTTCTCAATCGACGAACAGGGGGCGGGGCGAGGAGGAGCCAGGAAGACTCCCTACAGCAGCCAGAGGAGAAGCACTCTTATCCGAATACTTCCAACCCGAACAGAGTTTGGAACAAACCTCCACAGCGTGCAGGCCCTCGGACATAGAGGTACATGCAGGCAGATTAAAATATTTTTATAATTGCTAGTGCAAAATAACTAGCAATAAGGTAGTGTTATCTTGGTTTCGTGATGGCTTTCCTGCACCTTTTATTGAAATACAAATGGTATATAATAGGAAAGTCACTATTCTGTGCTTGAACTCATATCATTTAGTGCTTATATCATACTGTGCTTTCCATCTCCTGTTCTGCACCTTCTTTTATGCTATCGATATGAACCTAGTGTGTAAGCTTGGACAATTTAGTGCGCTAAATCAGTAAGTCTAGATTTTCATTTCATACATACTTCAGTTAATAGTGCATTTATCACCCTCATCACATACCTACATCTTTTCCATAAATTATTTTTATCTGCTTTAATATCTGCTTTAATATTTATTTATTTATTTATTTTGACTGGACAGAAGAACAAGTTGGTTCAAGTTTGCAAAAGTCTGTTCATGGCAACTTTTTCAATCAAAAGTTTTAGGTTGAGAACAATCTGCAAAAATGTCTTTAATGGCACCCTTCCTAAAGAAGGAAGAGGTGGAGATCACAAAGAAAAAAAATTTGAGAAGAAACGACAAAGTATCATACAATTTATTGAGAAATTACCTGCCAAAGAAAGCCATTATTCTCGAAATAAATCAAAGAGAATATATTTGGACAGTTCACTTAACATCAAAAAGTTGTTCAAGCTGTATAACAACTCTGTTGGAACTGATCTAAAAGTATCATGTGGTCTATTTAGAAGAATTTTTAATGGAAAATTCAACATTGGATTCAGAGCACCCACAAGTGATCAATGTTCTGCTTGTGTACTGCTTGCAAAAAAAATTAAAAACTGCAAAGATGCTCAGGAAAAACAAAAATTAATAACAGAAAAAAGAATTCACAAATTGCGAGCAAATGCTTTCTATGATTTAACAAAGGTAGATGATCTACAAATCTTTCGGTGTTGTTTTGATCTTCAGCAAGTACAACCCTTACCCCGAACTCCAATCCAAGATGCTTTTTACAGTCGTCAATTAAGTTTATACAATCTATGTATTGTAGATATGGAAGCAAGACATCCAACCTTTTATTGCTGGACGGAAAATCAATCTGGACGGGGATCCACTGAAATTGGATCAGCATTATTGCAACATTTAATGAAGCAGGATTATACAGGTAAAAAATATGTACGGCTTTTCTGTGATGGATGTGGCGGGCAAATTAAAAACTCACATATTGTTCATGTATTAATTTTTTGGTTGGTTAATCATGCCCCTCCCGAAATAGAAGATATTCAAATAACTTATCCTGTCAGAGGCCATTCGTTTTTACCAGCCGATAGAGTGTTTGGTCGCTTGGAAAAATAAATATCAAAATTCCCAGTAATTACATCCAAAGATGAGTATTTGGATAAGTTCTCACAATTTGATGATGTCAATCTTCTTGGAAAAGACTGGAAGTTGTTTGATTTGAAACAATTATGCAAGGACTACAAAAAAGTACCTGAAATCAGAAATTTAAAAAGAATACGCATTTATAAAGAATTAAAAGAAACTCGAGCTGGGCAAAGAATAGTTTACTTGACCAAATTATTTGAAACATTTAAATATTAGACTGACAACGACACCGGAGTAATATTACTGAAAAAAGGTAAAAATCATCCTAAACTGCTACAACTACAATCTCTGGGACGGGACATAGCAGATGCTAAAAAGAAAGACATTGACAATTTATTGGTAAAACAATTTGGAGATAAGTGGAAGGATATTGAAGAGCTTCAATGGTATGTTGGTATCTTGGATAATAATTCTTCACATACGATAGAAGTTGGAGATGTCAGTGAAGATGAAGATTGTGATTGTCTTGAACCTGATACTAATATTATTAGGATTTAGATACTGATATTGGTGATGGTTAAAGTGATGAAAGATTTTGTCATAAGGCTAATAATATTAATTTGATGATTAATGATTGTGATAATTAAAATAAGAATGTGTTTGTGCTCATACAGTAAGGAGAACAAAAATATATTTTTAAAAGGTTATCTTTTCAATCATTTTCAAAACCACACCTTTTTTTTTGGTAAACATCAATACCTCGCTTTTCCACTAGTCTTGATCAAAACCACACTTTTCCAAAAATATTTAATCAAAACCTCACATTTCCAAATTTCATTTCATAATATTAGCTAAGATTCTTATCATTTTTATCAGCCATTTGCACATCAGATTGACTGTAACTCTAGCATAATATGACACAATCAAACCAAGACTGACTACGCAGATGTCGTAGTCAGTTAGTTATTTACATTTTACTGTTTTCTTCAATATTAAAAAAAGTGGAAAAGTGAGGTTTTGTTCTTCACCTCCTCAGTTGATAGTGTAGTACTAGAGTCTTCAATACCTGATGCACACACCTTTATAGGCAACACAACATTCATTAGTATAGTGTTAACAACAACACGCAAAATTACATTAAATAGTATTTAAAAGCAATTATAAATTATATTATGAACATAAATTAGAAATAAATTAATAAATTACAATTTAATATCTGATCGAATTATATATTATTAATAACATTTTAGGAGCAACACAAAATTGATTCGGGTAATAATATTATGTATACAAATTATTCAAATATACAACAACAATTTTATATTATATTACATTGATTAATTGAAAAATATTAAGTTTTCATACTAAATAGCAAAATTTTTTTTTCAGAAACTTTGCAGTTACTCCTGAGCAGAAATTACATTTTTGACACTAGAATTTTAGGCATGTCGTTCATTTGAACAGCCCAAAATCATGGTGGTTTTTGGTTGTTAGGAGACATAGGTTATGCTAATAAACCATTTTTGCTCACACCTATACATAATCCATTTATAATGAACACCATATTCGTACTAGGAATATTGTACACCGCAGTTTTGGCTCTTGGGAAAGGAGGTTTCCTGCGTTTCGAGGAAAATTAGGACAGATACAAGTTCCAAAAAGAGTACACTCTGCTATTGTTTCAATGGCTGTCCTATGTACATGGGGCACACTAAAAGTTTTGCACTTCTAACTAATCGGAACTATTTGAGTTTTGAATGTTATATTTTTTAAACGTACCAACCTTCCTAGCAGTATAAAAAAAATTGGCGGGAAATCATTTGTCAATTGTTTTTTATCACGCATCAAAGTTCTACGTACGCAACGAAATTGGTATTAGGTCGAAAAGATTTTAGAGCGATGATTTTTTATGATTTTAAAAGCTCTCTCCGCAAGACTGTGCTGCTCGTCTTCAAAATGCTTTTGGGAGGGAAGTACCTTGTTTGAGCATCGTGAGGAGATGGTATACAGTATTTGAGAGAGGTAGAGTTTCTTTACATGACGAATTTCGTGAAGGGCGGCCTTCAACTGCCGTCAACGAAATTAATGTGGCTACTGTTAAGCGGCTAATTGAAGAAAACCCGTAGATTACCTATGAGACAATTTGAGGACTATTGAAGATTGGTATGAGCCAAATGAAAAAAAAAATACACGAAGAATTGTGAGTACGGAGACTTTGTTGTCGTTGGACCCCTCATGAACTGACAGCGGAGCAGAAGCGGGCTCGCGTGGAATGGTGCTCACAGATGCTACTGAAGCACGCCCCCGGACTAGAATGTCCGGGGGCGTGCTTCAGTAGCTGTTTATGACAATTTCACAGGAGACGAAACGTGGATTTGTTGTTTTGAACCCGAAAAAGAACAGCAATCTTGTGCGTGGGTGTTTGAAAATGAGAACAAGCCAACAAAAGTGAGGCAGGCGAGAAACGTTGGTAAGAACTACGGATCCCATTTGTACAATTCCACTTGGAGATCAAAATGTAGTGTAGTGATACCTATGTAGTATCTTGATATATCTTAACCGTATATAAGCTGTAACCACTTGATTATTATGTCATAATAAAGCCAACTATTTAACCAGGCACATCTTTCATTTCTCGCTAACACCCATCCTTACATGGCGACCCTGCCAGTAAGCGATCGGGTTCGCGCTGCATTCCGATCGCCTTATAAGGACTAGAGTATTTTAAACAGTGTCTCTAAGTTGAAACAATGTGTTCGTTAATATTACTGACTATTAATAACCGTGATAGACGTTTCTTAGTGTTCGTGAAGACTATTTTTGCGACAAAAAATGGGTAAGCAACAGTCGAAAGAACAGACTGTAATCATCGCACAAAACGCTAGCGGTGGTAACAACACTTCCTGGCTGGAGCAGGTGCATCAACATAACAGCAACATCACCTATATACTGGGGGTGATATGCTTCGTACTCTACTCTACGGCACTCGCTGTAGTGTACCTTGCGATACGCATTTATCGCAACTGCCAGAGAAACGGAATGCGAAGGGAAATTCGCGAAACATCCAACAGCTGGTTCCGGCGACGTCACGAGGGTTTGCGTACCAAGGAGGACCAGCCGGGCGTGAGAATCACATAGTGAAGTGTGAAAGTGCATTTCGGTAAATATATAATATAAAGTGTGGTTCACTGTTGTAGCGGTACGGAAATATTGCATATTATATAATGGACTTATTTAGAGGACTTTATATTTTAATTATGATAATTTACTTTTAATTTTACATTTATGGCAGAAAAGTTCGAAGAATATTTTAATTATTTGTCTAAAATAAAGACATATCTTGTAAAAATAGGCCCACGACGACGTGAAGGCTCTATTTGTTTAAAAAAATATAATGAAGCTAACATAATTTTAGAAAACTTTGATATTGAGTTGTTGAATATAAGAAGTAATTTAGGAAAGTTTAGTAAAACTGAGATAAGTTTAATTAATAAATTAACGAAACAGATTGAAAAGTTATTTGAGGATATAAAATTTTTGTGTAAATCTATAAAACAAGGTACCAAAATGGAATCTTTTAGTTTAAAAACGGCTGTGTCTTTACTTCCGATCATGGATGATACAGAAAATGTAACAAAACAGCTTATTCTGCTATTGAGTTATATAGCTCACTACTCGATGACGAATCTAAACCTACACTTATTAATTTTATATTAAAAATTAGGTTATCTGAAAATGCGAAATTACGCCTAAATCAAAATTATGAAACGGTACTTTGCTCTTTGCTCCTTGTTGATGATATGAAAAAATATTTAATTTCCAAAAAGTATTTTACAGCTCTACAAGAACAATTGATGTGGTGTAAGCAAAATCAACGCGACATCGAGGATTACGGTAAGGAGATTGAGAATTTATTTGTTAACTTGACCATTTCGCAGGCCGATGGTGATACTAGTAAATATAATATTCTTAAGCCGTTGAATGAAAAAATGGTTATAAAGCGATTTGCAACCGGCTGGCTGATTATGTATCTTGCAACAGCAATGCGATGCGACAGGCGTAAATCGTACAAATATCGCTGTCAAACATAATTTTTGTATTATTAGCAACAGCGACGCGATAGCGGACAATCGATGGTAGCGCGCTCAACCGAACAATTGAGGAACTAAAAGTGCATCGAAACTCGTTGTAATGAAAAACATCGGTATTACGTATGAGTGAGATCGCAACGCGACAGCAGATAGCGAGCAGCTAGCAAACAATTTGAATTGTCAAAGAGCGACAGCCCATTTAAGTTGTTGCTAATGTATTTTTGATATTTATTCTGCATTAATTATTACACAAAAGTTGAAATCAAAGTGTAGAAGTGTATTAATACTTCCTGTGTATTATTCACATACAATATATTTGACATAAATATCTTTCGTCATTCTTTTCTGTTTTTTGTAGGTTATTTGTTTACAACGCTTTCGATATGTCTCGTGCTTTTCTCATTCAGGAGGCATTAGAAGCACAAAATAGATTAGACGAGAACACGCGCGTGAGACGTTTACGACGAAGATTGAGGAATGAGGCAAGACCTATGGAGATTCCTAACTTTAGTGCACATTACAGGATAACTAAAGAGTTGTTCGCTGAATTGTGCACTGAACTCGAACCCTTTTTGCCTCGAACTCGTAGGAAAACAAAAGTTACTGTAGAATGTAAAGTAAGTACAACTCGGGCGAATTAACATGACACCTGGTTCAATTGACGTTTCTCTTAAGTACTGAGTGCAAAAAAAGTTTTTTTATTTTAAGTTATTTCAAAAAAAAATTACGTTACCGGAACTAGTTATTTTTATAGGGCTACACTAACCACAGTATTAACCAAGTACGAGTTGGACTCGCCCAAGGGTTCCCCAGCAGGAATACGAGGTTTATGGATGCGTCCGATAATTTGTATCTAGCTTCATATTAATATATTCCGTGAGTAGCTAATTCATACCACAGATGCACGGCATTGTTCAAACGTTAATACGAATAACAAAAACTTAACAAATCTCAACAAAAATCCAAAAACAATAACCATTAACTACTAACAAATAACTCCGAAACGCAAACTCAATAACACACGTGTAACGGTAACAGATATAATATGCTAACGCTACTGGACGCGTACGACGAGAGCGGGGTGCTGCGCGGGGAAGCGAGGGAGGGGTAAAATTTAAGCCAGGTGTCAAGTTAACTCGCCCGAGTTGTAAATACCCAATTATCATTATATTCCTTAATAGTACCTAATTGCAAAGTGTAGATAATCCTACATATACACTACTTTTGCAGGTGTTAACAGCACTCTCTTTCTATGCAAGTGGCTCATATCAAAAACCTGTAGGTATGAGCTATTTGCATGGACTTAGTCAGAGCAGCGTGTCTAAGGCAATTACAGATGTGACCATGGCCTTAAATCACCCCTCTATATTGAGAAAGCACATCCATTTTCCTCAAACCAGACAAGAAAGGCAAAGAATAATAATAATAATAATAATAATATCTATGGACGCTTCACACCACGTCAGTCTGGCCCCGTGCTAAGTACCTAAAGGACTTGTGTTACAGGTACCAGACAACGGAAATATATTTAATACTTTTATACTATACATATATTTAAGATTTTTATTATATCATACACATCCAGACCCGGGAACATTGAAAACTTTTTTGTTCCGCCGGCGGGATTCGAACCAATAAGACTGGCAGCCAGTATTGACTTGGTATATGCCACGTGTGAACAGTTTTTCAAGCCAGGCCAAACTGTTCACACGCGGCATATACCAAGCCAATACTGGCTGCCAGTCTTATTGGCAGCCAGTACTGGCTCTGTGAAAATTAAACTTTAATGGTTATCGTTAGATATGGCATCCTTAACCAAAGATTTGACATTTTGCACTGTAGTTATAATTAAAGTTATAGTTAAAGTAAGTTGGTGCAACGCACCCTAAGGAGGCAGGGTAACATATTTAAATTTCTTTTACATTAATGTCAGCAGGAAAAATGTAGCAGTTTCCTTCTTTTTTTGGTTGGCTAAGAAATTCGACAATATCTCTATTTTCGATTATTGAAATATCATTTTTTATGGCAACATAAATGTTTTTCATCTTTTTGGACGACTTAAACCCTTGCACTACAATTTTGCCGTGTGACATATCTTCGATCCTGCAAACAAAACGATATTCTTTATTTTTCTTACTGGAAAATCTAGCCAGTACAAATTTTCCGGACTTCATGATTGCAAGTCCTTGTTCCTCATCAAATCCAGGTATTTCGTTTACATTATGTTTCATTACGTCGTCAAGTAGTTCGCTTTCTTCATTATCAATCTCCATTTCAAGTTTTTCTTCCTTTTCAGATCCAGGTGTTCTGCTTTTGTTATGTTTTATTTTGTTGTCAGGTAGTTCTCTTTCTTGTTTTTCAGTCTTCATTTTAAATCTTTGTTTCTTTTCAGATCCAGGTATTTCGCTTACATTGTGTTTCATTATTTCGTCAGGTAATCTTCCTTCTTCTTTATCAGTCTTCAGTTCAAGTCTTATTCCCTTTTCAATTGTTTCAGTCTGTTCTTGTGTTGACTTTGGTAAAGTCTTAGTTTTCAATTCTTGTTCTGGTATAGTAGTCAGCCGAACTGGTGATGTCATTTTTAACTTTAATTTACCTGTTTTTTCGTCTAAGATTACGTTTACATTACTATTAGACAGAATTTTAATTTTTGAAACTCTAACATTTTCTTTGGTGTGACTAGTATTTGGTTTTGGTTTTTGCTCTATGTTTTCTTTATGGCTGCTATCTTCAAGTTGGCTATTCCATGGTGAAGTATTTTTTTCATAATTCGTTTCAGTGTGATCTGGTTCTGAATCTTCCGAAAATGTGTTTTCGTCGTCAAATGCAGCCTCGTCGAGGTCTGAACTCGCATATGTGATATCAATATCACTTTCAGAGGATTCTGATTGGGTATGATTGGACTTTTTACGTTTTCTCTTTATGCTTATTCCCTTATTTTCTTCAAGTCTTCTTTGTTGAGTAACAGTACATTTATTATCAATCAAATGGTGCAATTTTACCTGATGGCACTTACAGAGTCCTTTCATCATTTCAGGACCACAAAAGCACGAAACGCATCTGTAATATACTGCAGCGTACTCATTTTTTTAATTATTTGATGAACGTTTAATGTGCCTGTTACCGCTACAAGACTCAATGGTATCGCCTCTTGTATGGTACGAACTGCTTCCTCCGTGATGTAAAAAAGCTTAACTTTTGATTTCTGTGCTTGTAGGATGTTGTAGGCTGCTTTTGAATCTGGTATGTCATTGCCATAGGCTACTAACTGGTCTAGTTTTCTTTTGATCGATCCGCCAACTCCATCCGCAGGCCCCTTGCCATGAGAGGCTTCGAAAAAACTTTCAGACATCATTTTAGACAATAAAAAGATATTCTTCTTTTGTCTATATTGGGTTGTGGGCCCATCCGAGAAAAAATGAATAACTCTTAACATGGGGCAAATACTTTTGGCGTAATCAATGACGAGATTCAAATGGGCCCATATAGCACCGGGATCGTGGGCAGTTGATGGTGAAATAGTATAGAATGATGTTGGTTGACTGTCTTTGGTATAAATAATAGGGTGGGCCGTTTTCACTTTTTTTTTTGTTTTTGATGGGGCACATCGGCAAAAAGATGTGAAATGGGCTTATACTAACGAGTGTAAAATATTATCTTAATATGATAAGTTTCTCTGCCTCCGGATCAGGGTCAAAGTTTTGAATTTTCGAGTTTTTAGAGGTAAGTTCTGTGAGGTGAAATGCTACGTAATATGAAGTAGTTTACAGTTCTTGGTATCAAAATAAATCGGACACATAGTAAATGTAAGGAATAATAACAAATCAGGTACTTACTTTAACAATTTGTGCTTTGATGAGGTGCGGGGGACAGGGGAATTCCAGCGCGTGGCTCATTTACTCAGTCGCGCCATTGTCTTTCAAGGTGACGCATGTGCTGTGATTTTTTGTGCAGTTTACGATGGATTCTACCAGAAACAAGTGGAAATGTCCCCTTTTTGGTAATCCGTGCGATTTAAAAACCAATATGTTGCCAACATACGAAGATATTATGAAATGTTACGAGTGGAACCGCCACAAACTGAAATCGGACCAAAATACCAAGAAAGAACCTACCTACAAGGAGATTGAAGCTATAGTTGTTCCGAAAATCACTGAAATATGGACTTCAGCCTCTATTCCTACTGTTCAGCAGAAAGTTATCAAGGTGATGTTGAAGGCATATCATCTTAAATGCAAGAATATTCTTAAATCTCATCCAAAAATTCCTACAAAAAAATTGGAAGAGTTCCGTGACGCCAGTAAAGTTTTGTTTGATATTTCCACTTGCAAATGTGTTGAAATTACACTTTGTACTTGTCCAAAACAGAAGAAAGTACCTGCTAGAGAGCACAACTTCTTAATTGATCAAAGATCGATTAGAAAAATGTTCATAGGTGGAGTCGACACCATTGCTACAGCAAAAATGAACAAGGGATTGCAACGGAAAGCTTGTCAGTCAAGTTTGCTGTCAGAGCCATATGATGGACCACAAAATCGTTTATTTTTGTCTCCATCAGATTCAGAAAGCACTGCATCAGAACATGATGACTACTTCGATTCACCGACAAAGAAAGTTAAAACTGAACCCTTGGAAAAGAAACAAGTTAACTATGATTTGGTTGCAAAGACATGCGACAGATTCGGAGTCTCAGATAGGGCGGCAGCGGCTATAGTTTCTGCAGTATTACAGCCCACCACTGCTGAAGTTGTTGACAAAAATAAGATTCGCCGCCAGCGCAAACTCTCAAGGAAGTGCGCCATACAGCGCGCCAAAGTTTCATCGGTTCCTGCTCTGTACTTTGACGGAAGAAAAGATAAGACTTTGGTCTTATCAAAGAAGAATGGGAAAATCTATAAAAGCACTGTTCTTGAAGAGCATATTTCCATGATAAAAGAACCGGGAACAGAGTTCTTAGGTTACATATCACCAGTATCAGGAACTTCTAAATGTGTTGAAAAATCAATTGTCGACTATTTCCTGGAGAAAAATATTTCTACAGATGATTTGGTAGCAGTAGGATGCGATGGAACCAATGTTAATGTTGGTAGGCAAGGAGGAATTATTCGTCTGCTAGAGAAACGCTTTAATAGACCGCTGCAGTGGATCGTCTGTCTCCTTCACATGAATGAATTGCCCTTTCGACATTTCGACAAAACTTCCGGACCACAAACATTTGTTGGGCCAATCGGGAAACTGTTGGAAAACTGTGAAGAGAGACCTGTGGTTCAATATCAACCGATTCGCGGGGAGCTGCCTGATGTAACTGTCGAAGAGTTAAGCGTTGACCAAAAATATCTGTACCAGATTGTGTTGGCAGTGATAACCGGTGAATTCCCTACAGATTTAGGGAACAAATCACCTGGGAAAATGTCCCACGCAAGGTGGCTGACTCGTGCAAACAGAGTGATGCGTTTGTATGTCTCTACGATATCTCCTTCTGAAAAGTTGGTAGTTTTGGCAACTTTTGTAGTCAAGGCGTACGCGCCGACTTGGTTCTCTGTAAAGACGCATCCAACTTGCAAAGATGGAGCACGACACCTGCACAAACTGATTGCTGCCACTAGGTACTTGCCTGACCAACTACAGGCTGTAGTAGACCCAGTGATCCAACGAAATGGCTACTTTGCCCATCCAGAAAATTTGCTTCTGTCAATGTTAACCGACACGCAACAGCATATACGAGAGCTAGGGCCACGTCGCATTCTGAAAGCTCGTAGCAGCGAGGAAAGCCTACTCAGATTATTCCAAATACCTTCGATAAATCTCGATGCATCATCGTACATCGAACTGATTGACTGGCAAGGAAAAATCACCAGCCCACCGTTGTTAAAAATGATTACTACTGAAGAAATCAAAAAGTTTATTGAGCAAAAAGGAGAAGGTGATATACCTCTGCTACGTCTGCCATGCCACTCACAAGCAGTGGAAAGAGCTGTGAAGACTGTGACAGAAGCGTCAGCTAAGTTAAGCACAACGAGCTCTAGAGAGGGTTACATAAAAGCTCAAATTGAATCTCGACGAATCATGCCCAAATTCGATAGCAAGCAAGATTTTTGTGCAAATTGATTATTTTTTTGTTATAATTCATACATTTTTTATTACTTTTTGAACTCTTATTTGAATGTCTCATATAAAAAAAATATTTAAACAACTCCTAAATATGTGTTTCATTCGAAAAATCTTTAATTTTGCATGCATTTAACCTTTCTGTAGTGTCTTACAAGTATGGATAGATTTTCAAAAAAATCAAATTTTTAAACGAAATCCGGAGTCAGAAGATGAAGTCAGATCAAAACCATATTTTGCACATGTCTTTTAGTCATCAATAGGCACATTTTCCGCAATGTGCCCGAAAGAAAAAGTAAAAAAAAAATAATCTCATACATTCGTGGCCCACCCTAATATATAACTCCCGTATGTAAACTGAATTGATTTTGACTAGAGCCAAAGTGTGCTGATTGAACTTGCTCCGACAATTTACACGTATAATTTTCGGAGAAGTCACATATTTCATCATGTCTTGGATTCTCAGTGCATTTTTTGAACTCTCCGTACTGGTGTAGTATATTGTAGTAATGTTTTTTGAATAAGTTTAGCTCCTGTTGAAAATCTGAGACAAGCTCTTTAATATTATATCGCTAGCCACAACAATCGCAAAGGTCCTAGACAGTCTGCTTGATCAATATCTAGATAAGCATCTTAAGTTGCACGATGCCCAATTTGGCTTCAGAGCAGGACTATCTACAGAAACTGCAATTCTGTCTCTCAAGCAGACTGTCAAATACTACACCGATAGAAGCACTCCAGTATATGCATGTTTTCTGGACCTTTCAAAGGCTTTCGATATGGTGTCCTATGAGATACTACGCAACAAGTTGCTGGATGAGACGGATCTTCCAATTGAGATTATTAATATTTTTGATTATTGGTACAAGAACCAGGAAAATGCTGTAAAATGGTCTGGGGCTCTCTCTAACCTGTACAAATTAAGGTGTGGAGTTAGACAGGGTGGATTAACTTCTCCTCGTCTCTTCAACCTTTACATAAATAAGCTGATCGAGGAGCTGAGCAACACTAATGTCGGTTGTTCGATGGGCGGAGTGATGCTAAACAACATTAGTTATGCTGATGACATGGTGCTGCTCAGTCCCTCGGTCAGTGGCCTCAGAAAACTGCTAGGCAAGTGTCAAGCGTATGCTGAGGCCCAAGGACTCAGGTATAACTCTAAGAAAAGTGAACTACTTGTTTTCCAACCCCGTGAACATAAAGTTAGCACAATACCACCCGTGTTTCTTAATGAAGTTCCACTTGCTAGAGTCCATAAATTTAAATACCTGGGTCATTGGGTAACTGATACGCTTGTTGACGATGTAGACATTGAGAGGGAGCGAAGAGCGTTGGCCGTACGTGGGAACATGTTAGCTCGTAGATTTGCAAGATGCTCTGATGAGGTAAAAGTGACTTTATTTAAAGCTTACTGCCAGTCCTTTTACACATGCAATCTATGGGCGAGCTACACCCAGCGCGCGATAAATGCTCTTCGTGTTCAATACAATAATATCTTTAGAGTGCTGTTAGGACTACCAAGGTACTATAGTGCCTCAGGCATGTTTGCAGAAATGCGCACCGATGGCTTTAACGCCATAATAAGAAAAAGAGTGGCGTCATTGATGCAGCGTGTCAGAAGTAGTAATAACAGCATTCTAAGGGTATTGACTGATAATCTTGATGGTTTGGTAAGGCATTGGATAGAGGTTCACGTTAAATAGGAATAGGCTCATTAAAAGTTCCAACGCCTCACCATTCCTAATACACAAATTGTTGCTATTGTTATTTGATAATGTGATGTACTAACATAGTTTAAGTCTCAATTATATTATTTACTAACACTATGGATTTTTGTTGTGATCCGAAATAAAAGTTATTATTATTATTATTAATATTGCCAGTAACCAATTCCTTAGTCACTTTCTTGGTGATCATTTCTTTAGGTCCTTCTTTAGTGGCTTTAGTGTATGAATGTTTTTTTAATACCCATTTAAACCATTGTACCTGCTTATCTTCATCAAATTTTTTTATATCTATCACTTTGTTTTTTCATGTGATACACGTGGAATGCATGCAATCTTTAGAACTACTATCACACGCAATTTGTTTAACGAGCTCGGAAAGGTTGTCGGTATCTATTAAACGAAGTACTTTCCATTTGTTGGCTTTAAAAGACAGATTTGAATGTCTGGTACAGGCACATGTGTTTCTGTCATTGATGTTTGGTCTTTGTACATAAAAGGGTTTCAGTCTTGTAAAAGTTGCATATGAAAGTTTCCCTCCTTCTTGTTTGTACTTCATATGAAATTTTAGCATGGAATCAATAAGGTAGCGTTTTTGTTTTTTATTTTTGTGTTTTGTCTTGGTCTCCTGCTTTCCAGCTGTTGCTCTGCTGACGTCATCTCGACAAAAGAAGGATTCAATTTCTGCGGCATGAAGAGTCTGAATTCGCGATATGTTGTTAATTGGTTCTCTTTTTCTGATTCGATTGATACCCAATTTGGCTGACATTTTGTTTTTCATCACGAATTATATCATTTTTTTTTTTTTATGAAATAAGGGGGCAAACGAGCAAACGGGTCACCTGATGGAAAGCAACTTCCGTCGCCCATGGACACTCGCAGCATCAGAAGAGCTGCAAGTGCGTTGCCGGCCTTTTAAGAGGGAATAGGGTAATAGGGGAGGGTAGGCAAGGGAAGGGAAGGGAATAGTTGAGGGTAGGGAAGGGAATAGGGTAGGGGTTAGGGGATTGGGCCTCCGGTAAACTCACTCACTCGGCGAAACACAGCGCAAGCGCTGTTTCACGCCGGTTTTCTGTGAGAACGTGGTATTTATCCGGTCGAGCCGGCCCATTCGTGCCGAAGCATGGCTCTCCCACGTATAAAACATCAAACATCATTGTCAACAACCCTCTTTAAGGCTTCTTTGGTTTTATATGAATCTGCATTCGAATAAACTGTTTCTAGTGAATGACTAGTAGTAGGTTTAATTCGAAAAGCTTTTTCTTAATTTTTTCTTTATCTACAACTGAAGTAGATGGCAGAGCTTCATCAACGAATAAACTAGCTTTGGTTCGCGGCGCGCATAGGTCGTTTTTTACGATTTAGGCGGCCAAAAGTAGAAATTCCAAGAACAGAATAATGGCAAAATGAATATATACCTGGAATATTACGGTACCTGACGAACAATAAACATCCCCACCCACACCCTGGCTCGCGCGGGCGCATTGTATTCTCAGTCGAAACTTTAATGTCGCACATGCTGCACGTGAACGTTCTCGACGCGCTTTAATACTCTCTATCTTTGAAGTGAATATTTTATGTTTGGTTATTTATTTGCTAGTGATAGTGATGGATACCAATAATTCAGGTAAGCCTTTATTAAAATAATATCAATTTTGATAACAATGCATTGCCATTGACTTATAAAATGGTTCTGTAAAACTTACCTTTTAACAAGACTTTTTTTGAATTTTAAAATTTTCAATGGTTAAAATACTGTACTTCCGCCCCTTTCCGAGTAGAATTTCTGGACTTATTACATACATTGAAGTCTCGGGAACATAACTGGTAAAAATCAGCTGCTACTTTTTGCTACTTTCTGAAATAATTTATGTTGAATGATTTTGGAAAAAAATTGAAAAAAGCTAATATTTTTTTTTTGGCTGAAATGTTTTTTCTTATGCAGGAGGATCATCCGGCTTCTCGGGAGGGAAAGTGTTGACCAGAAAATACCTTTTCGATAAAATGAACGAGCAAAACTTATCATCGATAAATGAAAAATTCGCATATTTAGAAAATTACTTGCTTGCGAGTTACGGGGACACAGAAGAACATAAAAATGAGATAAAGAAAAAGTATTCACATTTGAAAAGTGAATTGACAAAGAGGTGGATTGGGGCTCACAGAATACTTGAAAAATTTTTGACGGCTAATAGTTCTTGGTTAGAAGGAACTTTTGAAATTCCAGTAGACACGCATAAACGGCCGGGACGCCCATCCCAATCGTTTAGTGAGTCTAGCGAAAGGTCAAAGAGAAGAAAAACTGAAGAACTTCGCTCCACTTACGACGAAGACGTAATTGTCCACGCGGAACGAATAATTTTGCATACAGAGGGAAAAAGAAACGCCGCTACTGTGTTAAAAGACATTACAAATTCTAATGAATCTGCAAGTGATTGTAAAAGAAGACATTCGAAGTCTAGTGAAATAGAGCCCCTTACTCCTTTAGCAGCATTAAAAATGTTCGTCGAAGCTGATTTGACAAGAAGGCAGTATGAAATTATTCGAGCAACAAACAAAAGATTCTATCCTCGTTATATTCATAGCCTTCCTTAGCCTTCAATAATAATTCTATTATTGAAGGCTAAGGAACAATGCTATCCACCAAAAGAGTCAATACGAGTTACGTCTACCTGCGCGGAAAGCAGCCTGCAATCTTTGTTGGATCACACTGTTACCAGATTATCCCTCTTCTTAGAAGAAGTCTTATTGACACTTGGTGCAGTCGAAAGGAAATCGCTTTTGTTATACTGCAAATGGGCTTGTGATGGATCTCAGCAAGCCCAGTTCAAGCAAATATTGACAAATGAGGGTGACTCTGACGCAAATATTTTTATTACTTCATTTGTGCCGCTACGAATTGTCTGCGGTGAAGATAAAAGTAAAGTCGTGTGGCAAAACCCAACCCCATCTTCACCTAGATATTGTCGTCCAATAAGATTTAGGTTCATAAAGGAATCTACGGATATCACGAAAGAAGAAATCAATTACATAAAGGATAGCATAAATTCACTGAACCCGTCAGAAGTAAACCTTAATGGTGAGAATTTTTTGTTTCAACACGATTTTAAAATGACAATGGTCGACGGAAAGGTCTGCAATGCAGCTACGGACACAAAGTCTACCAGCAGATGTTATATATGTGGATCGACATCGAAAGATTTTAATAATCTATAAAAAAAATGATGTTTGCCCAGAAGCTCTTGAATTTGGCATTTCCGTGTTACATGCGAGAATCCGGATTTTCGAAAGTGTGCTGCATTTAGCCTATAAATTACCGGTAAAAAAATATCGCGCGAGACGAACCAAAGAAGAAAAGGAGCTAGAAGACCAGAAGAAACTTGAGATTCAGCAAAGATTTAGAGAGGAGACAGGTCTCTTGATTGATATGCCGAAGAGTTATTGCGGTAATACAAATGATGGCAACACCAGTAGAAGATTCTTCGAGAACCCTGAATTGGCTGCAGATATAACAGGAATCAGTTTTGATTTAATTTTAAGACTAAAAGTGATACTTGAAGCCATATCAAGTGGACATAAGATCGACTCTACAAAATATGACGAATACGCAATGGACACTGCAAAAATATATGTTGAGTTATATGGCTGGCATCCAATGACTCCAACGATGCACAAGTTGTTGATTCACGGAGCTTCTATAATAGAAAAATCGTTGTTGCCTATAGGACATCTGTCAGAGGAAGCTGCTGAGGCCCGCAATAAACATTTCAGATCTTATCGCCTAAGCTTTGCGCGTAAGTTTTCAAGGGAGAAATGCAATTTGGATGTTTTTAATAGGCTACTATTAACATCCGACCCGTTAATTAGTGCCACAAGGAAGACCAAAAGACCCGCAGCCAAATCGTTTTTGTCTGAAACAATGCAGTTGCTGATCCCTGCTGAGCCAAATCAACAAATGGAAATTGATGAAAGTTGCGAAATGTTAAATGTAGATGAATAATTTCAGCAAAAATAATATATTGTGACAATACCTATTTTTAAACCATATTCTTATATTGTGTAAAAAATGTATGTAAATCTAATAATTAATCATTTCTTTGGGCATAAAAAACTTTGTTTTCTTTTAATTACTCGGATGAATAGATTTTTTCTATTTAAACTTCATAAGTCTTTAACGATAGTTATATGAAAGTAATGAAAGAGATTTGGGTTGAGAATGTAATACGTGGTTAAATGTTTTGTGACGTGTGTGTGTGTCTTCAACTTCAAGTTTAAGAAATAGTTTAAGATTTTTTTTTGATACGAAGTCTTTTTTTTTTCGTAAAAACCACCGTGAAAAGAAAAATAAGAGCAATAAATCAGTGAAAACCCAATATACATATTATAATGTTATCGTATAACGTATTGTGTAGCGAATAACACAAAAAATAATTTTGGCCGCGTAAATCATGAAATACGACCTATGTGCGGCGTCGTGTCATTATCAAGTTGTAATTCACTATCTCTGTTTGCAACTTGTCCTTGTTCGTTATTTATTAGTGATCGTATATCATCGTAAGCTTCAATTTGGCTTTGTAAGTTATTCACTTTGAACTTGTATCTATTTACTTTCTTTTTTAGAGTTTTGATTTCTTTATTTAGTAATAAAATCTTTTTTTCCAAAACTGAATTCTTCCTACGTAATACGATGTTATCTTTTAGTGTATTTTCTTGTTTCGTGTCTTGTTGTTTAGATAAGTCTGCCTGTTTCATTTTCGCAGCATTTTTCTTCTCTTTTCTCTTTCCTTCATCAGTTAATTCTTTGACCTTTTTTTGTTTATCTTTTACCTTCTGCAAATGTTGTTTTCTTATATTTTCGAATTTTTCCGGGTTCTCTCGTTTCAATTTCTCAATATATTTTTTCTGCCGTTCTGCAGCTGTCATTGGCATCTACGACAAATTACAACATGCTTTAAAAATTGTATTTATTAAAAATTATTTCATTTTCATTTGTATCATAATTTATAAAGACCATAAGTAATCAGTCTATAAAAAAATGTTTTAGATTAAATTTCACATTATTATTATTAACAAAAAAAAATTAAAACGACTTCCAAGGTAAAAACAATAGCAATATGAACTAAAAAGTATTAAATAACTTTTATTTTTTAATAGTGCCATTTTCAGATTTCTTCTAAATCTCAACTATTTCTGTACATACTACTCTTCATTATTTTGAAGTCGGTACCAGCTAATTTAGTCGTGAGTTCAGTAATGTCAGAATATCTGAAACTTTTAGGACTGGTACCGACTTCAAAGTAATGAAGACTGTAGTATGTAAGTACAGAAATAGTTGAGATTTAGACGAATTCTGAAAAAGGCACTATTAAAGGGGTCCCCTCGATTCCTCAAGGATCCCATAATCAGATCACTACTTTTGGGAACATGGTACCAAATTCGAGTTAAACACAACCGAACATATTATAATTTCCTCCTTTTTGGAAGTCGGTTAAAAAATATTGATAAATAGGTATCTGTATAGCTCGATTTTCTTTTTCCAAATTTTCATACAAATTCGACGTCACACGGTAGATTTATATGGAAATGCGAACATAAAAAAAAACTATATTTATTTTTAATCCATGCTGGTGAATACTACATACTGCATGAAACGTCCAAAATTTCTTGACGTCAAGAAAAACGTCACGAAATTTTGTCAGGAAAATCAGACACGCTTCGTATTTTCGTAACTACATCGAAAGTACCTATTAGATCCAACAACAAAAGGTTTCTTACTATTTATCACCTTCACCAGAAAGTTTAGTACATATTTGATCATAATATAAGTAACTTACTTTTTAAGTCGAACACGTCAGGAAATATTTTTTCTAGCACTATCACTTCAATCGCTCCGGCAGTTTTACTAAACTGAGAGCCAATACAAAATGGCGGCAATATGGTCTCATTGTCTATGGAATGCAATGGGGTTGCCATATTTGTAAAGTACAAATTCCTACCTTGAGAATCGGTTCCGGTGATGGAAATTGCGTCAAGAAATGTGTCACGAAAATTATTGAAAAATAGAGGGACATTTAATGTTTTCGACTTTTAATTATCAGAAAGGGTATACAAAAGCTCGATTGTGATTTAAAATAGTGTCAAATATTATATAACCGAAGATAAGATAAAAATCCCTTTTAGAAGCATTTGAAAATATAGGTTTCACGAAGACATTAAGTATATATCATGGGGTAGGGTAGGGACATATCGTTTTTATATGGGCGGCTATTTTACTGCTCAAAACAATTATAATTTTTTAATTTGTTTTAATACTCATATGAGTTTAAACGTCTTTATAGAAACAGGATTGACCCGCACTACAATTTGCGTAATACGACTTCCGATCAGAAGCTTTATTTAAATCATAATAGGGTTAGGCCGTAGATTTTTCCACTTTGTAACATAAAGTAACTTACAAACTTTTATATTACAGTATCATAAAAGTAACATAAAAGTCACATTAATTATAATAAAGCTGCATACATAACGACACAATGTGAGGCAGTTTACAAATAAAAATAAACAACTTCTTACTTGAATGTAATTTTATTAATTCTTAGTAAGTAGTTAAATGCTGCAATCAACGTTTCAATTTCGTAGATATTCATGTCGATTCCAATGTACATAATTAAATTTTATTAAAACTAAAATTCATGCTGACTCTTTCTCAAGCAGACGAATGGAAATGAGAGTGAAAGGGATGGCATCACTTCTATTTTTAATAAAATTTAATTGTGTGCATTGGAATCGACATGATTATTTACTTATTTTCATTTGGCTTTTTAAAGCAATATCTTATCTAGTATCAAAAATAAATTCACGAAAGGTAAACAACAACTGTTATTGTTTCTCTAACATTCAAATACACATACTTATTTATTTAGCTTCTTTCAATCACAAATTAAAATCGCTTTACTAATATTTTTATACTTAGATAAAATCAAATCTTGAGCTAAATTCAGTAAAATGTAGAAATAACAATTAGGTAACAAACTTAAAACGTATTTTTCCCTAAAATCTAATTTTAATTGCCAGGAAAAACTTTATAATATAAAACAAAAAGTAAATAATATCTTTTATACAAAATAGACTGTGTCACTTTCGTCACACAGATAATATTCATTGGAATCATTTTCTTGAGTAATGTTAATCTGTTTCACTATAGATACTTCAGGTACTAAATCGACATCTCGTTTTTTTTTAATAATAAATTTCACATTTCTCAAAGAATCTGTAATAGTTTTTAAGAATTTAATTTTATAATATTGCTCACTATTCTTTAATTCTAAATTCATTACAAAGCCAACATAGTATTTCCAAGTTTTTTTTTGGTAATAGCGTACTAAAACAGTGTCATTTATTTTTAAAATACTACACATTAAGTTTTGAATAGAATTTTCATCTACATCATCTTTGCTGCCGCTAATTTCAGCGTTAATTATTTTGTATTTATTATTAATTTTGTCTTTTGCTTTTATCTTGTAATCCTCATCTAACTTGTTTTCTTTGGCTCTATTCCTATCTTCATTGTCTTTATTTTCGTTATTTTCCGTTTTGATTTTGTCATTTTTGCCTTTACTCCCATCTTCTTTTCCATCTTCCGCTTTATTTTCGTCTTCTTTGGCTTTATTTATATCTTCTTCTGCTTTGTTGCAACCCTCGTTAGACTGAATCTTATCATCCTCGGCTGTGTTTGTGTTTTCTTCGGCTCTAATCTTATCTTCATTGTCTTTGTTTTCGTTTTTTTCCATTTTGATTCTGTTTTTTTTTGCCTTTACTTCCATCTTCCGCTTTTTTTGCGTCTTTTTCGGCTTTATTTATATCATTTTCTACTTTCTTGCAACCTTCTCCAGATTCATTTATATTTCCCACAAAACTGTTTTCACTATCGTCGTGTTTTTCGAATTTATTTTTATCATGTTTTATTTTTTCACTTCTTATATTAATTTCCTTATTATTGCTTTTCTTACTATATTCAGTTTTCTTTAGAATTTTATTAGACAAAATAGTGATTTTTTTGTTACAATTTACTAAAATACCAGTTTTTTCATCCAATTCAAAATTGGTTGGATCTTCCGGGATTTTGGGAATGTCCTTATTGTCATCAAACTCCATATCAATATCAAGTATATCTTCACTCGAATCTTCCATGTAGCATGTAACGTCACTATCCGCATATTCAATATCCAAACTATCTTCTTCTGACGATGTGCTTAATTTCCGAGTTTTTCTTGTTTTCTTAGTTTCAATAGAGTATTTGTGGTTTTCCTTTTCACTTGTCTTTCGTTTCTTACATTTATTGGTTTGAGTTTTTTCTGTCTCTTGTACACTCTTAAATTCATGATTCATTGGAGAATAACAGCCGCACATACCGTTTAAATCATTGCAAAAGCAGCTAAGATTTCTGTATTTGACTTTTAATATGCCGACTGTCATCAATTGATGTATTTTCATGGTTCCATTAATGGGAACCAGATTTAAATCCAAAGGTTTTATGCTCTCGCTTGGTATGAAAAACACTTTTATGGCTGTATCAGAAGCATTTAGTAGATTAAAAGCTGATATTGCATCGGGCACATCATGTCCGTGGGCAATTTTACTATCCAATTGGCGTTTTATGGCCCCTCCAATGCCATCAGCTGCTCCTTTTCCATGAGCTGCCTCAAAGAATGACCACGTTGCTTGTTTGAAGCCATAATCATATATATATTTACTAAACAAATAAAAAATTTTTTTTTGACGATACTGGGTCGTCGGCCCGTCAGACCAGAAATGTAAGATACTAACATTTGGATAATTACTTTTTACATATTTTAAAATAGGGTCAAGATGTGCCCAAATAGCCTCTGGGCTGTGTTCATTATTTGGGGATATAGAGCAAAAAGATATTGGTTTTTCATTTTTTAAGTACAAGACACCACTGTGTGTAAAGTTATTTGTTCCCTAATAAAATGCGTTGCCTGAACTTCTTTGTTATACAGGGTGTAACAAAAATAAGTGATAATACTTTAGGGTGTGTACGTGTTCCTTGTAGAGAGTTCACTGTGAAAGTAGCAGCGCTAAAAGACCAAAAATTTTTTTCACTTTTGTATGGGGAAATTCGTGACGCTCGGGCCGTTGCCCATACAAAAGTGAAAATTTTTTTTCGTCTTTCAGCACTGCTACTTTCACAGTGAACTCTCTACAAGGAACACGTACACACCCTAAAGTATTATCACTTATTTTTGTTACACCCTGTATTTACAGGTGAAATTTTCTCAAAAATCTATATGGATAATAGCCTCATTGTTTTTTAAGTTATCTCTGCATGATTTGTATTTATTATACTGATGATAAAAGTTGAAAACATGTATTTTAAATTTTTTCATTTCTTCATTAAATATGTTGAGTAAGTCTTGTAATGTACCTTCGTTTGCTATCTTCATCATTCTCTTAATTTTCTTAGCTTTTTCTCCTTGACCGTATTCATAATCTTTCATAGTCCATTCAAACCACTTAACTTTTTCTGTTTCTTTTTTATCATCACTATATAACTTCATATCTGCACAACTACCACACTCACCATACATACATTCTTTAGATTTGAAATCACAAACAAAGCTAGCTGTGATATCATTTATGCTTTCTTGTTGAAGTAATCCTTGTGATTTTAATTCATCAATTATAAACTGCATATTGGAGTGCTTCACACACCCACAAGTTTCGCAGTCTTTAATTTTGGGAGGTAAGACATAAAATGGCCTATATTTTTTGAACGTGCTGAAGCTAATGGTTCCTACTTCAGAGACGAATTTCTGATGAAGAATTTTAAGTTTGTCTAATTGGTATCTTATTTGGCGCGAAACCTTTTTGTGAGTTCTGTACTCCTTTTTCCCAGCCGTTGCACGAGTAACATCATCCCTATTATAAAAATCCTCAATTTTATTTCGCAAATGAACAGACTTACGTATATGTACCCTGCGTTTTTGTTTTAAATTACTTTTTAGTCCCAATGAAATCGTAAATTTACTTTTTTGTTTGTACTTCTTGACAAAATCGTTATTTAAGATTTTTTTAAGGTATTTTTTTCAGAATTGTTTGAATTATTCATTTCTTGCTTTAGAGTTTCAGTCAACACGTTTAACTGTAGTAGTTTTTCTTTGATATTTTCTTTCTTTGGTGTTTCGATATTCGGGACATTTTCATTTACAAATTCTTCAACTCGTTTCATAGGCGTATATTCTATATTTTGTCTTATGGTTTCTTCAGTCACATCCGGTCTACTACTATCTTCAATCGTTTTCAATCTAATCATAATATTTTCAAACTTTTCATTCATTTCGTTGATTTTTTTTTGCTGTCTATAATATTTTCTTTCCAGGGATTTAAAGCTCTTCAACAAATTAGATACTTTGTTTCGTAATTCCAAGTTTTCTAGCTTTAACTTATATTCAATGCGACGTTGAATGTTGCGCATCTTCTGAGCTTCTTCTACAGCACTGTTTTCTTGTGAAGTTGATGGCACCTGTGCTTTGGATTTTTTTCTATCTTCTTTCCATTTACGTTTTTGGTTTTCTTTTTGTTCTGGTGTGTAATTTTTTATTTTATTTCTATAATACTTTAAAGCATTTTCGGAAGATTTTCTTTTAATTTCTTCATATTTTTCAGGATTATTCGTTTTCATTTTTTCCCTATATTTTCTTTGTTTTTCAGCAGGTGTCATCGGCATCTACAAGAAAGTAAATTAAGTTAAATCTGTTAACAAATGACAGAGTTCTGTAGTAAGTAGCAAAAATAAATAAAAATAATCGGCCAAATGCGAGTCGGACTCGCGCACGAAGGGTTCCGTACCGGTATAGAGCGAAAGTAGACAAAAAATAGTGTTTTTTGTATGGGAGCCCCCCTTAAATATTTACTTTAATTTAATTTTATTATTAATTATTAAAGTACAAATATAATTTAGGATTTTGTGAAAATTTCAAGTGCCTAGCTGTTACCATTATTGATTACGAGCAAAAAAGGCCAAAAAATCACGTTCCTTGTATGGGAGCCCCCCCTCAAATATTAACTTTATTTTATTTTTAGTATTTGTTGTTATAGCGGCAACAGATATACGCAATCTGTGAAAATTTCAGAAGAACTTGAGATACAGCCTGATGACAGACAGACAGACGGACAGACATCGAAGTCTCAGTAATAGGGTCCCGTTTTTACCCTTTGTGTACGGAACCCTAAAAAGGAGCAAAAATAAAAAATGCGACCAAATTAAGATTATTCTTTACTAGCTGTCTGCCCTGCAATTTCACCCGCGGTCTCATAGGGTTTCCCGTGGGAACTAAAACATTTGCCGTGGTAAAAAGTAGCCTATGTGTTATTCTGATGATTTCGCTTTAATATTGTAAAATTTCATTAAAATCCATCCAGTACTTTTTACGAGAAAGAGTCACAAACACATCCATACATTCATACTTACAAACTTTCGCATTTATAATATACTAGATGATGCCCGCAACTCCGTTGCGCCAAAATTCGTTTATCGCGCGGGAAGCGTACATTTTTCCAGGATAATATGTATCCTATGTTATTCCCGGGACTCTAAAGTATATCCATACCAAATTTCAGCAATATCGATTTAGCGGTTTGGGCGTGAAGAGGTAACAGACAGACAGACAGACAGACTGACAGACTGACAGACTGACAGACTGACAGACAGACAGACAGATACACTTTCGCATTTATAATATTAGTATGCTCAGCAATATCGGTTTAGCGGTTTGGGCGTGAAGAGGTAACAGACAGACAGACAGACAGACAGACAGACAGATAGACACACTTTCGCATTTATAATATTAGTATGGATAAATAAATTAAATTCTTTATTTATGTAAATCCATACATATTTGTTGCAGGGGCTTCCCTTTGAGTAGTCAAAAGACACTTGTTTTTGTTGGGAATGCCTCGCTCTTCCAGCTTAATATCTAGTCTAGCACTTAGTACATAATTGCATAAGTAAAAGAAGTGTGGAGTCAGTAGGTGAAAGTGATAAGTGTTTGTGAGTGTGTGTAGTGCGTGTGTAATGTGCGTGAGAAGTGGGTGAGTGAGATGTATAATCCCATCTTTTTAAGTTATTATAATATTATTATTATGCGCAGACCTTTATGGGCCCCTTATGTTACGTAACATAAAATTTTATGTTACCGGTAACAGAAAAGTATCATAAGAGTAACATAAAGTAACACAAAAGTGAAATATTTTGGATGAAAAAAGGTTATAATTTGGAAACGAAAAAGATTTGCGCTTTTAAAGACGTTTCTTTCATAAATGTAAGCTTTACCATACAAACAAATAACACAATTAACATAAACCAGCGAGTACTTACCTTTAAAAATCACAATAATTGTTTTCCAATTTCACTGACGAAAAATGCGTGCACTGTTTGACACAATCCATAGACAACAATATGGCGTCTTTTTTTTTAACTCTAATACTTCTATTCAATGTTGCCTGTCTTATAATGCCAATTCTCCTAATATTATTCAAAGTTTACATTTAACCACGATATTGGTAACATAAAAATAGTAACATAAAAGTGTAGAAATTAAAGACATGTTTTAAAATTGGGATAAACATAAATGGAATGGCGTTAAAACATAAAGAGATATTGCGTTAAATTGCTCGAACCTCCTTCTTTTCTATTATGTAATATACAATACAGCTTACTTCAATAAATATTCGTAAAATTTGTTGATTAAAGTTATGATTAAATTTATTGACAAGTTTTTTTTTGTATGAAAATATATTTCCTTGTGCTCTTTGAAATTAAATTTTATAAAAACTTTTCTAGTTACAGCTAATTCGTAAAAGTTGTTTTTACCTTTAATAAAATACAACAGGATAAAAATACCAAAGCAGGTAAAAATATTAAATTGTTTGTGATATTGTATGAATCTCACTGGTTATGAAAAAAGTGGAAAAATCTACGGCCTGACCCAATAACGTTTTTCATGAGTGGACAACAACATTTTCTGAAAGTGGACAACTTTTTAAGAAATAGTCAAATAGGTCAGTGCTATTAAAATTATATTCATCATATTGATGTGTATTTTTTATTTATTTTTATGATGACTTGTTGGAAGCTATTGCAAAAGTAAAAAGTGGTGAATTGACGGCGTACAGAGCCTCTATTGTATATAATATTCCTAGACCAACAATAGTTGCAAGAGTATATGGTAGATATGGCAAAAAATCGGATTCTTTAGGAAGAGGTACAGTCATTCCGATTGAAATAGAAAGAAAATTGGTAGAAAACTTACATCAAATGGAAATATACGGATTCGGTTTATCAAGAATAGAAATTATAGAGCTTGTTGGCCACTACGTAACAAAAAACGAAATAAAAAATCCATTTAAAAATGGCATCCCAGGAGAAGACTTGTTTTTGTCTTTCAAAAAACGCCACCATCTCTCTGTTAAAAAACCGCAAGCCGTGGAAAATTCTAGGAAAAAAGCCTGCAATCCTTGGATTATATACACCTATTTTAAGTTGCTGAAAGACACAATGGATTTATTGAAATTACACGACAAACCTTCACAAATCTGGAACTTAGATGAAACAAGTTTTTGCAGAGATCCCAGTAAAGCCAAGGTAGTGGGTTTGAAAGGATACGCTTCTACAAGAACTATAGCATCACCTGGCAAAAACAACACTACGGTTTTACTGGGAATTAGTGCCGCTGGAGACAAAATTCCCCCTCTAATTGTTTACAAAGGAAAAGACATTTGGGACCAGTGGACGTCTGAGGATGACTATCCTGGGACTAGGTATGCGGCGACCAAGAATGGTTGGATGGAAGCAGATGTCTTTGAGAGTTTTTTTGAGAAAGTGTTTTTGCCGACAGTGGGAGATAAACGACCCATATTGCTCATATATGACGGCCACGCTACACGTGTAGGATTAAACATGATAGAAAAGGCACGTGAAGTGGATATCACTATCTTAAAAATCCCAGCACACACCAGCGACAATCTGCAGCCACTAGATTTGGCAGTTAATAAGTCTTTTAAGGACAAGTGGGATCAAGCCCTTGTAAAGTGGCAAAGATTGCATTTGGGTGAAACGCTGCCTAAAAAAGACTTCTCAAAACTTATTGGCGAAATTTGGGCTCAAGTAGATCCTAAAGTTTGTGTTGCTGGGTTTCGCAAGGCTGGTATTTTTCCTTTTAATAATAATGCAGTGCCCGAAGAAAAATTTCACCCAGACCAATTTGCGGAATAAAAAAAACAGCTTGACCAAAGTACTCAGCAAACTCCAGGGCCAAAGATTTATCCAAGAATGAAACTGAGATTCCGCCCGTGAGCAACATTCGTATTAGTGTTCCATTGCCATTTCCTTCATTGATTTCCCTCTGCTTGAATAAAGTAAATAATCATCATACAGAAATCTCTGTAAAAGACAAACATCTTTTTGACGCTAAAACTGCTGAAACTACACCGTCTGTTGATAACAATGCAAAAAAAATTACTATTATAGAAAATCGCGTAGTAAAGTGTAAGTATACTTTTGAAGAATTGTTGCTTCAGAAAATAAGATCAGGTTCACCACATAACAAACACAAACGTACAAAAGTTGCTAGCGGTGCCGAAGTAATTACAAGTGAAGAAGTTTTTAAAAAGCATAAACATATTGAAGAAGAAAAGAGGAAAAAAAATAAAGAAAAAGAGGAAAGAATGAAAAAAAAAATGGAGAAAAAATTAGCAAGAGACATAAATGTAAAATCTTGTAAAGAGAAAAATAAAGCAAAAAAAAATACCATTATTGAAGAAGACGGAAAAAAGACTACAAAAGTAAAAATCTTGAAGGACAACAAAAGCAGTGAACCTAATAACAAATGTACCTATAGGAAACGTAAAGAGACGAACATCGGCAAACAGTAAAAACAGAAAACTAGTCTATTCTTCAACCAGCGAAAGTGATGCTGACTTAGTACTAATGGATGAAAGTGAATTGGAAGAAACTTTAAAAGAAATGTTAAATGGTGAGGAAATGGCTATAGAAAACTACGAAGAAACGTTAGGTGATTTGGAAAATGATCACAATGTCGATTTACAAAGAGAAACAAATAATTCAGATGATTACGATGATCCGCCCATAAGTACCGTTGTTGCAGGACAATGGATTTTGGTAAAATTTACTACAAAATCAAGCGTAAAACATTATGTAGGAATAGTTATAAGTACGTCAGAAAAAGTGCTTGCAGAGACAGCGAGGATAATACTGCATTTATATACCCGGATGTACCTGACGTTTGTGAGCTCAGGCATCTTGATGACATTGTGTGCAAGTTACCCAACCCTATAATTGGGCGAAGAGGAAAAATCTTTTTTAAGATTTCCTTTTAAGGATATAATGTTACTTAAGTAGATATTTTAAGTTCTCGTGAAAGCATTTAATGCAAAAGTGAAGTACCTACCAACAGTTCCTAATATACTATGTAAAAAATATAAATGATAATACTTAATTGGGTTTAAAAATGTGCCATACCTATTGTTATTCCAAGAATGTAATGCTATGTTAATTTTGTTTCTTTACTTACTGACGTTAACATTTTTTACGTTAACAAGTTTTTTTAAGATTTCCTTTGAAGCATTTAATGCAAAAGTGAAGTACCTACCAACAGTTCCTAATATACTATGTGATAAATATAAAATATGTTAATACTTAATTAGGTTTAAAAATGTGCCATACCTATTGTTATTCCAAGAAAATAATGCAACGTTAATTTTTTTTTTTTTTTACTTACTGACATTAACATTGTTTTATGTTAACAATATTTTTTAAGATTTCCTTTAAAAATATATAATGTTATTTAAGTGGATATTTTAAGCTCTCGTGAAAACATTTATGCAAAAGTGAAGTAGGTACCTACTAACTGTTTCTAATATACCTACTATGTGATAAATATAAATGTTAATACTTAATTAGGTTTAAAAATGTGCCATATCTATTGTTATTCCAAAAACGTAATGTTATGTTAATTTTGTTTCTTTACTTACTAAGGTTAATATTGTTTTCTTTTTCTTTGTCATTATTATAAAATAAATGACTCTCTTTTTGGTAATTTTATTAAAATATTTCCCGAGTTCTATACAGATTTTAGTAATATGATAGTCTTCCCCCAAATAAAGAAAAAAGGTTCTACATCTCTGATTTTAGTTATGCGTTAGTCTTCCCCCAAATAAAGAAAAAACTGAATAAGTATAAAACTAGACCCTGTTCTGTTATGTCTAAATTGCCACTTAATATAATAACTTTAATATTGCCACTTAGTTTAAAATCTAAGTGGCAATATTAAAGTAAATGGTTTTTCTGTCAGAAGTTACAAAAGTAATGTTTTAATAGAGAAAAAAAGTAGTGTTAGTCTTACCCCGTTTATTGGGGCAAGACTAGCAGTTCGAATGGTCTTTAGAATTCCCTAAATAAACCTAATTCTAGTATACTTGCGTAGAAATCAATATACTAGTGTTAAAAAGTAAAGAAATCTTAATTAAGTGTATATAGTCATTTATCAGTAAGATGTGAAATTTGTAAGAACCGATTTTTCATTTCTAGAAATAAACTATGTTAGTCTTACCCCACCTTACCTTATACCTCAAAGAACCAACCTCGGTGAAAACAAATCTCATAATACTGAATACTCACTTATTGCCTGCATACGTATAAGTTTCTTGAAAGTTTGCTTCGAGTGCTTTTCCAGAGCCAATAAATCCACTTTTCCTCACCACTCCAGCCCATTTTTTGTAATAAATAACTAAGAATTCACTTGTATGTTTTGTAAACAAAACACTTGACGTTCGCTTGCATTATCTTTGCAACCCAGTGTTAGGGGAGAAAAATTTATTAACTTATCGCCCAGATGTGAATCTTTGCATTTTATATCGATGAGTATGACAGATGAATGTTTAGTTTTACCTAAAGAATTGTGCAAGGGTGTTTTTATGGCTGGATGTATTGCGAGGCCTAAAAATGGTAAAATACCTATTCAAATATTAAAAACGCGAGAGGAATCTATAAGTTTAATTTTTTTCTGTCCTGAAATAGAAAACTTGAAGGATTATTCATTACTTACTTTTGATAAAACTAACAATAATGCGAATAGATTGAAAAGGTTATTAAATGAGTTAAAATTAAATTATTTGCATAAAGAAGAGCAGTTACAACTAGAGAAAATTTGTGCAAAATTTTCCGACGTTTTCCATTTAGAAGGTGATAGTTTAACGACGTGTAATATTTATAAACAATCAAAAGTATTAAAACCGCACACAGTGCCAGTTTATAAAAAACAATACCGTTTACCAAAGTCACAAAAGGCTGAAATTCAAAATCAAATTAAAAAAATGTTACAGGATGACATAATCGAAGAAACAACAAGCGAATGGTCGAGTCCTATTTTATTGGTTCCGAAAAAGTCCGATTCTAAAGATAAAAAGTATAGACTTGTAGTAGATTACCGGAAATTAAACGAAAATATTGTGGATGACTGTTTCCCCCTTCCAAATATAGTCGAAATTTTAGATTCGGTTTCAGGTGCAATTTATTTCAGTCACCTCGACCTCCAGAACAGCTATTATCAATTTGAATTAGATCCAAGCAGTAGAAAATGCTCTGCCTTTACTTTTGATAAGCAATATCAAATGAAAAGGATTCCAATGGGTCTTAAAACCAGTCCCAGTGCATTTTCAAGAGCAATGTCTATAGCATTATCAGGTTTAAACTACGACAAATGTCTTTTGTACATGGATGACTTGGTCTGTATTGGACGTAATTTAGAAAGCCATAATAAAAACTTAATTGAAATTTTTACAAGATTACGAGAGGTTAATTTAAAATTGAATCCAAGTAAGTGCAAATTTTTTGTTAAAGAATTATTATATTTAGGTCATGTAGTTAGCGCAGACGGAGTAAAACCTGACCCGGAAAAAAACAAAATTATTGAAAATTACCCTATACCGAAAAATGCTGATGACGTAAGACGTTTCGTAGCTTTTTCTAATTACTATCGGCGTTTTATTAAAAAATTCGCAGAAATAGTTTTGCCTTTAAACAAATTATTAAGAAAAAATGTAGATTTTATTTGGACACCCGAATGTGCCAAGTCATTTGAATTGATTGTTTAGTTTCTCCACCTTTATTACAGTACCCAGATTTTTCAGAAAAAAATGAATTTCAGTTATTAACAGACACGCGTCAGGTACTGCAATAGGTTCTGTTTTATGTAATAGCGTTGGTCGACCAGTTGCGTACACGAGTCGTACTTTTAATAAAGCCGAGTTAAATTATCCAACTATAGAAAAAGAAATGTTAGCTATTGTTTGGTCTATTAAATATTTTCGCCCTTATTTGTTTGGGAAAAGGTTCAAAATTTTTTCTGATCACCGACCTTTAATATATTTATTTAACATGAACAATCCTTCGAGTCGTTTGACAAAATTTCGTTTAATTTTGGAAGAGTATGATTTTGTGATTGAGTATATAAAAGGAAAAGATAATGTTGCTGCAGACGCATTATCTAGGATACGAGTTACTTCAGAAGAATTGAAAGAAATTAGTGAACGAGTTATTAATGTAATGACAAGAAAACAACGAAAAAAATTAGAAAGTCAACAAGTAGTTCAGCAAAATTTGTCGACTTTGCCTAGCACTTCTACTGACGTTCGGCCTGATCAACCGAAAGTTGTAGAAACGCCTGCGAGGACGTCAAATTGTGTAGAATTATTGTTGGTTTCTCGGAGTAAAATGTGTAGTATGAGAAGTAACTTTAAGAATTTTGGTTCTTTTTTGTATAATAAACATGAAATGAGATTATATACTTGTCCAGATTTCCGATCATATATCGCGCGACACGCATTTGTGAGTGAACTGGAGCAGTATTGTAGGCAAATGGATATTAAAAATATCTTTATTATAAAACTTGCAAGTAATTATGAATTTATCGACTGGTTGTCGAAAGAGATAAATAATAAAAAAATATGGTCCGGACCACGCCTACATATTCTTAAAGGAGTTAGGAGAATCATTTGTAATGACGATAAAAAAGTAATAATAAATGACTACTACTTGTTATCAACTAGTGGCCATGCAGGAATAAGGAGAATGTTAAATAGCATCAAAAAATCTTATTTCTGGCCTGGAATGGAACGTGACGTTACTGAATTTTTTAAGCAAATGTAAGAAATGCCAAATGCAAAAGTATTATTTACTTGTTAAAGAGCCTATGGTAGTAACGAGCACTGCTAAAGGCGCATTTGATAAGATATTTTTAGATTTAGTGGGGCCCCTAGATGAGGATTATTATGGTAAGGTTTATATTTTAACTATTCAGTGCGAACTTACTAAGTTCGTAGAAGCATACCCTTTAGATCGTAAGGACGCCGTTACCGTGGCAAAATCGTTCGTAGAAAACTTTATTTTAAGGTATGGTATACCGCGAGAAATCGCGACAGATAGAGGTTCAGAATTCATAGCATCAACAATGAGTGAAGTGTGTAAATTACTCGGTATCAAACAGTTGTTTTCAACAGCATATCATCATGAATCTATAGGTGCGCTTGAAAATACACATAAAAATTTAAGTGCGTATCTCCGTATTCAAAGTAATAACAATCCTAGAGAATGGAGTACATGAATTCCATATTGTTCTTTTAGTTATAATACTAGTACATACATCTACGAAGTATACTCCATACGAATTGGTTTTTCGAAAACTGTGTAAAATACCTACTAATTTATGTCAGCAAGTTGATCCTTTTTATAATGTCGACGACTATCCATTATGTTTAAAATATAAAATTCTTTACTAAACTTCAAAAATCTCAGGAACAGGCTAGAGAAAATTTGTTATTGTCAAAAGTAGTAAGGAAGCAAAATTATGATAAAAAAAATCCAACTTTTTACAAAACTAACGATTTAATTCTTTTACGAAATGATAATAATTGTAATAAATTTCAGAATGTTTATATTGGTCCATTCAAGGTTTTAGAAGATATTTCACCAAATGTAAAAATACTTAAGGAAGGTAAAATTGAAATAGTTCACAAGAACAGAACAAAATTATACAGAACTTATGTCACTGATGTTTAAGTAGTTTTAATGTTAAGAAAATAAAATAATGTATATTTTTAATTATTTTATTTCTTTTGAAAAAAGGGAGGTGTAGTGTAGTAATACCTATGTAGTATCTTGATATATCTTAACCGTATATAAGCTGTAACCACTTGATTATTATGTCATAATAAAGCCAACTATTTAACCAGGCACATCTTTCATTTCTCGCTAACACCCATCCTTACAAAAAGAGTGTTAATGCTGATTCGTATTCTACCATTTGTTTGCCCAGGATATTAAAAAAGGTTCGCGAAAGACGACCAAAAAGCCGCATTCTCCTACACCATGACAACGCCTCTTCACACACGGCCAACAAAACAAACTTATTTTTAGGTTCCGAAAAATCACAACTCTTCACCCATCCTGCACATAGCCCCGACCTAGCACCCTGTGATTTCTGTATTTTTCCCAAAATTAAAGATTTAATGAGAGGTTTTACTTTTACCAACTCCGAAGAGGCAGTGATAGCGTTCAATCAGCACGTAAAAAACATGCCTTCAGATCTGTGGTCCTCCTGTTTTAAAAAATGGTTCGATCGCATAAAAAAATATTTAGAATGTAAAGAAGAGTATTTTGAAAAGCAATAAACATAATATTTTGGTTATAACACGTCGTTTTTTTAAGTTACGCAAAACTTTCAGTGTGACCTACGTATTATATTAATTGTAAAAAAATAAGAAACTCAATGCCAAAATACAAATCTGATTTGAATCATCAGATTCTGAAGATAATAACCTCCTCTACCCATTATGTCAGTCGGCATACGACGAAGACATAATAGGAGCATAGTACATGACGAGCATAATAGAAATATGCTAATCAATACTTACTTTAGTAGATTACATTAAGATTAGTCTTATAAAGGGTAAATTCAAAACGAGATCATAAGGCAGCTATGATTTATTAGAAGAGAGAATTGACAACTGACAACAAAGGAAATTCGCCTCAAGAAAAATATCGTAAGTTTCTAACCCCACATGCATTTAAATTCGTTCAGGCTGAGCATCATTATCTTTCCCCTTACCTCCTTTATAATCGTCTTCTAAGACTCCTAATAGAAAAAAAATTGAGTTATTTGTCGACATTAGCATTAAGACGAACAACGATACTGATGATCTAGGTTCTAGAAGATACAGTAACATTGTCATCTCTGGGTCTCTCGACGTCCTTCTCTATCCTATACTTTTAAATTTTTACTTAATTTGACCGTGTGATAAGGACAACGTCGGTAAAAATTTACAAGTATTAGAAAATAATATTCAACCGGCGATGAAACAACGAGGACGACCAAAAGGAGTATAAGCAAACTGCTATCGGTTTACCGTACAAAAAGTAAGCAACCAAAAAATTCTATTAGGACCGGGAAAATGATTTGAAATAAAATAATAGTCTAAAAACTAAGAAACACGCTTTTGCACGCACTAAAAATACAAATTAATAATTCGGACATTTAGTTTGATGACTCAAGAGTTTTCCCTTGGCCAAAACTTTATTAGATCGCAGGTTAACATAAATAATTTCAATGTTCTTAATTCTACTGTCCAATCACTAGTCATTTCACCCTACATTGCTGTATATTAATTATGACCTACCTACCTACCTACTTTAAAAATATACACATTTCACTGTCGCGGTGTGCGCGACGCCGCGCCGCCGCGAGGCACAGTGCTGCGTGGTGCAACGTTTTCTGAATTTGCATGCAAATAAATTCCCAGGTATTATCTTTACCAGCAATATTAATTTTAGCGAACCCTTAGAGGGCAAAGTCGTGTGTATGTAAACCGACATAATTTTCCTACACAACCATGGATCCGTTACAACAAAGGATTGCAAAGAGTGAACCATGAGCAGTGAGCACGCTTTCTTCAACCAGTTCTGCAGAAAACTCCGGCTACGTAAATTAAAATTGGCGAATTTTACTCTAAGAGCGTCTTAAGGAGACGGCGCGGCCTTTTCATGCCCACTTCTCTTCTACTCAGTATTTTACTTTTATTCTTAGACAGTTTTATTGTTTTTGCTACTTCTTTGATCTTCTACAATCTACGCATTAGATTCTACTTCTATTCAATAGTTTTATTGTTTTTTTTATCTATTCTGTTTCTATAATAGTATTTTTGTTTTTTAGTTTTACTTTCGGCTATTCTTAGAACTTTATTTGTACAAATATGTACATGTTAAGCAACATTCAAGATGCAGGGACGTCCAGTGATCATGCAATCCTGCCGCTGGAAAGCCTAATACAGTGTAGCCAATGTACCCAACCCCGATACTTCAGAAGTGAGAGGGGCCTACGTATCCACATAGGTAAGTGCCATAAGCAGCCGGTACTCCCTTCTCCTTCTGAGGCGCCAGTTCTACATTCCCAGAACTCCACCGTACGCGAGACAGTTTGGCAAGGAATATCAAGATTAAAACGATCTGTCCCAGTACTCGGGTACAGGGGTACTAGAGTAGCCGTAGCACAGAAGCTGGCCGAAACGATTCACAAAACGGTAAATGACTCTCGAGGCAAGCCTGAGAAAAACTCCTGACGTTTCCCTACCGCACTCTTCACGTGACCAGGGATCCCCAAAATAATGCTTCCCTCACTTCCCGTGTCAAAAAGAACTGCGCCAGTGAAATTGACTTGAATTAACATTTTTCTTTAGGCCCTTCGACAAAAAATAACATAGTTAAAATGTTGAAAATAAAATTAGTGAGGGAGATATTAAGGGCGCTGCGCGATTCCTCTTTTGCAGAAAAACGATTGCTCCGAACTCCCCAGAAACCGTTCTGGCCTTACGAAACAAACACCCAAAACAACTGGCATCTCAACCTTTTTCTGACGCCTATGACGTAACACTACCCCTTCAAACATCAGTCGATAGTGTTCGCGGAGTTATCATGTCTTTTCCTCCGGGCTCCTCACCTCACCAGCGGTTGTTGCGGGGACGCCGGAGAGAATCTCCTGAAGGAGGTCACGAATCTGTGCAACCTGATGCTTCGTGGTAAGGTTGCATCAGATATCGTAGACATCCTGTATGGAGCAAACCTCTGCGCGCTGAGGAAGAGGGATGGTGCTATTCGTCCGATCGCGGTCGGCTCAACATACCGGCGCTTCACTGCAAAGATAGCCTGCAGATCCATGAACTCGCTATCATCATACTTCCAACCCAAATAACTTACTTTTGCCTGCAAAGGTGGCTGTGAGGCAGCCGTTCACTCTTTTCGAACTCAAAAAAATCAAAAAACACTGTATACTCAAAAGTGGATGTTAAAAACGCTTTTAATTCTGTAGAGAGGGTCGCCATGTTGACACAGATAAAAACTAAAGCCCCCACCATTTTGGCTTCCATGCTACAGTGCTACCGAGAACCCACTAAACTTATTTACCGGAACCATTTAATTCAATTTGAAGTTGGCTGTCAACAGGGCGACCCTCTAGATCCAGCAATTTTTATCCCGGCCATCGAACTCCTAAATTCCAAATTCAACGTGTGGTATCTAGATGTCGGGACTCTCGCCAGTGACGCATCTACAGTTCTTTCGGATTTTCAGACCCTGATTCGCGAATTCAAAATTATAGGTCTAAATCTGAACGTAGGGAGTGTGAGCTCTTCGTCCCTGATGATTGCGAGAATAGAGACGAAATAATATCCAGTTTTAAGGCCGTCTCCCCAGAATTATCGGTGACTGAGAAGAGTTCACTTTTTCTCTTGGGTTCACCTATTCTAGCTGATTCGTTTCCGGACTATATTAATGAAAAAATACAAAATTTTAGTGAAAGTTTGAACCGTCTTCTGCAAATTAACAGTCACATGGCATTTACTTTGATTCGGCATTGTTTATTCGTTCCCCATATGTTTTGCGGTATTGTCAGCTCTGGAAGTTCCCACAACTTCTCCATAGCTTAGATGACACCCTAAACCATACGCTCTCCACAATTTTCAACATCGATGAAGGTTCCTGGACTCAAGTCACGCTACCAATAAAGTTCGGTGGCCTGAGAATACGGAAAACTTTTTACGTAGCATTACCGGCGTTCTTGTCCTCAGTTCACGCAAATCGTCAAATAATAGCCAAAATTTTAGGGCCCTCATCTTGCCCATTAGACATTCCCTTTGCGGACGAGGCCAAGGACGCCTGGAATATCACTAGTGCCGGCAGCGAGGTCCCCAAAAATACATCTTCATAGAGGCTCTGGGACTAGGCTTGCCAGGTGTCCGGCTTTAGCCGGACATGTTAGGCTTTTTGCAGTCGCGTCCGGCCAAATATGTACGTGTTTGGCCTGTCCGGCTTTTGTCAGGCTTTTTGTCAGAGTGGCGATTCGTACGACGATGGGCGGACGAGCGCCCGACCCGAACGGACAAGGGCGAGCGGAGAGCAAACTATCTTCCGGCCCGCGATTCGCGCCGCGCCGCGCGTCACGCGTGGCGTGCGTGAGCGTGGTTACCCCGCCCCGCTGCTCGCACCGTCCTCCGCAGACAGGTTCGCGCCCGTTAGTCTGCCCTAGGAACGCGTGGCGTTTGCGCGTGCTTGGCGTGTGTTCACGTACAATTAAGTATTTCAGTTAGCGGCGACCGTATTTTTGGTGAGTTAGTTTTATATTTTCCTATTTGTAGCATTAATGTGTTATTGACAAACCTCAAATACAAGTACAACATCTTTCTTTCAGATCTCTCTATTAGTCATGTCGAAAAGAAAATGTATATTTTCTGACAGTTTAAAAAGTCAATACAAGATGTTCAAATCTGGCAAAGAGCCATGGGACGCAAAATGTGTAATTTGTGATCAAATAATTTCCATTGCTAATAAGGGCAAAGCTGACTTAGAAAAGCATTTAAATACCGAAAAACACAAAATGAAGATTCGTAGTACGGCATCTACATCAAGAATTGATATTTTCATGGAATCCAATGCGAACTTAAATCTTCAACGGAGCGTTCGGGCCACAGAAGCTACTCTGGTTTATCATACCGTTAAACATCACGAATCATTTAACTCTCTAGATTGCACAGCTCCACTTTGCAAGAGTATATATCCAGATTCGAAAATCGCAAAAGATGTAACCTGTTCCCGCTCAAAAGCTGAAGCTATCCTAAAAAATGTTTTAGGCCCATTTGCCCAAGAAAATATGTTAAAAGAAGTGTCAAAAATCAGATACTTGAGCGTCTCCACAGATAGTAGCAACCATGGTGCTATTAAGCTATTTCCTGTGCTTATACAATATTTCAACCCTGAAAAGGGAGGAATTCAAGTTAAATTACTGGAGCTACAGGCCTTACCGAACGAGACTGCTGAAACAATATCCACTTACATACACACCATTTTGACGGACAAAAACTTATTGGATAAATTAATAGCTTTTTCAGCGGACAACACCAATACTAACTTTGGCGGTAGAGAGAGAAGTGGGACCAACAGCGTCTACAGTAGACTCAAATCAGCTACTCAAAACGATGATATGGTCGGTGTTGGATGTATTGCACATATCTTCAGCAATTCCGTACATCACGCAATCGAATCTTTACCAATCTGTGTAGACAGCATAGTGATGCAAATGCACAACCATTTTGCCAGCTTCACAGTTCGTACTGAAGCTTTAAAAAAAGTTTGTTCAGAATTGGAAATTGATTTTAAACGTATGCTTAGCCATTCAAAAACCCGCTGGCTATCTCTTTATCCCGCCATAGAGAGAATCTTGCAAATGTACGAGCCATTAAAGTCATACTTTCTTTCACTGAGTTATCCGGCCAGAACATTGCAAATGTTTTTCGAAAATGACTTCTCTGAGTGTTATTTATGGCTCTTACATTCTTTCATGTCTATATACCAAAGCCGAATCAAACACACTGAAACTGCTGATATTTCTGTCAATGAAGTAATTGATCAGTGTTCGCAAGTAGTGGAAAATATAAACGAAAGATTGGAACAAAATTTTTGCCCCATGAAAGTGACCGAAATTTTACGGCGTTTATCGGAGGCTCGTCGGGATGAGGTAGAAGATTTTAAACAAAACATGAGAAGAATGTACAATATTGCCAAAGATTACCTGAATTCCTGGACCAGTGAATTTTGTACTGACCTAAAACACTTTCAGTGGATGACTTTAGCTAATATTCCAAGCTAGGAACAAGGGGCAAAAACGATAGACACTTTGTCTAGAAAAAATGTACAGTTAAATGACAATAAATTTTTTGATCAGTGGCAAAACTTCATAAAATTTTTAAAGCAACACGAAGATGACTCTGACTTTAAAAAGCTGTTGGCACATCAGAAGTGGACCTCGTATTTTAAATCATTTAATAATGAAGAATTTTATTCGGAACTGCTTAAGTTGGCAGAATATTATTTTGCAATACCAGGCCACAATGCCAACGTTGAAAGAGTTTTCTCTTTAATAAACGCCCAGTGGACAAAGGAACGCAGTAGACTACAAACAGATACAATTGCTAAGATGATGTTCTTGTTATGCAATTTAAAATTAACATGTAAAGAATTTTACGATATGATTTCTAAGGAAAACGAAATTCTTGACAAAGTAGGTGCAAGTGCCAAATATAACTAGATTTTGTTATTTTTTAAAGATTTTAAATTGTTCTATAAATACCTACTATAAAGTAAATTCTTACCTAGCCGTAAAATTAATATTATCTTTTTGTTACTTTCCAGAAGAATGATTATTTTTATTTGTTTTATTATATTTTTTAGTTTATAGTATTAAGAATGCCAAAAGAGAGCTATATTCATTTGTTTTTTAGTTTTAATAATATTTAATTATCTACAAAAGACTGATGATCCATTTGTAAGTAAAACTGTAATAGTGTAACTTAATAAACATTTCAAATTCGTAAACGAGTTTTTTTATTATAAATATTATGTCCATCTTTTAATAAATATCGAATATCCTCACTTTTCACCACGTATAAATACTTTTTTCAACAGCCCAGCTGTAAAAACATTATGTTTGGCAATAAAAAAAACATGTCCGGCTTTTAGGCTAAAATGTCCGGCCTTATATAGTGCGCAGTCCGGCCTTTGCATTTTATGGCCTGGCAAGCCTATCTGGGACAGGCCCGTCTACGAACTGGTGCGTAATAAACTTTTAATCACGTCTACCAGCGTCGCAGAACGGGCTCGACGGAGAGGTGGGAGTCGGGAGCTTGGCTGCAGGCACTACCATCCAAAAACACAGGATCATTTCTGGAACGAAAAACGTTCCGCCTAGCCACTGTGTTTGCGGCACGCACGTAGACAGCTACGGTCATCACCGGCAAGCCCCGCTACCTCCAGGCCTCTGAAGCGTTCACCGTTCCAGGACTCAAAGATTAATAAAAACTCCAATAAGTCAAGTAAGTGTAAGACTTTTTCAGTATTATTGTAAGGGGCTGATTATCGATCTATGGTTGACCAAATTTTTAAATAAATTCATAGTTAAAAACTCTATGTTGTCCTATTTTAATTTTTATCAATATATAATTGCAATCTTCTCAAAGGAAAAGTGCCTGATATTGTAATTATTTAGTAATTTGTGGCAGAAATAGTTGTAACATTTAACATAAATTAATTGTCATGTTACAGGACAAAAGTGGAACCTGCTTGGGTCGTGTAACTAGAGTCTAGGCGTGTCGCAGCAGGGGAAAAAATTAGCCAATGCTGCAATGATAATAGCAGAGGCCTCCCGAATAAATGCAGAAACTGCTCACTTAAATGCAGAATTTGCTAAGATGCATTATGAACTCATGGCCAAGTTGATAGAGACTATAAAAAAGTGAAATGTGATACTATTTTATTAATAGTTTCTTATTAGTATATAAGCATCTATTATCTAAGCTTAACCTGATAATTGATACCAACCCTTCATTTAAGCTGTCTGAATATCATTGGAAGGTAATTCAGGTACAGGAAGCCTGTGCTAGTTGGTGATGTTGTGTAATACAGCACATGCATTAACAATCTTAGCCACAACATGGTGATTGTAATGTAGTACTCTATGTGACAACCGACTCCGCCAACGGGCCTCTCAACTGTGTTTCTTGTTAGGCAATGCATAATAATTGTGTAAGTATCTTCTGCATTGCCAGGTTGTGTGTCAACGATTGGTGTTAGAAGCCAATTTCTCCATGGATATCCAGAGTCACCTGCTAAGATAATATATTTTATAATATAGTAGGTTACATATCTACAGGAGATGGGGTAAACACTGAGTTATTTGACTGCAGACTGCAGACCGGGCAACTTACTGTTCACTACACATACATAAAAAAAAAAAAAAACAGAAAAAGAAAATGTAGATCTGTTTGATGTAGAACGCATAGAGGCAATACCATCTACACAGAGCAGTACTACCTCCGCTGACTTTTCAGAAGTCACGTCTGAAATTTATGAAGAGAAAGAACTGCATGGGAAAAGCTTTATGCTCGGATTAATTGAAAAAAAAAACACATATTTATATAGGTGTACCGGAAAATTATTATTGGTTGATAATGTTTTTTGAATCACAACTTAAAGTAATGTCTTTAGATACCATTATAACCTTGTATAAAATTAAAAATAACATACCTTTTTATCAAATAGCCTATATGTTTCAGGTATCGTTATCAACAATATTATGGAGAATATTTTTTAAAACATTGTGTATTTTATCACAGTTTTTTCAACAATTTATTTATTGTCCACAAATACAGGACATTAAAAGACATTTACCGTCATCTTTTACAACCAGTAAAGAATATTCAAATGTGTTTTGCATTATAGATTGTTTCGAGATAGAAATAGAAAAACCATCAAATTCAATACAACAGTCCCTTATATGGTCTCAATACAAGAATGCAAACACTCTAAAGTACTTAATAGCCACAACTCCAGATGGTTTTATTAACTTTGTATCTATTGGATTTGGTGGTCGTATTTCTGATGCAAAAGTAGTAGAGAAGAGCGGTTTTTTGGAAGTCCTACCTGAAAACTGTACACTTTTGGCAGACAGGGGGTTTAAATTGTGTAATGTGTCGAGCTAGAGTACGGTCACGCTCCACGTTATGCACACGCAGCTAATATTAATTATCAATTAATATTTTCGCGAATCGCGCGGCTGATTGCCGCTGCACGTCACCATGGCGCTCGTGGCGAATGAGTTGCTGGCGTTCATCCAGCACGCCATCGACACAATAGACGAGATCAGTATACTGCAGATCTGCAAGTCCTTGTTCACCAGCGAGGAGATTGCCCAAGGAAAGCAGTTGCTGTACGAGACGCTCGGTCAAAGCGCGAATATGCCATCGCGACGGAGGGATGGAACTGAAAGAAGCGTGCAGGATATAATATCCTTGCTGAAGCAGACGGATCCGGATGAGGTGCCGGCTTTTGTGGCGAAAAAACTGCACAAGCTGCCCCCCGTGACGCTGGACCACGTCGACGTCGTCACCCTCTTAAAGGACATCAGGTTCCTGAAAGAAGAGTTGGCCGAAGTTCGAGGTAGACTGCAGGCATCAGAGTCTACGATCAGCGATCTACGTAATGAATTATCACAATTACAGAGTGGTAATTCAATATGTAGGTCACCTGATGCCGCGTTCGTAACTCGCCGTCGTGGTGCGCAAGCGGTCACGTTCAGCCCGTCAGCACTTTCAGACGGGTGAATGCACGAGCACGTCATCGCCGCCACCGCCGCTGCCCCCGCCGTTCGCTCCCCGCCTGCAACGGAGCCGAGGCCGAACTACGCAAGTGTCGCCGCTTGCCCCCCGCCTTCTCCCCCGCGTTAAAAAAACAAAGGGAAAAAGAAGGCCCCCGCAGAAGAGTGTCCTCTCTCCAAAAAGGACCGAAAGTGCGATGATGACGGGTTTATAAGAGTGGAGAGGAAGAAGAAGAAACCCGTCGTCCGCAACCATCGCGGCACCGCACCCGAAAGACCCGAGCAGCTGTTGCGGCGTGAGACTCCCGCGACGCCGCTGTACGTGTCCAGGCTGCACTGGTCCACGACGGTCGAGCAGGTCGTGGACTACATCAGGAGTAAGACCCACTTCGTCTTGAGGGTTGAGCGTTTGGAGTCCCGCCACAAAGTCAATTTTAGCTCCTTTGTGGTGAGGGTCCCGACGCATCATCTACCGACCTTGGAGAAGGAGGAATTCTGGCCGATTGGAGTCGTCTACAGGAGGTTCCGAGGACGACTTCCGAACACGTCGCGCCCCACGTCGCAGACAATACGTGTTTAGTGTTAGCTTTAGTTTATATGTTATGTATGTTAGTTAGTCTATAAGGTATACATAATATGGTGTTAGCTTTAGTTTATATGTTATGTATGTTAGTTAGTCTATAAGGTATACATAATATGGGCCAAGATGCCTGATTTAAATAAATAAATAAAATAAATAAATAAACATATAGAAACTTTGTTGAGCAGAAAGCACATTGCACTTCTTCGCCCACCTATTTTGTCAAACGGTAACAAAATGACCAAACAGGAAGCAATAAAAAGTAAGGCAGTAGCCAGCCTGCGTATTCATGTTGAGAGGGTAATCAGGAGAGTAAGACTATTTAAACTTTTAAAATCACACTCGGTGGTTAATAATAAATTTATTCAGCATAATATGGATGAAGCTGTTATTGTGGCATGTGGATTAAGGCGCCAACTCACCGCGGCGCACTCGTGGACGTGCACGGATTTATTTATTTGACTACGTGGGTCAACGTTTCCGCTGCCTATGTACACGCTTCCGTGTATCTCGTGCATACAGCGGGCCTAGACAAAATCCAAGCGTTTTCAGTGGAAGCGTTTTCCGCTCACGCTAAGGACTTGACGTTAGCGTGTTGAAATTGGTAGACATGTGACACATGGAACGCTGAACGCCCATTCCGCAGCGTTACCCGAAACACTCTATAATTAGTCTATGGAATAGTGTGTATCAAATGTCAACTGTCAAAGAGTCAGTAGCTGTCACTGTCAAAAGCAAACGCGCGCTTAGAATATTATTCAAAACTCAGAAGTGTTGTTGAAAGTTATTGAAGTGTTTTATTACAAAAAAGTTAGTTAAACGACTGTGCTATGGAGTCTAGACTTCGTGCGAGTCCCGAACAATTTAGTTTGCTAATAGAATTTATGGAAAGGTAGGTTTTTTCCGAAATCTGTCATTTATTTTAATTTTTATTCGCATTTTTAACTATATTGGACCCTATGATTGGACTTACTTGAGATTAAGGAATGCATAATGTAAACAACCTCACAATGGTGCACTTATATCGCTGCTTATAAACTAAAGCGCCACAAATCAAAAAAGTCTGAAAACGTTTTTAATTGAAAAATGTTCCCGAAATAGGCCTTTTTTTATATTTCACGAAGACACCTGTCAAATTTGGCCTCTGAATTGCTTATTTACATAAGCGCCCTTTTGGCATTTTCGAACTTTGACGCAGAAGTTTGGCGCGAAACGGCCATATTTTAGTTGCGACCCAAACGTCAGCGCGAGCGCACGTCTTCACTATGCGAAAAGGCCACATCGCGAAAAGTAACTGGTGTTGTAATTAGTTTTATGTGCGACAGAGCCACATTTTGGAATACGTCCGTTTTGCATATAACAAATGCAAGTAAGTAATTTTTTTTGACAAAGTGCCAGGTTTTGAAATATGGCTGTTTAGCAATTAAAACATGCTTGATATGATTATTTCGTGATAAGCCAAAGAGTTGTTTCTGCGAAACTTCTCTTTTGCATAAAACATTAGAGTAATTGTCCCGACTTATTTTTAAGCTAAAAAGCTTAGTAATATATTTTAATTTTATTCTTAAATTTTGATTATTTATAGTATTCATATTTGCTTCGTTCAAACCTACGCGACCAATTATTATTATACTTAATATTTTTGAGTACTAATAGCAATCATTAGCCCTTGGGGCCCTATTATTTAATCTTGTCAATTTAAGAGTAAAATGAATAAAATTCATCGAAATTATAGTGAAAGATATAGTTAATATATTATTATGTAATTTTTAAAAAGGTTTATTTAGGGTTTTATTTAGCTTATGAAATAAAAAGCAATAACTAAGCTTGAATATTGTAAATTTTATATATTAGTACTTACACCACTGTGACTTACTTGAAATTATTCCCTCAACTTTATAACATGATACTTAGAGATTTATGAGATTACTTATTATTATACTCACACGTCCACTCGAGCATTGTATTCATTTTTACTTTCAGGATGAGCCGCAGTAGCAGGATTTTAAACATGATTTTACCTGAAAAGGAAAAATGAGAAGAAGACTCTCATATTCAAAATCACAATTTACCAAGTGATCAGCACTTGCTGAATCATGATTCTTCTGTGATTATTGGCTCTGAACCTACTAACTTACATGACGATTCGTTTGATACTGATTCTATACCAGATAGTCAGATAGGCCTTGATATTAACTTCTCTTTTGATGATGACATTGAAACTGAGTTGGACAATTTGAAGAAACCAAATCTAGTTATCGAAGAAAGTAGCTCAGACTCTGATAAAGATTCTCAAACAAGTTCAGAGAGTGATTCTAGCAGCAGCCTGGGTCAAAAAGACGATGATTTTTCATCAGAAGACAGCGAAAGATCCCGACTACCAACATAACTCTTCAATTGAGTCAGATTCAGATAATTTTTCGCCAAAACCTGCGACTTCTGGAGCTCTTTTTAAACAGTCATCGCGATTAGGTAAGCAACAACGTTCAGTAGATCATCAAAATTTCCAGCAGGTGATGGCTTTTTTGCCCCCTAATTTCGTTAAAAAATGTAGGTACTAAAATATTACAATTGTAATTATTTTCTTTTTCAGACAACATTGATAGAGAAGCACTCACGTCTGGCAAACAACCACACGACATGATTAACAAACTTTGTGAAGTCAATAATAGTGCAACCTTTTTCGATCTCCAACAATCCAATAACGACATTCAATCACCCAGCGTCCTCGATACTTACTAACTTAACGTAGATGCTCAGTCAGCCAATGTCGATATCCAACCCACCAGCGTCGATAGTCAGTTGCTCATCGTAGATTCGCAGCCAGTTAACGTCGATATCCAGGTATCAAGCGTCGATGCACAATCTCCCTGCGTTACTTCTGGTTTTCAGTGCAGCAGCAATAACCGCAAAAGGAGAGCTAACCCAGAACTATGGAAAAAAAATCGCACAAAGTTTTTAAAAAATAGTGGTAAAGCATATATTTTTTTTTTATTTATTTATTTAAGGTCGCTTTAACATCAGGGTCATTAGCGACCACAACAAAGAATACATTACAGAAGACTTAAATACATTTGTATAAATTTATCATTTTCAAAAATTGTAGAGTTTTAATACATCCATTTTCATCATTTAAACATTCTTTTAGATCGGTAGGTAATTTACAATAGCTTCTTTCAACATTATAGGATAAACATTCAACAAGGAGGTGAAAAACAGAAAGAAAACATCCACATTTGCATTTGCTTTTTTCAGTCTTAGTAATATTGTGAATATGGGTGATGTTTGTATGTCCAATTCGCAATCTGGTTATAACTACTTGATCATTTCTACACGAAAAGTGGGCAGGAACTTTATCAAATATAGAATTTCTAATAGAAAATAATTTAGAGACATTGCCTGATTTCCAATTAATGTCCCAATTGATTTTAATTTTGTACTTTATATATTTCTTTATGTCTGAATATGTAACTTTATTTGTACATTCAATATTTATTTCATTAGTTGTGTTATAATATAAATTTAATTCTACTTTTAGATACTTTGGAATCCATATAATTTTAAAATTGTAATTATTTTGCAAAAGGCTTATAATCCTAAATTTTAAATCCATGATGATAGGATCCTTGTTTTTAAGGTTTAAAATAGCAGTTAAACATGATTTTGATGTGGTAAAAATAATATATTTTTGTTGAGAGGAACTTTCAGAAATGATTTGAAAAGTTTTAATCAAACCCATTGCATCCGAACTAAAAACTGAAAAAATGTCCAAAAGTTTGTATATATATTTTTTGTTTTTTATTAAAACAGAACAGCTTGGTTGACTATTTATGGTGAAGCCATAAGTATATATCTTTTCGTAATCAGAAAAGGTATTCATAAATTCATGAAATAAATCTTTAGATGCTATTTCTTCATTGTTTACTAATTCAAAACTTACTGGAATCTCATAATTATGCCACGGGCAAAAAGGTGATAAACGTTCAGTAAAAATTGGAGGTGAAATAATATTTAAATCTTTTATATATTTAGCGGCTCGAATACGTATTGGTTGGGATAATTTAGGTTGTTGTAAATATTCGGAATCAACAGCTAGTGACTGGGAGTAAATTTTAAAAGGGCTATCAGTCCGAGATGTAAATTTAAAGCCATACGATAAAACTAACTCCCTCCTTCTGTACTCTAATGGTGCTTCATTAGCTTCTGCCAAGATGCTCATTATTGGGCTAGTCCTAAAAGCACCTATACAAAGTCTAAGTGCTTGATTTTGTATTGGGTCCAGAGAATTAAGTGTGCGTTTTTTTGCAGAATCATATAAAATCGATCCATAATCAAGTTTCTGTCTAATTAAAGCACGATAAGAATTTAATAAGCACCTACTGTCAGCACCCCATTTAGTAGAAGATAATACTTTTAATATATTTAACCTCTTATAGCACTCAGATTTTAGTTTATTGATATGATCTATCCACGACATCTTTTTATCAAAAATGAGCCCCAATATCTTTAAGTTTTTAGCTTCGTTTATATTATGTCCGTTTAAATTTAACTGTGCATTCTTAATTTTAGCTCTTTTTCTGGTAAGTATCATAAATTCAGTTTAGGTTTTTGAAAATTTAAATCCTGACTTATTTGACCACTCGTAAAGATTATCTAATGTATTTTGTAACAATTTTAAAGTTGGTTTTAAAGTTCTACCACTGCAAGTTAAAGTTAAATCATCAGCAAATAGAAACCCTTTTACAGGTTTAATAATATGTGAAAGAACATTATTTATTGTTAACAAAAACAAAATTACACTAAGCACGGAGCCTTGAGGAACGCCATTTTCTATAAACATTTTGTCAGAAAGGATATCATTAATTCGCACTCTAATAAATCGGTTTGAAAGAAAATTTTTAATAAAGCCTAAAACGTTTCCCTTAATACCTATGTCCTGAAGTATTTTTAGCACTCTGGGTTTCCAAACCATTTCATATGCTTTTTCAATATCTAAAGCTACAATAATTACATAATTTTCATTTGCAAAATTGTCGAGCACCTCTGTTTCTATATTTATTAAATGATCCATGGTTGATCGATGCTGCCGAAAACCAAATTGATTAGGAGAGAGGTAATTAATGCCTTCTAGATACCACTTAAGTCTTTTGCTTATGATTTTTTCTAATATTTTGCATAAATTACATGTTAACGATATTGGTCTATAACTTGAAGGTAAAGATTGTATTTTTCCTGGTTTTAATATTGGAATAACTATGGCCTCCTTCCAAATATCCGGGAATACTTGCTGTTTCCATATAAAGTTATATATGCAAAGCAAGTAATTAAGACCACTATTTGGTAGGTTTTAAATTATAATATTCGGTAAATTATCGGGCCCTGGACTAGAATTTCCTACTTCTGATAGAACTAGCAAAAGTTCATGCATGTAAATTTCACTATTAATCGAATTAGAATTATCTAATGTATCAAAACTGTAATTTTGTAATTGATTATTTTTTATTAAATTTCTAAATTCATCGCAATAATTATTCGAGTTAGAATTATTGGCAAAAGTACGAGCTAAAATATTAGAGACTTCGATAGGATTACATGTATAAGATTCATCATCTTTCTCTAAAGATATGCCATTATTTCTTCTGGTTCTATTATTAAGACAGTTTATCTTTTTCCACATATCTGCTAGAGGCGCACTGTAGTTAATAGATGACACCCAATCTTCCCAATACTTTTTTCTGTGTTCCTTAAGAATTCTTCTGCTTTTTGCTCTCTTTTTCTTATAATCTATTTGGTATTTAACTGAAATTTGATCTTTATTGGAATGTTTTTTGTAAAGTCTAACTGCTTTCTTAGCTTCTTTCACGGCTATTTTACAGTCTTCTGTCCACCAAGGTAAGTATTTTTTATTAAATATTCCAGATGTTGTGGGAATGGCCTTTATTGCTGCTTCGTATACTAATTTGTTAAATTTGTCAACAATTTCATTAATAGAAAATTCACTTAACCCATTTGGAGATACTTAATTGTTAATCTTTTGATCAATTTCATTACGAAACATATCCCAGTCACCTTTATCAAATTTCCACTTTAATGGAAATTTTATATTTTGAGATGATAATTCATCAACTGTCGTTTGACTTTTAATACTTATTGGGAAATGGTCGCTGTCATATAAATCGTCCAAAGCATTCCATTCAAAATATGGCACTATATTTTGTGAAGCCAGCGATAAGTCTATATTACTTGTGCGACCAGTATTGCAATCAAAATGAGTGGGTTGGCCGTTGTTTAAAATTAACATATCTGTATGTTCATCAATCCAATCAGCTATTAATTTACCTCTATAGTCACATTTTTCAGAACCCCAGTAAAAATGGTGGCTATTAAAATCGCCTACTATAATGTAAGGAATAGGAAGCTGTTCAAGTAAATCATTTAATTCTTGTAAATTGAGAATTCTACTATTTGGGAGGTATATATTACATATTGTTATAGGGAAAGGCAATTTAACTTTAATAGCTACTGCTTCCAGGTTTGTAACTAAATTAATTTTTTCTGGAATTGTGTAAGTTTTAACAAATATTGCGACTCCACCACTAGCCCTGTTACCTGTAACCCTATTTTTGTAAAATGAATCGTATTCTTTGATATTAGAACAATGATCTCCTGTGAAATTCGTCTCTTGTAAGCAAATGTAAGTTGGAAGTAATCTTTTTTTAAGTAATTGTATATTTTCCAATCGTCTATAGTAGCCGTTAACATTCCACTGTAAAATGTCCATATTATTCATTTTAAATTTATAGAAAGAATAAAAAGCGTATCAACTGATTTTTTTTTAATAATCTATGAATTACCTAACATTTGATGTAGTTTTTTTGTAAGTCTAGAGCATCTATTTTTTAAACTTTTATTAATTTTACAGTGTAATGTGTTGCACATATAAATGAGATCTTTTATGTTATCAGTATACGAAAGAACTAGATCTTTAACATTTTGTTTACCTCTTGAATTGTCTAATAAACTAATGAATTGGTCTAGGTTACTAGGAAACTCACTGTCTTTCTTTATTTCATCAAAATCGTTTCCAATACTTCTCCAAACATCTTCTTCATTCTTAGAATCGGATCTTTTTAACTTCTTCTTACTTTTCTTTTTTTCTTTATCTGTTGAAATATTACTGCAACTAGATTCATCAGTTTCTCCTTCCATATAATCACTCTCTTCGTCTTTATTATCTTTTTTCTTATTTTGTAATGTAGATATTTCGCTTGTTGATGGAGAATGGATTCGTTTTATTCCTTTCAGGTTTTCTTCCGGGAGCTGAAATGATTCAGGAACTTGTGGTGTAATAAACTTAGTACTAAATGAAAGATCGCCACGGATACTACTTTCTTGATTAGCACTTCTTATGTTAGGTGGTTGAGCATTTGAAGAGAGTTGAGTTAATTCTGGCATAGGAGATGTGACAACAGGAGGACTAAAAAGAAGATTCTCGGGATTTCTACTTTCATAATTTTCAGTTTCGGTTTCCATATCTAGGGGTTGCATATTGGAAGAAATTTTGGTGCAATTTTTGGCTAAATGACCCATCTTGTTGCAGGTGAAGCACTTTAAAGCGTCCGTTGACACATATATCCAATAATTAGTGTCTTCAAAAGTAACTTGGAAGGACTCGGGCAGTTTAACTTCGTCTTCTGGGCTGATAAACAGCTGTCTTCGGAAGCTCAATATATGTGAGAAACCTGGTTCAGTGGCACCAATTTTCATAACAGATATTTCGGACATTAATTTAATATCAAATTCTTCAAATTTGTTTTGTAACACACAATTCGGTATAACGGGACATACGTTTGACAAAACAATTCTTTTATTCTTGGTCACCAAGGGTTTTATAGCTAAGATATGGTTTTTTACATTAATTGTTTTCTTATCTTCAATTAGGTTATCGGCTGTTTTCTTGGTGTCGAGATAAATACAAACTCGAGCGTTGGAAATTCGTGACACAAATCTAATAGACGCAGCAGGTGTAACGGAAGATAAGCTCATGATGTAATCCCTTAGAGGTATTCCCTCAATCGCATCTAATATTACAGCTTGGTCTTTTTTGGGATAGCACATTGAAGAAGTTACATTTGCATAGCTTGATGTTTTCTGGGACATTGTAGGTAAGTTTGACGATGTGGATGTTTGTGACATTGAGTTGCTTAAGTACGTTGGGTTTGAGGACATAATGAATAAAAGGGTCTCCTGTTACCAGGAGATACCCTTCTTACGTTTCCGATGTTTTGTTTATATCGCGTCGTCCGTAGGCACTGAGATACAAAAACAAGTTGAGCGGAGAACAACACGCGCGTCCGCAGTGAGCTATCGCACAATACTCCGGTAAAGCATATACTTCTTTATCAAAATCTAAAAAAAATTTTTGAAGCTAAAAAAATGGGACCTGTATGTTCTGATAAATGTAAGCTTAAATGTTTTTTTGTGAAATGTATGAAAATACCGCTTCGTATCGCCCAGGTCCACATCAGGAGAATGACTATGGCTACTTAAACGTGTTTCCCCTGACATCAGAGAAAATGCGTTTAAGTAGCCTTAGCCATTCACATGGATACTGTAGATGAGTTTTGAACCACCCTTTATCTTAAAGGGTGGTCCAAAATTCATCAATCAAACTTGAGGATCTGATTCTGTTCCTAAAATAAAATAACTTTTTATACATCTACATCAAAATTAAACAATGGCTTCTTTTTTTTTGAGATTTTGATGTAGGTGTAATAAAAGTTATTTTATTTTAGCAAAAGAATCAGACTCTTAAATTTGATCAGTGAATTTTAGACTTGTGATATAAAAATATAAACAAAATGAGTGGAAATGAAAAGAATGAACGCTTTTTATTGAGACTTCGTACTATAGAAGATATGAAAAATAGTCACTACAATGTGATGGTGAAAGAAGAATTTGAAAAGTTTCTAACTGAAGTGGAAGAGGCAAAATTCGCGGCAAAAAGACACCAGTACAATATAATAGACTAAAACGCTTTAATGTTAGATGAGTTTTGAACCACCCTTTATCTTAAAGGGTGGTCCAAAATTCATCAATCAAACTTGAGGATCTGATTCTGTTCCTAAAATAAAATAACTTTTTATACATCTACATCAAAATTAAACAATGGCTTCTTTTTTTTTTGAGATTTTGATGTAGGTGTAATAAAAGTTATTTTATTTTAGCAAAAGAATCAGACTCTTAAATTTGATCAGTGAATTTTAGACTTGTGATATAAAAATATAAACAAAATGAGTGGAAATGAAAAGAATGAACGCTTTTTATTGAGACTTCGTACTATAGAAGATATGAAAAATAGTCACTACAATGTGATGGTGAAAGAAGAATTTGAAAAGTTTCTAACTGAAGTGGAAGAGGCAAAATTCGCGGCAAAAAAGACACCAGTACAATATAATAGACTAAAACGCTTTAATGTTAGATGAGTTTTGAACCACCCTTTATCTTAAAGGGTGGTCCAAAATTCATCAATCAAACTTGAGGATCTGATTCTGTTCCTAAAATAAAATAACTTTTTATACATCTACATCAAAATTAAACAATGGCTTCTTTTTTTTTGAGATTTTGATGTAGGTGTAATAAAAGTTATTTTATTTTAGCAAAAGAATCAGACTCTTAAATTTGATCAGTGAATTTTAGACTTGTGATATAAAAATATAAACAAAATGAGTGGAAATGAAAAGAATGAACGCTTTTTATTGAGACTTCGTACTATAGAAGATATGAAAAATAGTCACTACAATGTGATGGTGAAAGAAGAATTTGAAAAGTTTCTAACTGAAGTGGAAGAGGCAAAATTCGCGGCAAAAAAGACACCAGTACAATATAATAGACTAAAACGCTTTAATGTCATTGAAGTATGTGGTATCAAGAAATTAGTTACGAATACCGAGCCAATGAAATATTACGTACCCGCTGAAGAAATCTACGATATTATTGATGCTGCTCATATTTCGATTGGTCATGGAGGCCGTGACAGACTCAAAAATGAAACATCAAAGAAATATGCCAACATCACAAAAGAAATGATAAATATTTTTCTTTCCATGTGTGAAGTGTGTCAAAGAAATAAAAGCAAAAAAAGGAGAGGGTTGGTTTCAAAGCCAATCTTGCACACTGAAATGAATAGTCGATGCCAAGTCGACCTCATAGACATGCAGTCTCAAGATGATCGGAACATAAATTCATCATGGTGTATCAGGACCACCTCACCAAGTTTGTGATTCTAAGAGCTCTTACCACAAAAAGAGCCACGAAAGTGGCGTATCATTTGATGGATATTTTTTTAACTTTTGGAGCCCCATGTATTCTTCATTCCGATAATGGAAGGGAATTCGTGAATTCGGTAATAAAAGAGTTAGCATCTTATTGGCCTGAACTGAAACTTGTAAATGGAAAGCCGCGTCACAGCCAGAGCCAAGGTTCGGTGGAAAGGGCGAATCAAGACGTGGAAAAGATGCTGGCTTCCTGGATGCAGGATAACAAAACAACTAAATGGTCAGATGGCTTGAGGTTCGTTCAATTCATGAAAAATAGAGCATTGCACTCAGGAATAAAGCAATCTCCGTATCAAGCAAGGGGTTGACAACATCGAATCTGCCATTTGAATTACTTACAAAACTAAATAATGAGGAGGACTTGGAAAAAGCAATCAAAGAGATGCGTCATAATTTTGAAGATAGAGACAACCTAAGTGAGCAAGAGCAAAATGAAAACGAAAACAATAATGAAGAACACGAACCAGAAGAATATGAAAATGAAGAAAATCAAGCAGAAAAAGATGAAAATGAAGAAAACCAAGCAGAAAAAGATGAAAATGAAAGGAGTAAAGTAGAAAAAGAAAGAAATGAAGGGAAGAACAACGTTGACCAAGAAAAAATCCTTGATAACAAGGAATCATTGATACTGACCGCCAGACAAAATGCGCACTATAATTTGGCAAAACAGGCGAAACGAATGAAAAAGATAAGTGATCAGTCACATCCGCCATTGAAAGTTGGAGATAGTGTCATCGTACCAATCCCAGACGTAGATAAAGGCAAACGTTAAAAATTATAGGCCTGTAGCTATCTTGTCTTCATTTGCTAAGATCTTCGAGTCTCTGGTCTGCGATTTTCTGACAAACCATTGTAAAAATTTAATCAATGACTACCAACATGGGTTCCAAAAGAAAAAATCAGTGATTACCAACCTAGTCGAATATTTGACACCCATTTTCGAGGCTATTGACAATAAGAACGAAGTCGACTCTGTTTATACCGATTTTGCGAGTGCGTTTGATTTGGTTGATCATGCGTTACTGTGTTGCAAGTTGAAAAAACAATATGGCATTCGGGGCAGGCTACTCGACTGGTTCGTTTCTTACCTTGGCGGAAGAGAACAAACCGTAGTGGTAAACGGACATGAATCTCTAAAATATTTTGCAACTTCTGGCGTTCCTCAAGGTTCGCATTTAGGACCAATATTGTTTTTATTGTTCATCAACGATATTGCATCTTGTATACACCACTGCCGGTGTTCTTTGTTCGCTGATGATATGAAGATTTCAAGAGTTATTAAATCTTCATCCGATTCCTTTTTAATTCAATTAGATCTTGACCGTATCCACCAGTGGTGTCTTGACAACAAAATGGAATTAAATGCCTCCAAATGTCGCCACATCAAATTCTCAAAGAAAAAGAAAGTTTTGCCAACTTGCTACCACATAGACAATTGCTCAATTGCACAAACACCGGAAATTCACGACTTAGGAATACTAATTGACTCCAAACTAACTTTTGTGCCACATTTTGACGACATGATAAAGAAAGCATCGAAGATGTTAGGGTTTGTCAAGCGTAACTCAAAGGACTTTAGGCGCACTGACACTAGAATTCTATTGTATAATAACTTCGTACGCAGCATATTAGAATTCGGGAGTATTGTTTGGAACCCCTGTTATGAAGTCCATTCCCAACGTATCGAATCGATTCAGAGATCTTTTACGAGACACTTGGCATATGTAACCCCGCAGATCAACAATAAATTGCAATACAATGGCAGACTTTCAGTTTTTAAAATTGATAAATTATCAGATCGTAGACGCATGCTTGATCTGGTATTCCTGAGAGATCTTGTCACAGGTTCCACCCCTTGCCAGGAACTGTTACAAACCATAGGACTAGTAGTACCCAGGCCCAATACTAGGATAAGGCAGAAGCCTTTCTTCAATATTCCCAGGCATAAAACTAATGTCGGCAAGAATGCTCCTATAATAAGAATGATCAATTCATATAACATCTGGCATAAAGTATATGATTTAGACATTTTTCATGATCGCTCCACAACCTTTAGGAAGAAAATTTTATGTTGCTAAATTATTAAATATTCATTGCATTTTTAATTTATAAATAATTGTATACTTATTATTATTTTATTTTTTTTGACATTTGACATTTCTTTAATTGATGTATGTAACTATTGAGTAATAACGTATTTTTTTTAAGTATCTATTGTAATTATAATTGCAATTTATTGACATGTGAATTTGGACATTTTATATTTTTTGGACATTTTTTTTTTTTGTGTGTAAATTAAATTTTTTCTGACATTGTCTAATTTTTCTTGAAATTTTCATTCTCTCATGTAATAATTAATTGTAAATTAACTTTTCTAGTTGTTAAGTCTTGACTAATGTTGCGTTGTGTTTTAAAAAATAATGTTGTGCATGTCTTTAATTGACATGAATACTGAATATGGACCTAAATGTTAGTTATTTAAGGAAGCTTGTATTCATTTTGTTGACATGCCTTATAAATAAATAAATAAAAGCTGATCTACGTAATATTCTTGGAGTAGTACTAGAAATCACTTCTGAGCAATTATATAAGATTGGAACAAGGAACGGCATATTGGATAAATTATACTGCAGGTAAATACCTATTATTATATCAAGGTGTATGATAGTATGTGTATGTGCGTGTGAGCGTGTGTCAGAGTGAGCGGGTGCGTGTGTGTTTTGTAGTGTGTTGTGTATGTATGTGGGTAAGATGGGAGTGTGGCGCGCGGATGCGTATTTGTGCGTGTGTATGCGTGTGTGGGTGTGTAGGTGAGTGTGAGCGCGTGCGTGGGTGAGTATGAAGGTGCGTGTGTGGATGTGTGTATGTGCGTGTGAGCGTGTGTCAGAGTGAGCGGGTGCGTGTGTGTTTTGTAGTGTGTTGTGTATGTATGTGGGTAAGATGGGAGTGTGGGGCGCGGATGCGTATTTGTGCGTGTGTATGCGTGTGTGGGTGTGTAGGTGAGTGTGAGCGCGTGCGTGGGTGAGTATGAAGGTGCGTGTGTGGATGTGTGTGTGTGCGTGTGTGGATATGCGGGTACGTGTGCGGGTGCGAGTCTTGGGAGCGTGAGAGAGAGCCCGTGTGTAGGTGTTTGAGTGAGTTTAAGTGTAAGTGAAGGTGTAAAAGCACAACATTTATTTTATATTTTATTACAGGTCTGAATTTGACGGATGTAGTGAAAAATTCATCTGCCTGGACGAAGTGCCAAACGTCAACATCACATTAAGAACTGCTGCAAGGAAATCTGCTATTGGAACCGGGCAGGGTTTTGCACGATGTGTGTGCTCTAAGGGTTGTAAGAGCAGCAGATGTCTGTGCAAGAAAAAAGGTTTGCTGTGCAATTCGAAGTGTCATAACAGTTCTGGATGTGCAAACAAATAGGTTCCGAAGTCCACCAGTTATAAGTTATAATTTTTTTTATTTTGTCTTTTAATTTTCTTACTTGTGTTGTAGTAGACAAATAAAGCTTTGTCTAATTTGTTTTATTTCAAGATAATATTCTTAACAATTAGTTAAAATGTTCATTACATTTTTTAATAATAAACGATTTCGAAAACATTTTCTATGATTTTTTTATTTAATATTCTCAGTTACAAGTAGTTTTGACTTACATTTTTGGTTAAAACCACTTTTGACCGATACATCTTAGTCAAAATAACTATTACCCAATATTTTTGCAGTCATAAGTGGTTTTGACCAATGTCTTCAGTTAAAATCACTTTTGACTGCCAAAATCAGTCAAAACTGTTTTTGACTAACGACATCGGTCAAAACCATTATTGACTGATTTTTGCAGTCAAAAGTGGTTTTGACCGGCTATGAGTTTTGACTGTAACATATACACCTGATGATGAATAATTTCGAAACCGGTCGTGTTATTTGTTAAAAGTTATAACAATATCTTAATATAGTGAAAAAGTGCAAGAAAAGTGTGTTTTATTAGTGTACAATACGAGGGATTAACTCTTTTTTAATAAGTGTAGTTCTTAATGCCGCACAATCAGTCACTACCTTAATAGGGACACCTATTAAATAAATTCTAAAACGTTTAAGAGACTCGACTACAGCGAGAGTTCCAAGCTCGTAACTATGATAGTATTGTTCCTCCTTACTTGTAACCCTGCTAAAATATGCTACAGGTTTCAAAACGTTATCTTTTTGATATTGCAATAAAATACCACCTAACCCTATCTTACATGCATCTGTATGTAGTTCAGTTTTGGCTTCCGAATCGTATATAGCCAAAACGGGTCTATCTACTAGTCGTTGCTTGAGGCTTTCAAAACTTTTTTCTTGGTCATCACCCCATTGCCAAGCTACATTTTTTTTGGTTAACTCTGTCAAAGGACGTGCTATCAGTGCGAAGTTTTTAATAAATTTTCTAAAGTAAGACGTCAAGCCTATGAACTGCCTAATTTCATGCACATTTGTGGGCCTTTTATATTCGGAAACGCATTTAACTTTAGCTAAGCCCGGTTGTATCGTTCCTGCCGAAATTTCGTGACCGAGATAAGTAGTAGAATCTTTTAAAAATGTACATTTGCTCAAATTTAATTTTAAGTTCGCATTCGTTAATAAATTCAAAACTTTCTCAAGTAATCTTAAACCATCCTCTACAGATATAGTCGGTAATAAAATATCATCTAAATACAATGCAATACTTTGATCTACCCTAACTAATGTCTTTTGAATCAGTCGAGAAAATACAGCCGGAGCATTCGCCAGCCCAAAAGGCATTTTTAGGAATTCGTATTGCCCAGACGGGGTAACAAAAGCGGTTTTATGTATCGAGTCATCATCTAGTGCTACCTGATAATAGCCCTGAGCTAGATCTAGCGTTGTAAAAAAAAATTTATTAGAAAGCTTATTCACTTGATCCTCTATATGAGGCAATGGATAACGGTCCTTAATAGTAATAGAGTTTAAAGCCCTATAATCAACGCAAAGTCGATAATCACCCCCTTTCTTTTTAACTAATACTACAGGGCTCGCATAATCAGACATCGACTCCCTTATTATTCCAGCTTCTAACAAATCCTTCACTTTATCGTTGACTATTTGACTTTCCTTAATCGACAATCTATATGGTTTGCAATACACAGGTTTATTATTTTCAGTACTTATATGCATCTTAATGAGGTTGGTGCACCCTAGATCCCTGGTACAACTAGCAAATGAATGAGAGTATTTATTCAAAAGTTCTAGTAATTCACTATTTTCATCATCACGGAGATGACCTACATTAATATCTGAAAGAGTTATTCGTTTTTGGACAGTTTTAGCCTCATTAATGCACAAGATTCTAGCCTCATTTTCTAAATCGGGTAGTGTCACTAACTCGGCTCTAGCTATGAGTTTATTAGCAGGCCACAAAAAGTCTGTATTGCCCATATTAAGAATTTTCAGATACGATCTATAACACCTAATTACAGCAGACGGTATAAAATACGTAACGTTACCTAATTGCATCCACACTGTATGTGTCAAAAATATTAACTCCTCTGAGTCACAATTAATATATACCTCAGTAAACACCTGACTTTGTTTGGGTATGGTTATAGAATTCTTAAGATACACTGAATATTTATAAACAAAATCGGACGAACTTAATTTGATGTCACAAAGTAAGTCTTGTATTTTATGACTGTGAACAAAACAAACTGTAGATGAAAATGTAACTAAGCTATTATTCTCACTGTTTATCATGGCTTGTCCAATAATTAAATCAATATCAGACGGAAGACAGTTTACAATTTCAGCTAAACCTCTTAATTCTATATTATCGATTTCTACTAACAGCTGACATACACCAAGAGAGTTTACACAACTACCGCCAAATCCTTTCATAATTGTAGTGCTAGGTTTCCTAATAAGTTTCAAATCTTTTGCACGTAAATCAGAAATGATATTGAGTTTACTGCCCGTATCTATGTATGCTAGTATTTGTTGTCCATTTATCAGCACCGTTCGTTTATAAGTGTCAACATATATATTGTATGTTATGTGCATAGTACGACTAACCTTTTGTTGCTGTTGTGAGCTGCTCGTACCGTTGCTCGCACCAAACCAGCACGTTGCAGCTGTATGACCGTTGCGTCGGCAAAACTCGCAGTGTAGTTGCTGTCTGCAATCCTTGGATTCATGGCCCGACCGACGACAGAGATAACAAATTTTCGGCTGCAACTGATATTGTGTTGAAGTATTCCTCGGAGTGCCGTTACCTCTTCTCCAAGTCGATTTTTGCAACAAAGTGTTTTGATCAGTCTTCTTAACGTCTCCGAGCGCCGATAAGTAGCCATAGTACAACTGCTCCGGGGTCTCGCATTTGTATGCCTTGGCGTTGGCTCTAAGCTCAACTGGTAAGCCACGTATTATGCATGAAAGAGCATTTTGACCTTCAATTTTACATTTCTTAAGAAGCGATGACTTGTCGTGATAGTATTTAGTCATGGTTTCTGCATCTTCCTTCTTCCTTGCCAGCATTCGCTCTAATTTATCAACATAATCACTTGATCGGGGAAAAGCTAGTTGTAATGTTTGCTTCCATGATTCCCATGACATGTCATAGCTTTCTAAGTCATCATACCAATCTCTTGCTGAGCCACGTAGTCGGAGTTGCATAATAAATATACGATCAGTATCGTCCCAACCGTAAATGTCTCCTAATTGGTCGATCTTGTGAAGCCATCCAATCACATTGCTATCGATGTCCTCGGATCGATATTTCGGTATTATTTCTGCATCGATAGCAGTAACGTGTCTCCTTCTCACCTTCCTCGATTGATTATGACCTGAGAAAAAAAAATCGCTATTTTCGTCTGACGAACTAGTATCATCATAGTTGTCCACTTTCCTCTTACCCAAACCGGTAGCGTAAGGTCCGGACATTTTCAAATCACCACTTCTGAATTATTAAACAACAGTACTTTACTATTTCAATATTTATTTGAACAGAGTAACTTCTCATTAACAGTCGTTACAATAATGTCGATAATTCATGACAGCAAGCTCTTAAATACTAGAAAAGTGATCAATTGACCATTTAACATCCTCTAAAAATAATTATTAGAATAACATAAATGAATCAGACTGCAAATAGTTCCGCTTACCATTACCGGAAGTTGGTAACAAATTATTAGAATAACATAAATGAATCAGACTACAAAAAAAATATATAAGCTTAGATAGATATAACTTATTAAATTACCAGTTTAAATTAATCATACTTATTAATTAATAATTAAAATGTAATCATTGACGTCCATAGTTCTCCTTAGTTCCGCCTACCATTACCGGAAGTTGGTAACAATAACTACTGGAACTCTACTTGTTTTGGGTTCCTATTGTTGACCAGCTGGTTTGCGACTGGTGGTCTATGGTTATTATTATTTTTTTCATATTTTTTTCGTAACGATGCTTTGGTTTAACGATTTAAAGATTTGTACTCGCCTATCATTGAAATCATTTGTAGTGTGCCAGTAATTGATCACTGGTTTGCTATTGGTACAATGTAGTGGCTCCTAAGGATGACCAGATTTTAGTTTAACTTTAGTTTTTATTGTTTTAGATGAAAGATGCCGCCTAAAAAACACTTTTTCAAATATAGTGAGGAAGATTTACATAAGTGTCTCGAAGACATTAGTAAAGGCGATAAAATAAGGCCAACATGTCGAAAATATCAAATCCCTCACTCGACAGTTATAAACAAACTGAAAATGAGACATCCTGTGCAGCGTAAAATGGGACCACCAACAATTTTGACTCCACAAGAAGAATTACTATTGACCAGATGGATCAATGCTAACGCTAAAAAAGGAATTCCTTTCACAAAGGATCGTTTATTGGAAACTGTTAGCCAAATAATAAAAGAAGACGGTCGAAAAAATCCTTTTAAAAATGGGACACCTGGAAGAAAATGGTTCCAAAGTTTTCTGAAAAGGCATTCCGATATAAGTCAGCGACATGCTGAATTTATAAACACAGCGCGGAGCAGGGTTACAGAAGAAAGCCTAAGAAAATGGCACTCTGAATTAAGAGAATTCTTAATTTGCCAAAATGCCGTAAATATTCTAGACGATCCTGATCGAATTATAAATGCTGATGAATCAGGATTCAATATTTGTCCATCTTCAGGTTTGGTGCTGGGTCCTAAAGGAATGCCTAATTTATACGAAATTCAAGATAAGGAAAAAGAAAGCATTACTGTCTTGGAGACTTTTTCGGCAGCCGGGAAAATTTTACCCGTCCTTATAATTTACCCTTATGAAAGAGTTCCTCTTGAAATAGCGCGAAGTATACCAGAAGGCTGGGCCATCGGAAAATCACCAACAGGATGGATGACATCCAGAGTTTTTCATGGTTACATTGCCAATACATTACTACCAGCACTACGAAAATCCAATGTTAAATTTCCTGTTTTGTTTCTTATCGACGGTCACAAGTCGCATATTACCTACGAAGTTAGCGAAATTTGTACTGAAAATCGAATTATTTTGTATGCCCTTCATCCTAATGCGACACACATTATTCAACCAGCTGATGTATCTGTTTTTAGACCGTTGAAAAATTCATGGAAAAAGGAAGTTCACAAGTGGAAAAGCGAGACTGGAAATAGAGTTACTAAGAATCGCAATGAAATCTGCAACTCCTGAAATAATACGTAATGGATTTCGCAAATGCGGATTGTATCCATTCAATGCTGAGGCTATAGATTTTACTAATCTATAGCCTCAGCATTGTTTCATTACCTATTGAAAATGACCGGGCTGAAGAACATGAGAACAATCTTGAAAATGATACTCTGTGCAGTCGTGCAGATTTAAGAGAACATCGAACACCGAGTCCTATTTCTCCAAATTTATTAGAGGAAATATATTTAGCTGATTCTGTTCCAGGCCCATCAAATCAACAGCCAAAAGAAAGAGAAGTATTCCTACAGAATTACCTTGAAGTAACACCATTAAAAGATAAGGGTACCACAAAACAACTGGACTCTAGACCCGACTTGACAAAAATGCCAATAAGCCCTGCATTTTCCAACGCAATTTTGTGGCCTACCGAATCTCCAATAAAAAAAGCTAGTAAGAAAAAGTCATTAAAGCAGCGATTACCGAATGCTATTGGTGCGGCTGAGTGGGTGAAGTATTGGAATGAAAAAAAAGAAGAAAAGGAAGAAAAGGAAAAGAAAAAAATGGCTCGAGCAGAGAAGAAAATGTTAAAGGATAAAGAAAAAAAAGAGCAGCCTAAACGGAAACGGATTAAGAAAAATGTTAGCATAGAATCTGAGTCAGATGATGATATACCATTAAATTTGTTTGCCGAAACACCTGCATGCCTTGAAGGTAACTTAGAGAAGGGATATTACGTAATCGTGAAGTATGAGGGCGAATACTTCCCTAGGAAAGTCAAAGACATTGATGGATGTAACGCTCAAGTGTCTACAATGGTGTTATCATCAGCAAACACTTTCAAATGACCTGAAAGAGAAGACACTATATGGTATAACCGTGACAGTATAGTGGAGGTAATAAAACAACCTGTTGCTTTAAACAGCAGAGGTTCTTACAAGGTTGAAGAGATGGGCAAATTTTTACAGTGGGCATAGATCTGGTTGTATTGCTATCTGGTCAGGTCATCTTTTCTTGTGATTTTGAAGATTATTTAATAAAACTTTATTAGCCCAATTTTTTTTATTAGGCTAATAAAGTTTTATCAGAGATAGCGTTGAGACTGATTAATTTGATTTAAGTTCCTACTCAATTGTGATATACTCGTTAATTAATGATAATAATTTAATGCAAAGTTATGTTTCTCTTTGAAATAAAGTTCTAATTTTAATATAGTATCTTTATCAGTTAGGAAGTAACCATGACTGAACTATTGAAAATACTTTAAGATAAACTTTTAAGTAAATAAATATATGAAAGTCAATTATTAATAAAAAATGTGATTTGTTTTTGTTTCTGATTCCTTTTCTTTATTTTTTTAAAGTGGGTCAACTATCAGGGCAAAAGTGGTCATTTATTGGAGCGTACTGGTCAAATTTAGGCTAATTCATATTTGTGGGATTGTTTATAAATTATACAAAAAAATAAATTATTTGGCTCCAAATCATTTGTAAATAATACAACGTTAGTAAATTATAAACAATTTTATATATTATTTTCCAGTTTTTAACTACTAAATGCAAGGTCAGAGCATTTCAAAGACAAAATTGTTCTTAACTGGTTGGGACTGGTACACCAATCCTACCTCATCAGTACGTTACACTTATAAAAACGGCCAAGAAAAAAGGCCCACCTTATACTGTTATAGAGCTGACACACGACAATTTCTTTGATTTAAAACCCCTTGGTGTTGGCAACTACGCCGTTACAGACGATGGACAAAAGTTGAGATGGTCAGATATAAAAGTTTTAAAAGTTGACAGAGAAAACCTAAACAAGTTTTTCTTTAAGACTTCATACGATGATTCAGAGTACAAATCAGTATGCACTTTGACCAAAAGACAATCCAAGTCAAACTTTGTAGCACCTACAATATTGAAGAAAATGTATGCACAAAAACTTAAAGTTCCTGAAACAAAAACACGGGGAATTCTTAACCTAATACAAAAAGATGTGATACCTAAATTCTACGAAGATTTTTATATTAATCTTTAAATGTGATATTTGTACCATTTGCCTTTAACACAGACTGATTTTTTACACTGTAGTATATACACTTGATCTCATTTTTAAACTTATAGGTAGTAGTAAGAAAAATTTAGCTACAACTAAGCCAGACTCAAAAATCAAACTCAAATTTTTTTATTCAGAATAAATTTTTTTCAAATATTCTCTGAACGTCGGGGCTACACAGATGCCTACCACCGGTTCGGGAACTAACCCGGCGAGAAGAACCAGCGTAAGAAACTCGCACGGGGCCATCTTTTTCTAAAAAGATGGAAAATTACAAAAAAATATATTATAAAATAACAGTGTCATTATGACTAAATAAAATACAACGAGTGTACTATTATTATACATATTATAATGAAACAGCTCTGCAGGGGGCGACCTTATTCCCATGGTGTACTATCATTCATGAAATCAGTAACTTTATAAGGTAAAGGCGCCTATTAACGCGGTATGCAAAATTGGCATCAATTACCGATGTATTCGTATTTTCGTATTTTAATTGAATAGCAATAACTTTAGCACAATATTATTTCGGACATGTTTTAACTTGTAGTATTTTACATCGAACTGATGAGCGCTAGTTGGCATATCACTCTATGAACGGATCAAAAATAATTAGTTTGTGCGACGGCAGCGCAGGAGCAGGTTGTGTGCATACAAACACGTGCCAATTCATGTAAGTGCATATACACATTTTTGTTACGTTATTTAAAAGTAATACACTTTATAACTGACTATGGATATTGTTTACTGGTTTTTGTGTTTTTATGGGAGTATTATCTCGTACTTTTCATGGTGAAATTTAGTATAAATACTTAGTTACATTGAGAAATACAATTCGCGGTAATAGATGCTTAAAATTGGGAGTAGCATCTAATACCGAGGGTACCCTCGGTAATGGATATATTGAGGGTTCTATTTTGTTATATATATTTATGATAATTAACTGTCGTTGTAGTAAAAGTTGAAAAATCTGCCTGTCCTTATGAATTCTAAAAACAAAAAATCAATTTCCGATGTATTCAAAATCCATTAAAAGTCATTAATTTTTTAGAAAAACAACAGCTACTTTAAGTATAGGTTTTGTACTGGGTGCCAAAAACGTCATAAAAACATTTGCAATATTGAATTGACAAAAGATTGATAATGCGGCATATCTTGTGATTAAAAATACAATTTTCCATGAAAATTTAAATCTGTTTATGCGAAATGATACCCGAAAATCATACATGTATTATAACAGTCGGAATTACATTTTAAAACATTTGTTTCTACTCCCATTACCGCGGCATACCTCGGTAATAGATCCTACCAGAATCTATTAACGAGTGCAAAGTACTCGGTAATACAGATTTCATACAAAATCTATCACCGAGTGATACGGCAACCAATATTCATATTTAGGGTTCCGTTATTGAATAAAAACTCACTATTTTATTTAGTTCTTTTTCATATTCAGAAATTAGATACTAAGTGTGGATTGCACCATGATTGTCATATGTCATACTACTACAAATTATATTATATTGAGTCTATTTAGGCATACTATAGTGGGGCCAAGCTTGAGAAAAGTTGTTCAGTTTTATTGTGAAAATCGTCTCGCTGCGGGAACAAAACGATTAAAATTTCATGTTGTATAATGTCATTTTAGGCTTGATTGATTGATCCATTACATTAATAGTAGAAGACACTCATTCACATTAATAATAAAAGACAGATTACTAAGGGCCTTCTCACACTAGCGAGTTGCGAGGGGGTTCATAGCAGAGCGAGTACGCAACGAGTACCTACGCGCCACCGGCGACGGCGCTATTCGCGGCGACCTCGCTGTGGTCCCGCGGCGAGCTCGCTGCGCATTCGCTCTGCTATCAACCCGCTCGCAACTGGCTAGTGTGAGAAGTCTGCTCCCACCTCATTATCGCTCTTCTGTACGCTATAGTCAAGGACCTTGCTATCAGTAATACATGTGAGCAAATCTCGACCAGAAATAAGTGTTATTCATTTCTATCTTGCAGAAAAAATGGAAACGAAGAAACGTAAAAAATACACTAACGCAGAGCTAATTTCTGCTTTAGAGTTAATAAAACAAGGTACGAGTATATACCAAGCATCTCGACAATTTAATATACCAGAGACGACAATAAGGAACAAGCGAGATGGTATATATGAAAATGACACTTGTGGTGTACAGCCTGTGCTAAATATTCAAGAGGAAAAACGAGTCGTCGATTGGGTTCACTATCTTGGTAAATGTGGATTTCCAGTCACCAAAGAACAGTTGCTGGATACTGTCGCTGCACTAGTGAAGAATTTAGAACGCCCTAATCCATTTAAAGATGGAAGACCCGGAAAAAACTGGTACCTGGGTTTTTTGAAACGACATCCGACATTAAGCAAACGCGTGGTACAAAATCTTCCTTTGAGTAGAAATCAGATCACAGAAGGATCAATACGAGGGTGGTTTGGAAGAGTTCACTCGTATTTTGAGGATAACAATTTGTTCGAAGTTTTTGAGGACCCGAAACGCATATACAACTGCGATGAAACAGCTTTCTTTTTATGTCCGAAAGAGAAGCAAGTTTTAGTTAAAAAAGGTAGCAAACGTGTTTATAATAGTGTGGCCAACGATGAAAAAGAGTGTTTGACTGTTTTAGTTACTGTTTCAGCGATGGAGACATTGCTCCTCCTATGGTACTATATCCATATAAGAGAGATATCCCAAAAAATATAAAATTATCTGTACCTGGATGGTGGGGACTCGGATACACCGAATCTGGCTGGATGACCATGGAGTCTTTTTACGAATATATTACTAATGTATTCTATCCTTGGCTTTGCGAAAACGAAGTTACTTTCCCTATAGTGCTATTTTTAGATGGCCACACATCACATATATCTTTACCTTTGACAACATTTTGTAAACAAAAAGAAATCGTGTTGGTTGCTTTACTGCCGAATGCTACACACGTCTTGCAACCTCTTGACGTTGCTGTATTTAGACCAGTGAAAGGGACTTGGAAAGATATTGTCCATGATTTCCGTATTAACAATGATTACAAACGACTAAAGCGACCAGATTTTGCTAAAGAAGTTCAAAAATGTTTTGACAGATGTTTGAAGGCAGAAACAATAAGAAATGGGTTCAGATGTTGCGGAATTTTCCCGTTTGATCCAAACAATATAAACTATGAGAAACTTTTACAACAAGCAAAACCACCACAAGAAAATCAACTTACAACTGACGATAGTACGGATCAGAATAATGAGTCACAAAATACAGTATATGTAGATAAAGATGAATGGTTTAAAAAACAATTTGAGAGTCGACTGTCACCAGAAACTTAGAAGAAATTTAAAGGTGCAGACGGTCATTGTACTGGAGACCAAACGTACGAAAAGTTGTTTTTATTTTGGTGGAACATTGCGTCAGAAAACCGCGATCATCAGGCTAATACTAGTTTTGAACTAGGAAACACAACATTAACTAATAATGTTGATCAAAATGATATATCAGAAATGATTTTTAACTTAAGAGTTGGGACCTGATAGTGTTCTAAGCTTGTGCAGCATAGAGGATACTAGGAGACATGAAGAGGTGATACCAACAACTGACCCAAAATTTATACTCCCACCATCGCAACTATTTCCTAGACCTGAAAATAATTCCATATCCATGTCTGCAAAGATTCCATCTCAAAATGACGAGATTATTAAGTCAAATAGTAAGGTTGACATAATGGATAAAACTACCAGTATTATTGACAATACAATAAATCAAGACCATAATGTTATGCCACCTGCCTCTCTAGAACCTTTACCTACAGCGGAAGTAAAATTGCAAAATTTGATTGAAAAAAAAAACATCGCAGCATTCTAGGTGCGTTTCTACTCCTAAATCGAGTAACTGTAATAGTCCTCAATTCTATTTATTTGAAGTAGAAGATGATGCTCTTTCTATTTTAAGCACAAATTATAATCAGGATAAGTTTATGGAACGAGATCAAAACCCAGTACTTTGCCAAAATAACACACAAATTGCAGCAACGCCCCAAAAAAATAAAGAAACTCCGAGCACGATTTCAAGAGATATTCAAAATATTCCTACGCCGTTTAAAAATATACCTACGCCATTCAAACAGGCTTTTTATTTTCCAAAAGCAAAACATAATTTGCCTAAAAAAAAAAATAACCAAAAAAATAACACCAACTGTAGCTACTGCAGATGAATTTATAGAGCATCTAAAGCGAACAGAAAAGGAAAAAGATGAGAAAGAAATGCTTAAACAAAAAAGAAAAAATGAAGCTGTAGAAAAGCGGAAGGAAAAGGAAAATATAAAAGGACTAAAAGAAACGCAAGCATTACAAAAAAACAAAGAGTCCGTCTACAAACAGAAAACAGTCCCGAAGAAAAAAGGTTCACCAATAGAAAAGCCAGGCAGCTCTCAGCATGTAACTCCTGCTAAGAAGGGCAACAAGCAATCCGGTGAACTGAAGACCTCGTTACGAAGAAAATGTGGTAGCTACGACGATTGTTCTGATTCAAACTTTTCCTTATCAAATAAAAATTCTGACAAAAAACAGAGCAAGTTCTTTAAAAAAAGTGTTTCACCCATAGCAGACTGCTCTCATCAAGTAACTCCAGCTAAGAAAAGAGGCTACAAGGAATCGAGTGAACAGAACACCTACCTAGGAAAAGAAGTTGGCAGCGACGACGATTCTCCTAATTCGAATAATCAATTTTCAATTGTGGGCAAAGAAAAACGCATTTGTTTTTTCGACACTGATTCTGATGACTCTGTAGTTACTGCAAATGAATTGATAGAACACCAAAAGCTAAAAGAAAAAGATGAGAAAGAAATGCTTAAACCAAACTTTGAGGCTGTAGAAAAGGAAAAGGAAAGACTAAAAGAAACGCCACAGGTATTACAAAGTAATAAAAAGTCTGTCAACAAACAGAAAACGGTCTCAAAGAAAACATTTTCACCGAAAGCAAAGCCAGGCAGCTCTCAGCAAGTAACTCCTGCTAAGAAGGGCAACAAGCAATCGGGTGAACTGAAGACCTCGGTACTAGGAAATGTTGGCAGCGACGACTATTCTCCTAATTCAAATAATCAACTTTCAATTGTGGACAATGCAAAACGCGTTTGCCTTTTTGACACTGATTCTGACGATTCAGTTTAATAAACATATTTTTTATGCTAAGCCTAAGTTAAAGTTACCATTGATTTAAAACGAAAGTTCCTATTAAACAGTTAGTTCCTATAAATTATTGACTAATTAGTAGTTGATGTTAATTATTAAGTTTTTAATGAAAATAATAATAAAGAATTTGAAAAAGAAAAAGAAGAAGAAAAAAAGAATTTAAAACAAAGAAGAAAAAGTATTTTTTAAGAATTAATAATAACAAGAAGAAAAAGTTTTTTTTTAAGAATTTTGTTATCTTTTTACATTAATTATAATGTTATTTTTCTCATTATTCTAAAATAAATATCTCTATAGTATTTAGGGCCGATAGGCCCACATAGTGCACTGTTAGTGTGCATATTATCAAATTAACGAGTTCAATGCACTCCCGCGGCGAGCTAGCTGTGCACTCGCTCCACTATCAAACCGCTCGCAGCTCGCTAGTGTGGCCTAGGCCCTTGATGCTAAGTAGTTTATTTATTAGGTATGTACTATAGGGTAAATATAATTTAACCCTGTATAGTTAAGTATAGTTAACCCGTAAAAACATAAATATTGTTTTTAAGGTAGGTTGAAAGTTACTATATTGCCGCCAATTTTGTTTCTGTGAGTAAATAGTTTACTTAATTAATTAATCATGTTTTTGAAATAAGTAAAGTCGATCTCAATGTTTTATGTATTGTTTTAATTTTAATATATTTAATTTTATACAGAACCATCAGGATAAAATAGTATTTTATTTTTCTACACTCGGTATTAGGAGGCGCATACCGCGGTAATAGATAAAGTCATAGGGCATGCCTCGGTAATAGGGGAAATCGTATTCCTGACAAAAAAATATAATAATAAATACAACGCTTTAAAATAAATAAAAAGAAGTTAACAGGGTACCATACAAAATGTCTATTAAACGTTTAAAAAATCCTAATTTGCGGAGAACCGTCTTGATTACGAAATATTTCACTCTAAAGTCAAATTCGGCGATTTACCACGGTAATAGGTGGTACCTTAGTACGCTTTGGTACACAAACGTTCTTTAACAACTTTTTTAAATCTATTAATTGAGAGATTTTGAACGATTTCTGGGATCTTATTATAAAGGCGTATACATTGACCTTTAAAAGAATTTTTGACTTTAGTAAGTCTAGTCACCGGAATTTCAAGCTTATGTTTATTACGAGTATTTCTCCCATGGGTATCACATTTTTTCGTGAATTGATATATATTCTTTTTAACAAATAATACATTTGATAGGACATATTGAGAAGCAACAGTTAAGATTCCAGTTTCCTTAAATTTTTCTCTAAGTGAAGTAATACGGGCCAACTTGTAGATTGCCCGCACAGCTCGCTTCTGCAGCACAAAAATTGTATTTGTATCTGCAGCATTGCCCCACAGCAAAATGCCGTAGGACATAATACTATGAAAGTAACTAAAATACTAAAATACCTATAGAGGAATCTTAAACAAGTATAGAGGAAACTTAATTTAATACTAAGTATTAAATTAAGTTTAAGTTTCCTCTGGACTTATAATTATAACAATTACGTGCTAAAACTCTATGAATTCCATGAATAGAATGAAGATGTCAGAAGTTATAAAGTCTTTATAACCTAACATGCTGATATCTTCATTCTATTCATGGAATTCATAGAGTTTGAGCACATAATTGTTATAATTAAGTCTATTAGATTGTTGAACTGTCCTTTATACTTAAAATAATGTCTGTTTAAGTTTTTGAAGCATTTATTTTTGTTACTTTATTATATTGTATTTATTTCTAAAATACTGTTTTTGTCATACATTTTTTTTCGTTGATTTAATAAGAAAGTTAAAATGCGTAAAAGTGAGATTTTTATGTTTTTTTTAAATAGCATAGATATGATTTGTAGCGAACGTATTTTTGTTAAAATATATAAGTAATAAAACATTTTTTATTTTTTGATTTGTGGCCTTTAAATCAACATGATAACATTATTTATGAAAAGTATTTTATATGCTAAAGGGACTTTATCTGCTCCTACTAGTCTGTAAAATAAAGTTATCATTGAGCTTACAGAAACAATGGAAAGATAATTAAATAACGCATCGATACATATATAATACAACACCGCTGAAAGGAATAGCTGAGAAAAAAATAAGAAATAAGTACGAAAATAAAATAATATTCTATGAGCTCTCCTGAAAAAACTATGATTTTGAGATGTGGCCCTTTAGTTTATGAGCAGCGATATGATTGTGGTTCTTACATTTAGTTATTCTTATGAAGATAAACTCGATTCTAAACCTTAATACTTGTTTCATAAACAGGGTATTAGAATGTTAGTAGCAAACCTTTGGCTCTTATACTCACTGTACACTAATCTTATGAATATTATTTTAAGCCATGGTGATTTTTCAAGGCCACAAGTTGGACTTCAAGGAAGGGTAAGGAGTGAACACCTGTGGCGAGAATTAGCCGAAATTTTAAACTCGGTGGGTGGAAATGGTGTTAACAAAACTCCTGACAAATGGAAAAGGGTAATAAGATATTAATTATTAAGCAAAGTATGTACTGCTGTTGCTTGGGTACCTCTGAAGACCATTTATTTCAATGTATTATTTTATATTTCATGCTACAGGTATGGTCTGACTGGAAAACGAAAACAAAAAAGAAAGCCTCCCTGGTGGGCCTGGTAAGGGAAAACCATTAAGTCGACTTGAGGAGAGGGTGTTAAGAGTAATTGGGATCACTGCAATAACTGGAACTCAAGCCATAGAAGAAGCAGGTTTTCAAGTGAGTGAACCTTCATATTATTATATTAATGTTATATCTTGTTTTAATAATTCTATAAAAACTTGCATATTTCTGATCAACAATTATATTTTTGTACTTAGGAACCATCTTTACCTCAAGTGAATACAGCTGAAACAGAAGAAAGGGTACCATCACCAGAAGAAATTGAGCTCATGACAATACCTCCAGAAGATACATCCATAATTACAGTGCCAGCAGATGTAACATCTCCTCCACCAGCACATCCAGTCAGTCCTGTGCCAGGCCCTTCTAATAGTAGAACTATACAAGGAGGTAACTATTATAAAATTAGTATTGTAATAGGCAATTTGACAGAAAAATTGTTGTTTTATAATTTTTCGGTCTATTCATTGTGTAAAGGCGTTAATGAAAAAGGTATTCCTATAGAACGATTTGTATTCAATAACCAAGATAATTAATTAGGAACTTGACAAAATATATTTTTGGAAAGAGAGAGAGAGTTCACACGCGGCGCTCTGGCTGGCACAAGAACCAGCCAGAGCGCGGAAACGAAAAGGTCAATGTCAATGCAAGACACAGATGATGGCGCCTACGCCGGGCGGAAGCGCGGTGTTGCCACTTCACATATTATTTTATTAACTTAAGTTTGCTGCTACTTCACATGCTGGCCCCGTTGGAAGCGAAGATTCCAAAACAGGTAGCGGGCAGAGCCGGTTGTAGGCGCGCCGTAGAGTCCCTGAGGTCGTCTGGATGTCTGCTACTCGCGCGATGCCATCTGAGCCAGGGTAGAGGTGGACCACACGTCCAAGCAGCCAGCGGTTCGGAGGCAATCGATCGTCCTTGACCAACACCATCTCGCCTAGATGAAGTTGACTGTGATCACCTTTCCATTTTTGGCGGCATTGCAGCTCAGCAAAGTATTCTTTGTAGAATCGTTTCCAGAAGTGGCCCTTTAATGTGCTTATTCTTTCATATCTAGTCTGTAGGTGTAATGGCCTCTGATCATCTATTTGCTCTGGAATATTGGTCATTGTTCTTCCGATCAGGAAATGGGACGGTGTAAGTGGGATTAGGTCAGTGGGATCGGAAGAAAGAGGAGTTATGGGCCTAGAATTGAGTATGCCTTCTATCCCTACTAATAGAGTGTACATTTCTTCGTATGTTAAATTGGTAAGTGTTAAAACTCTTTTTAGATGATGCTTAATCGACTTTACTGCTGCTTCTGCTAAGCCGTTAAAGTGTGGTGAATACGCGGGAGAAAATTTAAAATTAATCGCTAACTCTGATGCCGAGACACCTATCTCCTCACCACTCGCCTTCAAGAACCTAGCCAGATCCCTGCTAGCCGCAGTAAAATTGGTTCCGTTATCGGAATAGATACTGATGGGCTTTCCCCTACGAGCAACGAATCTCTGCAGCGCTGCGAGGAAGCCATCTTTTGACAAGTCTGTCACCAGCTCAACGTGTACAGCCTTTACCGCCAGACAAACAAAAACGCAAATCCACGATTTAATTAATTTGCACCCTCTACCTTTCTTGTCAGCAATCAAGATTGGGCCTGCGTAATCGACTGCTACATTTAAGAACGGATACGTCATAGAAAGACGTTCCTTTGGCAAGTTACCCATGACTGGTTGGATTGATCTACCTGCGAAACGACAGCACTTAATACAATCATGAACTGTTTTTCTTGCTAGATTACGACCTGCGATTGGCCAGTATTTTTGACGAATAGTGGATAATAAATGCTGTGGTCCCGCATGCATAGTGAGTATGTGATAGTGTTGGAAGATTAATTTCGTAAGATGGTGTGAAGCATGAAGTATGATAGGGTGCTTGGTATCGTAACAATATTCCGAATTTGATAGTCGTCCTCCGACGCGTATCAGACCGTCATTATGCATAAACGGTCGCATATTCTGTAAACAATTTTTTGCAGGTAAGTTATTATTTTTTGATAAAGTGGAATATTCTTTAGGAAATATTTCCATTTGTGCTAATTTACATAATGTTTGATTAGAGGACACAAGTTCCTTGACTGTTAGATGTCCAGTGTATTTATTGTGTGAGTGACGGCAGTTATATATGAAGCGCTGAATATATGCCATGACTCTCTGTAGTTTGCAAAAATTTGAAAACCTTTCTATCCAATTTCCCATCTCACTAGAGACGCTGGAAGTTACTTGAGATGACAGTGCGACATCGCAAGGAATGGACGAAGCTAAATTTCTTTTATTTACCTCAGGTAGTAATTCTTCCTTTATTTTTACAGGATTCTCTGGCCATGTTGACTCGTCGTATTTAAGGAAAGACGGGCCGGACCACCACCTCTGCTCGTGCAGAAGCTGAGTGGCATCGAGGCCTCTACACCCTATATCGGCTGGATTGAGAGCTGTAGGCACGTAACGCCATGACAAAGGATCAGAACATTCAGCTATCTCGTCCACTCTGTTCCTAATATAAGCCTTAAGCTTTGAAGACTCTGTTTTAATCCAACTAATAACAATGGTAGAGTCACACCAGAATACCACCCGGTCAATGACCCTGTACAAACTGAGCGCCTTATTCACCTTTTTTGTAAGTCGTGCCGACAGTAGAGCTCCACAGAGCTCTAACCGAGGTATAGTAGTCTTTCGAGCTGACTGAACTCTACTCTTAGCGGCAGCTAAATGAACAGAGAATGTCTGATCACCAGAGAGTGTGCGAACATATATGCATGCACTGTACGCTTGACCAGATGCATCACAAAATGAATGAAGTTCAATTTTTGCCGAATTCCCTAACATACGTCTAGGTATTTTAAAATTGTTTAAGTCTGGCAACGCTTTAAGAAATTTTGACCATTCTAATTGAATTTCTGGAGGTAGTGGGTCCTCCCAGCCTATTTTACACTCCCAGACCTTTTTTAAAATAAGTTTTGCCTGTAATATATATGGATTTATAAGCCCCAAAGGGTCGAAAATCTGAGCTAGCGTGGACAAGATTGTCCGCTTCGTCGGCATGGACTGACTATGTGAAATGTCAGAAGTTGTGAAATACAATTGATCATCATCACATGCCCAACGCAAGCCTAAAGCCTTTGTACTATTATCATGAAATTGTATTGATTCGTTCGCTCCAATTGCACCTTGAATTATATTTAAAATTTGCGGGCTATTAGACCGCCATTTCCTTAGTTTAAATTTTGCGGATTCTAATTCTTTTATTACACCCTTTGCTATATCTACCGTCTGACTTATGGAGTCAGCACCCGAAATGTAGTCATCTATATAAAAATCATTCGCAATGGCTTTGCTAACTTGAGGGTCATTGCACTCCTCAGCAAGCTTTCGTAAGCACCTTGTGGCTAAGAAGGGAGCCGATGCTGTGCCATATGTGACAGTATTCAAGGTATATTTTGTTATTGGGTCGTTCGTGTTAAAACGCCATAATATATGTTGCAGATGACGCTGCGAAGGACAAATTAATATTTGCCTATACATTTTTTCAATGTCCCCACAAAGAACATACTTATGCAATCTAAATCGGATTAGAATCGAGAATAAATCATCTTGGACAGTTGCCCCTACCATCTGTAAATCATTTAAGGATTTCCCATTTGATGTGGGATTTGAAGCGTTGAATACAACTCTTAGTTTTGTACTAGTGCTCTCCTCATTGCACACAGCATGATGAGGCATGAAATATTGTGTGGGCCTAGTAATATCGTGACCTACCTCACTCATGTGACCCATGTCATAGTATTCTTTAATAAAGGTTTTGTACCTTTCCTGTAAAATTGGCTGTCGCGCCATCTTTCGTTCTACTGCTAAGAACTGAGCCCTAGCAGAAATGTATGAGTCACCCAGTGTATCTGGATCCTCTTTAAAAGGTATTTTTACCACAAACCTGCCCTCACTATCTCGCCTTGTATTGGCAACAAAATCTTGTTCGCACTGTTTCTGTTCAGGAGTTAAACTCTCAGGTCTATTAATTGTTTCAGACTCGAAAAATTTAGACATCTCAAGGTGGAGTTGATTCTCACACAAATGATGGCAGTGGACGGTGAAGTGCTTAGGGATACCTTGATAACTCGGTACAGAACCTGAGACCAACCATCCCAGCTTCGTATCGCTAAGTGTGGGCTTGTGCTTACCCAAAGAAATGTTGTTGTTCAATAAAACATTCCAGAATATATCAGCACCTAGCAGCATTTCGATTTTTTCAGGGGTGTGGAACATCGGGTCAGCTAAATTCAATTCAGAGGGGATTTGGAATGATGAGACATCAATTATCATAGTAGGTAAGTTTTGAGTTATGTGAGGGACTATAAAACAACTGACATTCGCATTGTATGGATACATGCGTGAAGCAATATTTATTTCACAACGTTTAGTTATACGTGAAGACTGATAATTTAATCCTTCTACCGACGCAGCAGTAGAATAAAATGGCAATTGCAATTTAGTGCATAAGCTTTCTGTTATGAAGCTTGCCGTGCTTCCATTGTCAAGCAAAGCCCGCACATGGTGTTCCTTCCCATACTTGTCTTTAACCTTTAGCAGAGCCGTCGAAAGCAAAACAACTTTACCTCCTGTATTCGACAGCGTTATGTCACTATGAGACGAGACAGATGCGGGGGGTGCGAGCGACGATGCAGGGGCAGCGGGCTGTGGTGCAGCCGCTGCCAGGACTACGCTGGACGAGGTACTTGCAGCTGAATCCAAAGTAGAACTTGGCTGCTGTCCATGTAATAACGAGTTATGTCGTTGCGAGCAAATACGACATGGCCCTAATTTGCAATCCCTTTCTTTATGTCCTGAACGCAAACAATTTATGCATAAATCTAATTGTTTAGCCTTTTGAATTCGCATAGGAGTGGAAAATGATTTAAATTTAAAACATTTATAAATTGAGTGCTTGTTTTTACATACTGGACAAGCAAACCTACTAGTACTAGTATTAGCATTGCTCTGCTGCAGAGAGGTAATAAACGTTTTATGTTGTTTAGGTTTGAGGTTTGTCTCACCCATAGCCTCCAGCATGTCCGCACGAGATTTCAAAAATTCATAAAAATCTTTAAGGGTCGGAAGAACTTTCATTTTGTTTCTCTCTTCCTCCCATTCCCTATTTGTGCTAGGGTCCAATTTAGCAGCTACAAAATGAATAATGAGTATGTATGTCCCACTGATCTGTAGGCAGCTTCAGGGTATTTAGAGCCCTGAGATTTCGATTAGTACTATCAATTATGCCCCGCAAAGCCTGGGCCGATTCCTTGTAAATTGGTTGCATATTAAACAAATTAGTGATGTGACTGTTAACTAACACTCGATCATTATTAAACCTATCACACAGCAAGTCCCAAGCAACTTCATAGTTTTCCGAGGAAAATTCAAGAGAACGTATGACTAAAGCCGCTGTATCCTTTAACGCAGCCCTCAAATAATGAAACTTATTGATATTTGGTATTGTGTTATTGTTGTGTATAAGAGAGGTAAATGTGTCATGAAACTCAAGCCAATCTTGATACTGACCAGAAAATGTAGGCAACTTAATAGTGGGTAATTTCAGACCTGTTGGTGCGGCAAGTACTGTACCCGTCTCGCTGCCCGTAGTGTTGCTCGTAGCATTAGCCTCTGCATGGCGGCCGCTCAGCTCGCGTGCAGTTGCCAATGTTTCGAAATAAGTGAGTTCGAACTCCTCCCGCTCCGTGAACTGATGCTCTGGAATTTGGGAGATAATTTCGATTTCAGATTGGATGAGATCAAATTCTGTGTACAATTCCTCTATTTTAGATAATCTCAAATTTAACTCACAAATCTTTACAGCTGAAAGAGATGACTCTAATGTTTCTAAATATTTTTTAAAATGTGTTAATTTTTGTTTACAAATACCTCGCTTCCTGATAAGTTTCCTTTCATTTTCCTCCACAGTGAGCTTACTAGGATCCTCACATGAAACTGACATATTTGGAACCAATAATAATGCAGCCAACAAAAATCAAAACAATACTTAAATGCGAGTGATGACGATGACCGATGTTGATGAGGTGCCCGATGTAGCAGCAGGATATGAACACGAAGCTTGTAGACTTGTTGCAGTCTCACTCCGCACAAAGGTGCAGTCTCGCACGTATGCCACACAACTGGAATTAGCAGTTACCCAGTGTATAATATTTGTTACAGCAATTGACATGCAAACTTTATACTGCAGATGCTGTCTCGACAAAGAAATGCAATTAATGCAATATTTATAATAAATTAGATTGAACTTACAAAATACTCAATGATTTTAATGAAACAATATTGAAATTTGTGCTAAACCACTCAATAATAACTAAGTAACCTAATTTGTATTATGGAAAGGTATTTTGTATTGTTTACCCTTTAAATTAGAATGTAGAACCAATATGTGCTTAGTGCATAAACTAGGCACAAAATATGCAACGTGTTTATCAGTATTTAAATCCAAAACTGAACCAATCTAGTACTCAGTTCTAGGTGTTAGGATTGGAATATGTATATGGAATGGATAAGTGAATGAACATCGGAATAAATGGAACAAACTGACCAAATTAACTGCGTGATGGGCCTCCGCCGCTTGTTGCCACGCGGTGTATCAGTGTCCTGGTGCCTCCGAGTCGTACGTTGTAGATGTGCGCCTGCACAGCGTGGTGGGCCTCCGCCGCTTGTTGCCACGCGGTGTCTCAGCGTCCCGGTGCCTCCGAGTCGTGCGTTGCGGATGTGGATATGCGCCTGCACAGCGTGATGGGCCTCCGCCGCTTGTTGCCACGCGGTGTCTCAGCGTCCCGGTGCCTCCGAGTCATGCGTTGTGGATGTGGATATGCGCCTGCACAGCGTGGTGGGCCTCCGCCGCTTGTTGCCACGCGGTGTCTCAGCGTCCCGGTGCCTCCGAGTCGTGCGTTGTGGATGTGGATATGCGCCTGCACAGCGTGGTGGGCCTCCGCCGCTTGTTGCCACGCGGTGTCTCAGCGTCCCGGTGCACCACTTTTCTTCACGCCACTTTATTCCATTTAGCTGGACTGGTGCGGTTGTGATCGTCGGCAACGTGATGGGCCTCCGCCGCTTATTGCCCGTCGCCTCCACGCCCTCGAAGTAGATAGTGGAATTTGAACAAAATGGCGTGCTTGCTTCCGCCACGCCGCGCCTTCGTGTATAACTCGCGTGTGAAACCTTGTAAAGGCGTTAATGAAAAAGGTATTCCTATAGAACGATTTGTATTCAATAACCAAGATAATTAATTAGGAACTTGACAAAATATATTTTTGGAAAGAGAGAGAGAGTTCACACGCGGCGCTCTGGCTGGCACAAGAACCAGCCAGAGCGCGGAAACGAAAAGGTCAATGTCAATGCAAGACACAGATGATGGCGCCTACGCCGGGCGGAAGCGCGGTGTTGCCACTTCACATATTATTTTATTAACTTAAGTTTGCTGCTACTTCACACATTGATTTAACAAAAGAAAAAATCCAATAATTTTCAAAACTCTAACTGACAAACTAATTAGATTTACAATTTAAATATGTTGTCAAATAGCCTATTGGTGGTAAATGGTAAAAGTTGTATTAGGATACCTACTACTAAATTATTGAATAAGTATATACCTAAACGAGTTATTGAAACTACCAACATTAAAATATAATAACATTATTGAATAACTTCACAGCCAACATATTTTGTTAGTTTTCTCTCCATGTTAGATTTTATATTATTCATTCAATAAACCACAAAATACAGAGTAATATAGCTTTTATCTGTGTTCACAGAAAGATCGCCGGTATCTTCTTCACCTCGTCGTCGCAGTCTCAGACAGCGAAGACGCCAAACACCTTTCGACCGAGCCACCAGTGAGTTTGTGGCAATAGAGGAGAATCGATTGCGATTCGAAAGGGATAGGGATGCGCGTCTATATGAGCTGGAAAATGAACGACTCAAAATAGAAGCACAACGTGTTCAACTTGATAGGGAGCGAGTTCAAGTTGAAGCAGAACGCGTTTGGGTCGAAGAAGTCCACACCCACGTAGAGGCAGACCTGCGTGACTCCACACAACAATTGAATTTAAGAATAATAGCTTTGATGTCACTTTTAGAAACTCGTGATTTGAGACCTAATTAATTTAATTTTATATCCTACTCTTAAGCTAATTTCAATTTACGACATTTTGTTTTTTTAGCTATGTAATTATATTTTGTTATTATTTTTTAATTTAGACTTCCTTTATACTATATTAATTTTATAAGTGCATAGTGTACTATTAATAAAACATTATTTTAAAGAAAATAAGAACCTTTTTAATTTTTATCTTCAATGGAAATGAAATTGTTACATTGCTTTCCCAAATCACTTACACCTACCATTACACACTAACAATTTTTAATTTTTATCTTCAATGGAAATGAAATTGTTACATTGCTTTCCCAAATCACTTACACCTACCATTACACATTACATATACTTCTGCAATAGAGCACACAAATAGAACAGACAGTAATGTTCCTATCCATACCAAATCATATAGGTTCCCCTAATGTCACAAACAGGAAGTAGAAAAACAAATAAATCAGATGCTTGAACAAAATATAATAGAACCGTCATCTTCTCCTTGGAGCTCACCTATATGGGTAGTTCCCAAAAAATTAGATTCAAATGGCCAGCGCAAGTGGCGTATCGTAATAGACTAAAGAAAACTTAACGATATAAGTGTGGGTGAAACCTATCCTATTCCACAAATTTCTAAAATCCTAGACCAACTTGTTTAAAGCAAATATTTTACAACCCTCGACTTAGCTTCCGGGTTCCATCAGATTCGTATTTCAGCCGATGATGCACCCAAAACTGCATTTTCTGTTCCTCAAGGTCATTTCCAATTTAACCGTATGCCATTTGGCCTTAAAAACGCACCAAGTACATTTCAAAAATTAATGAATACCTGCTTATCAGGACTACAAGGAAGTCGGTGTTTCGTTTATTTAGATGACATTGTAATTTACTCATTTGACCTTGAATCACACATAGATAATCTTAAAGCCGTATTCGATAGACTCCGTAAATTTAATCTGAAATTACAACCTGAAAAATGTCAATTTCTTCGTAAGGAGGTAGTCTATTTAGGACACACAATCGGTGAGGATGGTGTAAGGCCAAACCCAAAAATAACAGAAGCCGTAACTAAATTTCCTACACCAAAATCACCTAAGGACATAAAGTCATTTCTTGGACTTGTATCCTACTATCGTAGATTTATCCCTAACTTCTCTAAAATAGCAAAATCACTTACTAATTTACTAAAAAAGGATGCGCCATTTTTTTGTATCGGCTACCATCAAAGCACCACCCTTGTAACTCAGCACAATCATATTTTTAACTCTAGCATTGAAATCGGAGTGCCGGATTTCAACCTCGTTAATGATAGCTGCTGTAACATTAAGAAATTAAATTTAAGCATGAAAAATGTGACCCCTATTAAACTACAAAACTTCGACTTAGATAATATTAGGGGTTTAATATTATCTATATTTAGGGGTCAGTCGGCTCCGAGACTTCTTCAGTGACGGTTCTGCCTAAGGGTCCCTTCGTAATCCAATATTAGTCAATTTCAAAGTTAAATAAAGTGTTTAACTAAAAATCTTTTTTTTAAAAAGCCATTTGGAAAAGGGGCCCTAACAGTACGAACACCAACCACATCGTTCTATTTATGAGCAGCATTGGGTTGGGGACGGTACTCTAATGCGAAGGAGTCACAATAGATCCTTAAGGGTCGCAGTGACATAAGGGCTACTTGACCTGCCTTCAGCAATAAAAAAAAGGCTATTCAAGAAACTTGTTTTACTTTGCTAAAGTGTCAGAATCGATGTGTAGATGAAATGATTATTCCTTTTACGAGTACTTGTGGAATCAAGCAATATTGTCCTGGTAAGCCAAATCTGGTGGGGTTGAAAATATTTGTACTGGCGAACCCTAAAGGTCTAGTTGGAACATTGATGTTTATCAGGGTAAAACAACGTACCCTAGATACGAAAACTTTGGGCTAGGAGAGGAAGCAGTGCTGAATCTTACAGACGATATTACTTCAGGTCATCGACTATATTTTGACAGATTTTTTACCAGTGCTAAACTAATCAAGGAACTTTCCAACAGGAATTTAATGGCTACTGGAACAATTCAAAAGAATCGACTCCCTGCTGAAGTCAAGATATTGCTAAAAGAAAAACATCGTGAATTGCTTCGAGAATGTTGAGGAGCTTGTCAAGTTGTGACTAACTCTAGAAATACAATTGTGGTATCTGTCTGGCTTGACAATAAGCCCGTTATGATGATGTCAAAAATACACGCCAAGGAGCCAACAGATATTTGTCGAAGATGGGGCAAGAATTTAAACAGCTATATCTTTGTTGCTAGGCCTTATAATGTAAGAAACTTCAACAGTAACATGGGCGGGGTTGATTTAGCCAATAGATTCTTGGCAGCGTATCCAAGCCGTTTTAAAACTAGAAAGTGGATATTCAGTCCAGTAGAGTTTTCAGTCATATGGTTGACCTTGCTGTCAGTAACTCCTGGATATGTTAATAATAATAACAAAATAGAAATCCAGCTTTTCCTGTATTTCGATTTAATTCTGTGGCGAAAAGCATATGGTATTTTGTCTAAATTGTAAAATCTCTTTTTGTGACAGACCACGTGCTTTGTTAACTTTCTTTGTTTCAACTCTTCAATTTGTAAAAGTAGATTTTATTTGAAATATTAACTGTATTAGCTCTTTACCGTGGTCATACTATTTTTTTATGTTTTATTTGTCATAACAAAACTGGCCATGACCTAGTTATGGCTGTCATTGTCAAAAGTTCTATAAGCTTTTTGTTGTTCCACGTATTTTGAGCTTTTTCTAAATTTTACTGTTCTTTTCTAGTATTTTTGTGAAATTAATGTTTGTGATGAACTCCGCAACCACGTGCTCGAAGTCTTCGGGTGGAGAACACGTGCTTGTGGGCCATCAACAGCGTGAACATTCCAGGGGTGCTCTATCCCGGACAACTCTGCTCTGCTCTGTCCCGGACAACTGTGCTACTTTCCGGTTGGACTGCTGCTCTATCTCGGCTGCTACTTTACGAAACTCTAGCTGGACATCTGCTCTATCCCGGCTCGTACTTTCCGGTTAGACCACTTTGCTCTGTCCTGGACATCTGCTACTTCCCGTCTGGACCACTGCTGTCTTGCAGCAGAGTTTGGCCGCCTGGAGCCGACCACGTGCTACTCATGCCGTCTGATTGACGCATCTCTCCCGGCACACTGAACTTGCTGCCACCGACGGGGTCCCGATCATCTCGGCACCAACAGCTGGCCGTCGACCCTGCGCTTGTCTGGAAGCTCAAGGAGGCCTGAGGAGCTGGAGTCCCCCAAGTCGCTGTCTGACCCAGATAAGTGCAGTGTACCTAAAACCCGCGATAAGACTGCGAAATAGGCTGAGGCTAGGCTTCCTACCCGCGTACCCTCTCTCCGACTAGCTAGGTTTCTCTTTTTTTTTCTTTTTAATAAATTTGTTAAATTGTTCATTTTTTCTTTTTATTATCTGCCCCTTTTCTCTTTTTTTGTCCCCTCTGGTGACACGTGACCCTGCCATCTTCGTGACTCTGCCGTCTTCGTGATACTGCCGTCTTCGTGATCCTACCGTCTTTGTGATCCTGCCGTCTTCGTGATCCTACCGTCTTCGTGATTGGACCTGCCATCCCTGCCATCTAAGTGACATTATAATCTAAATATTATGGGCAAAACTCAGAAAAAAGAACAAGTAGTGATTGCCCAGACTGCTGCAGGCGATAACAACGCGAGGGCTATAGCACATTCACACAAACAACATAGTGCTGTCAATCATATGCGCCTGTCTGCTGCTGACTATTCTAGTGGGGTTCTTCTGGCTGTACAAGAGGCTGCACACGGCTGGATGCAAAGGCAGATGCGGAACGAAGCCCTGGAGCGAGTCTGTCCGTCTGAGCTACCACCGCGGTCGCCGAGACAATCAAGTAGGTGCGCTGGGCGAGTCCAAGGTTTGAAGACAATCCGGTAGCTGTAACCATTATAATATGTATTTTTTTCCTATTCGGGGCTAAGGTTTAGTAATAATAATCAATTAATTAATTATGATTTTGAGTAGATAAAGAATAAGTGTTATAACTATAGAAAGCTAAAAATGGTTCTGACATACGCGCGAATATGATACGCGCCGCCCAATACGATATAATTAAATGGTTAAGATGGTATATTTTTAGAATAATGTTTTATTGATTTTAGTATGACAGAGCAATCGATTTCGATATATAATTCTCTTGTAGAAAAATACTTAATTAAAGCTGGTCAGAAAAGGTTTACGGGAAATATTATAGAAAATAAATTAAGGGAGTGTGAAATTCTGATTTGATAAAGTATTATTATTTTAGAAAGTATAAAGTAAGTATAGTGAAAATGTGGGTTTAGTTAAGTATTGAGGTAAAAGCAAAAATTCAAATAATTTATTTAGAGATAAAAAAACTTTGTAATAAGTCGGAAAATATGAAAATGGAATTCGATTTGAAAACGGCTTGTAGTTTGCTGCCATTTATGGACTGTAATGAGGAGACCACGTAAAGTAATTAACATAGTTCCGGAAAATTGCGAAACTAAATTAATTTTTGGAAATTTAGATATCTGGAAACCACTTAAAAACAATAAGTGGATTTTCGTACAATCAGTACCAGGTAAAGTCTCTATAGACTGCAGAAACAGCGAAACACACGAAATTACAATTTTAGGTACCGGTATTTTGTCTCTCCCTAATAATTGTATCGGCTACCATCAAAGCACCACCCTTGTAACTCAGCACAATCATATTTTTAACTCTAGCATTGAAATCGGAGTGCCGGATTTCAACCTCGTTAATGATAGCTGCTGTAACATTAAGAAATTAAATTTAAGTATGAAAAATGTGACCCCTATTAAACTACAAAACTTCGACTTAGATAATATTAGGGCTTTAATATTATCTATATTTATCCCCTTTGTCAAGATCATTTCCTGGACCCAAATATTTATAACCCGGCAATGTGAAGTCTCCTTTAAAGTATTTTATAAAATCCAAATTATTCATTGCGCTGGTGAATTATAGAAAACCTGGCCAAAGGCCGGTTACCCTACCGCTTGAACGACCGCAACGGGGAAGTGGGGAGCCTCAAATGGCGGGGGCAATCGATCGATCTTAAACCTCTTTGTACACTGATGTACTACTAGTACTTATATCTCAGCGGCAAACAACAATCAAAGGAGGAGACGGTGATTGTCCAGAATGCAGTTGGCAGTAATCATCCGGAATTCAAGAATTCCGTTTTTATCTCTCCACCACAAATATTTTGCTGGCTATCATCGTAGTGATGTTTGGCTTGGGATTCCTGTACAACGTGTACCGAATATAATATAAAACAAAATTCTTATAAATTATAATTATGCAATGCAAAATAATGTTATCAACTTATCATGCAAACACTTTTTCAATCGTAGACGCTTCAAATAATTCCCAGGTAAAACATTGTATGGGGCCTTGCCATTGTTCTTTGAAAGTACGAAACAATGGATAAAGAAATACTAACTCGTAACACAAGTCCTTCAGGTACTACACTACGTGGTGTGAAGCGTCCACAGATATTATAATTATTATTATTCATCACTACCGCGAAGGCCATGCTCCGAATAAAAAGTATTTGCCAAGTGATAACTGACATGCACAAAGATTTTTTTTTTATTTACATCCTGATATAAAGATTACTTTTGAAACTTACAAACAGCATGTTACAAACGTCATAAATATTTCTTTCGCACAGCTTGGAAATGAACAGTGTGGAACATGTGAGCAATTTGAGCTTCACAATCCTTGCCATGCAAAAAATGGACCTGACCGAGCTTGCAAATGAAACTCTTACGTGAAACATAAAATGAGATACACCATAATCTAGAGGAGCCCGAAAAAGGTAAAGAAAGTAATCAAAGAATAACTACATTTTTTTGACAACACTCGACCGCGTATATCAACTACTAATCAATAGAATGACTCTCATAGCAATGGCTCGTGGCTCGTGGCTCATGGCTCGTGATTTGACTTTATGGCTATGCACATCAAGGATGATATATTTTTTCTTAAGTACAAAGTAATGCTCAAAAAAGAAGACTTACCTAGGAGAACCACATTCGAGAACGGCGTTAGACAATGTCTATGAAAGTATAAATTTACATATCATAGAATACTCGAAATGTGGATAGATACTTTTAGAGCAAATAAGTACATAACATTAACATTACATTTTCTTAATACTTTCCTTGATTTTGAAAGCTTATGTTTGGCGACTTAAATAATCGAAGGAAAAAAACAGGGTAAAGAAGTAAAGAGCATATATACAGAAAATAATTATTGAATATGGACTTGAAGAAAAAAAACCTGTTATGGTTACTGACTCTGGGGCAAATGATAAAAAAGCTGTGTCTTTATCAAACATGTTAAGTACATGTTTGATAAAGACACAGCTTTTTTATGTATTGGGCATAGGTTGCATAGCCTAGTAGGACAAAACTATGTTAAAAGTACACTTGAAATAGAAAACATTGTGAAAAGTCTTCGTTGATGAAGCCAGAGAAATAATTGACATTGATGAGCTCAATCCTTTTAATGAAGAAATGGAAGAAACGAATTTATTAGATAGAAATAACTTACGCGTTACTTCAATTAAAACTGCTGTTCCGACTCGGTGGCACAGTATTCATGGGTTATGAACTCTTTCTAACATTAAGATGTTAGAAAGAGTTTTTAACCCATGCAACATAAATCCAATACACAGACTGATTGTTAAATTGAATTAACCTGATTTAAAGATTGAAGATACTAAGTACTTAGCTTCTGGGTGATTTAATTCAATTTTTGAAGAAAGAATGATGCAAATAATGGTACCCACCACCAATAGCTTAATGTAATTCGTCATTGGATAGATTCTCGTGACCTAAAAAAAAATATTATGGCCACTAGCTCCAAATCTTAGTCCGTTCAGAAATAACAGGTATTATAACATGCCAGCTGTGAAAGAATAAGAGTATTATTATTATTTCATAATTCACTATCCTTTTATACATCAATAGGAGTTATGAATCATTTCCTTACCTGCCCGGGAGCTTCAGTTGTTCGTTTGTATTGTGTGTGTGACTGGCGACTGCGCTTCCCCGTCTTCCCGTACTATTCAGCGACTATTTACGACCATAGCATTGTTTTTGAACTCCGATAACCGTTTCTTTACGTTGACCTAGGCTTTTTCTTGGGCTTTGGTGATACTTCTAACGAACTGTGAAGTGCTTATCGAACTAATGTGAAAAAATGGAACCTGCTCGCATCTGTGTTATGTTTCGTAGAGGGTTGTACCGCGGAAGATATCAGCGTCATCTTTTGACTGATAATCTCCAAAGACTACAACCAGAAATAGCAGCTTATATGCAAGACAATGTAGTCTTGGGGGTAAGAGCATATTTTAATTACAATAACTAATCATTTATTCACTTACTCGTTGCGTAAATATGCGCGTGGTCTTTTTATGCTTAACTATATACCCATTATTTTGACTATTGTTATGTGCCAGAAGTGCGTTATCCGATGAAGAGATGCATTTTTGGACCGGACGTAATAACGAACAATTCGATTCCATATTAGAGCAAACACCCTCATTAATCCAAGAATGCAGAAATCCTAGAACTGCATTGGGTATATGTATATCTGACAAAACTACGAACCGGTGATTCTAATGAAAGGCTTGCAAGTTTATTTAATATGACAAGGCAAAACCTAGAGCGGCTAATGAATAAAGCACGAGATTGTCTTACCGAGGAATATATGTATAGTTCTTCGTCTAGGAATGGACCACGTTACAAGAAATAACATCAAAGAAAGGAACCTTACTAACCAAGAGCAATATACGGAGACGATGAAAACTCGAAGGCAAATATAATATGCGACGGATCATACATTTATATTCATAAAAGTGCTAACTTCCTGTTTCAGCCGTTTTTATGGTTTATTATTTAGCAGAACCACAAAACTCAACAATATCTAGCATAAAATGTTCACTAAAAACCTTTATTAACACTTTTATTAGATTAAATATGCAGCTATTTAAGAAACTACCAAAATCTGTAAAAGAAGCGAAATATTTGAATACTTTTAAACGACTATTACGCAATTACATCAACGACAGCTAAATTCTTAACCTTAATGCAAATATAACCAGTGATAGCGTTTTGTACTTGGACCACCACCCAAGATGTTTAGCAAAGACATTCGCTTCCTAATTATTATGTAGTTGTTTTTTTTAATCTACCCGCACTGTCGATATTTTAAAATGTTGTAATATTTTATTGTTCTCATATAAGTGACGAAAAATGTCTTAAATGAGAAATAAAGATCTTTAAACCGAAATATGCAGACCGACTCCTTTGTTATGACCGAGTAACTCGGACTCAACTTGACCCGCTTTTCACGCTTATACACCGATATAAGGCTCTCTCCGTAGTCTATCTCAATGATGCATCCTTTCCAAGGAACGCACAGATAATGTAGCCAATTACCTAGCTATATTACGCAACGCATAGTGTCGAGCTCACCTCAAAAAGTTAGGTTAGATCTATTATTTCTCTCTCTAAATATTGTTTTAAGTAAAAGTTCTTTTTACAATGGTTTATAGCAGCGAAGAGAAATTTGATAATTATATCAATGGTATCATGGACAATAGAAAATACGGGATTTCCAAGATCCTTTTGATTATTATAGTTGTGATGAATTTTGATGACGTTACAGGTATTCTAAAGATGTGGTACTTTCTATACTTTTACCACAATTATACGTGAAAATTTGAAAAAAAAAATTACAGCAAGAGGTCTTCCAGTGCCACCAATTTACCAATTGCTTGTGAGTTGTGGCTTTAAGATTTTATTCTTCTGGCAGTTTTATTTTATTTTTTTACTATTTATTTAGGGAATTTTAGGTCTCCGCTTTTCATATTTCAAAGATGGATCAATAGGAGCCGTATATACATGTTCACATAACAGCTGGACTAACGAAAAGATGTTTGTTTTATGGCTTCGACATTTTATTAAATATACGAAACCTGCTGCAGAAGCATCCGTATTACTAATTTTAGATGATCACAATAGTCATGCTACTCTAGAAATTTTTGAATTGGCCAAAGAGAACCATGTCCTAATGCTCACCATTCCTCCACACTTGTCCCAGGCACCGTCTACAATCTCTTGACGTTGCGTTTTATTCCCCGCTTAAAAGAGCTTAAGAGTGCAACTTGTATATAAAATTATATATAAAATTTGATAAAATTTACTCCATACGATATTGCTGGACTGTTTAAAGCCTACACTAGAGTGGCTTCTATAGAAAAAGGAGTGGAATTACCGAGCGTGATTTTGTGACATTAAAAATATCTCGCTAGAGAGATGGTCCTGCATTGTGGAAAATTAAAGGTATGCGAATAATCACAAAAGGTTGCTTGCTTTACCAAGCATAGGCAAAGCACTTCGAGCATATAAACCTGCTTACACCGAATAGTTATTGAAGTAAAAATTAATGCATTAAGAACCAACTTCAACAAAGAATGAAAAAAGATTGAACAAGCAAAACCGTCTGGCGCGTTTCCCGATGATATACCAAAACCGTCACTCTACTATTACAATGAACTGTTATTTCTGTCAGACCAAATGTGTGTAAGTGATACTGAAAGAAGTTTAAGGCTAGGTAGCAGTGAAATAGCGCGTGGCAAGTTTTTTTATCCTGTTTCATTCCTTACATGATCATCTAAAAATTTTGAAAAATTACGACCTTTACTTGAGGATACAACGATTCGATTCGCATTAAGTAACACAAGAAGG